>NC_057862.1:105887144-106487144 GCF_019393635.1 Dromiciops gliroides | reverse complement strand
AAAAAAAAGAGTAGATCATGCAATGACATGCTAGAAACTGCAAGATATTGCTGTGAGTGGCTAGTTTTATATAGCTGAAGCTAGTTATTATTTGTGAATGAAGAAACAATAAATTCCCATACTAAAAATATACAGATACAAAACCCAAATGATCTTGGAGAATTCAACTAGAACGTTTTTTTACCAGAAGTAGTGTATCATTCCAGAATTCATTTTCATCAGCAGCACAATGTATGAAACACTGATCTATAAAATTAAAGAGCATTTTTAATTGATGTTACCATATTGAATATTTTAAATCCCCATACTATATTGAGTGAAAAGTTTTCAAAATATAGAAACGTAATGGAATACATTATAATAATATATGAACACGACAAGGTATTTCATCCTTGTCATTCAATTTGCTGTGGGACTTTTGTCCATGGATGTTTTCAGTGAGTTTGAAGAAAATGAACTTTATATTCCAATACTGTTTTTCAATTATAAAAAGGGTCACTTTAGCTACCTGTAACAATAGTTCTCAAACATTATATATTATATAATGGTATCCGGATATTGACCTATTTTGGGTCATTTATGTTAAAACTCAATAAAATATGGAAAGAATAAGACAATTATATGAACTGGAATGTATATAAGTAACATTTTAAAGTTTCAAAAATACTTTGCATATATTATCTTATTTATGCTTCAGACTAACCATGTGAAGTTTGTGCTGCAGGAATTATTGTCCCCAATTTATAGATGATGAAAACTGAAGCTCAGAATTATTAAGTATTTTTCCGAAGTTTACATAGCTAGTGACTGAAAAAGGCCTTTCTATTGTCAAGTCCTTTACTGCTCCTAGCTCTTTAGATATTTTGTGTGATCTGTTTAGCTTGAAATTTATTCAGGGTAAAGAGAAGGTTTTGCTTGGGACAAGGATTCAGTTTAGAACAAAGTAGAAAGAAGACTGGATTTTGTATAGGAAAGTGAGTTTTAATCATGGTTCTACATTTAATACTTATATTACCTGGGGAAGTTCTTAATCTCCTTAGGCCTCAGTTCCCCAACTTGAAAATGAGAGCATCTGCTCTAGATTTTATCCCAAATATTATATTTCTTAAACTACTCAAACTTCATTTGGATTTCAATATGTAATTCTATTTACATAACTCTACTATGTGTCATCATGCTCCTTGAACCGTGATTCCATTAAGTGTGAGAATTTTGCATCTTCCACAGTTGCTCCATTTACTATACTTCTAGTCATGAGAAAGTCACATAACAAACTTTTAGATAATCTGGTCTATGCATTACATAAGCTTCTGATAGTGACCATCAACCTCTGTTCTATTTGCATACCTATTTCCAAATCCTCTCAATCCTTTGGAGATACATGCAGATATGCAGAGACAAGATAAAGAACTCTGTTTTCCAGGGATGCCAGGTATTAAATCCACATCTTCTGCATCTGAGATCAAAATGGTTTGTCATAATAGCTTTGTTTTGGTTTTTCTAATGGGGAGGGGGAGAAAAAACGCATATGAATTGAAAAAAGGTAAAAAAAAACCAAAGAAATATTGATTTATATTGTAGAGAAAAGAGGTCATAGCCTCCAGGTACCAAAGAATAGGCATTCTGTGGTAAACAGAGCAAAATGTGAGTTTCCTTAAGGTTTTGTCTTATAGAGGCATAGCCAGAGCAGAAATCTTACATGGTATGATTACTTTTGGGAAAAAAATGGCATGGTATGGTTGTGCAGAATTATTGAGGGCTCACACATTTCAAATACATATTTGCAGCAAAGTCATATTTATAGCAGGGTCATGGAACTTTGGGGGTCGTCTTATCCAATAACCTCATTTTGCATGAGGAAATTGAACCTCAGAAAAGGAAATTATTTTGAACAAGATCATACCAGTAGAATTTGAATTCGAGTCTTTCCACTTCACAGCCAGGATTCTTTTTTATTATACCATGCTGCTAATAATTTCTTGTGTAAGTAGCATACTCATTTGTGTGATAACAAAAATTAATTATTTTCATTTTTTTTGCAATAAAGATTGAATTGAAATGGTACTTTAAAAGAATTACCAGAAGTTTTTATAGCGCCAGATAGTTGGCTCTGGAGTTAGGAGGACCTGAGTTCAAATCTTACCTCAGACACTTACTAGCTGTATGACCCTCAGCAAGTCACTTAACCCCAATAGCCTTATATATTTGGGGCCATCTCCAGTCATTCTGATAACATATCTTGCCACTGTACCCAGATGGCTCCGGAAGACAGAGTGAGGTTGGTGACCTTGCACAGCCCTCCCTCACTTAAATCCAATCCAGTGCAAGTAATGAAATCACTCTTATGCCATGGTCCTCTTGGAGAACAAAGGGCAAACACGCATAAAGAAATCTTTATGCAGTGGGCTGGTAAAAGTTGAACAGCCAGGTTTTCTGGGCACACTTTTAAATTTAATTTACATCTCTAACACCTTCTTTAAACTAGATGCTCAACAAAACAATAAGTCGAGCTCTGATTTGTAACAATTGCCCATTTGTGAAGTGCAAATATTCACACTGAAAATTTAACAATCTGTGAGCCAGTTTGAGCTGTCTCTAGCATACTCCAACATCAGTTTACAATAATGCTTTACCTGGTAGAGAGGGTAAAGATTCTGAATAAACATTATCAAAAGGTATTCTGCAGTTTGGTTTTTCTTTTTTAATTCGCAGCTATACCACCATTGCTAGAGGTAGCAAAAGCATCTTCCTTATAGAAGAAAAAATGAATTAAAAGATATGAATTAAGTATCTACTATGGCACTGAGAAAAGCAGCTAGGTGGTGCAACAGATAAAGCATTGGGCTCATAATTAGGAGGACTCATCTTCATAAGTTCAAATCCAGCTTTAGATACTTACTAGCTGTGTGACCTTGGACAAGTCAATTAACCTTGTTTGCCATAGTTCTTCATCTGTAAAATGAGCTGGAGAAGGAAATAGCAAACCACTCCAGTATCTTTGCCAAGAAAACCATAAATGGGATCACAAAGAGTCAGACACGATTGAAATGACTGAACAACAATGATGGCATTGAGAACACAGACAAAATGAAAAAGTCTTTTGTCTCATGAAACCTACCTTATGTATGGGGAAACAACATACACACATCAGTTTTGAATGATCCCTGAATGAAGTATCAGTGAGCACTGAAATATTCCATTTGCTCCTAGGAACATCAACCTTTGCTGAAGTATGTGGGATCCCACCATGGTTTCTGACATGTAGAAAAAACCTAGTTTAATATGTTTGGTCCAGAAGGCAGATGATAATCCTGTTCCCTTCCATTAAAATTTAGAGAGGAGATGAGGAGCATATTTTATTAGAAAAGTGACATGAAACCACGACTGGGGTTGTTTCTTCTTTCAATTATTTGCCACAAAGACACTATCTCCCTGAGGTTGCTTTTGGAAATGCAATTTTCATTCTTCATTCACATTTGCCAGTTATCATTTGTTTTAGCTAATGTTTTAATTCCCTGGGGTTTACAACCTGTGAAATATGATGTGAATGTTAAATAAAGTACAAAACTGGGCTGTTCTCAACTTGGATAATCACTCTTAACTATTCAGTCTTTTAAACAGCTTTGTGGAAAGTAAGTGTCTGACTGTATTTTTCCTAGAATACTTTGAAATTGGAATGTGAAAACCACATTTAGCCAACGTAGCAATAGAGCTCTGTTGTCACAGGTCAAGACCTCTGGAATGGACAAGCCTTTGCTGGTAGAGGAAGGCCTTCCTTGTGGTGTGACAGAAAAGTGAGACTAAAAGATTTAATCTCCTTATTGTCCTATCCCCTTGTATTTTCTGGCATAATTTTCCCTGAATGTTTGCTCTGTTGTACCAGATAGACATGTGGTATTTTCAAGGCCATACTCCTAAGAATACACACATAACATAAGACTCTTTAACATCTACCACAGAACACTACAGAGTTTGGGATCCTGAGTACCTTCAGTGTAAAAAAAAAGTAGAGGGAGTTGCCAAGAACATTGGTTTTTTACAGTATATACAGGGAGATACTGACAAGATCATACTTGTGTGGCTGGGATTGTTGAGTTGTGATCTGCATAGATAAAGAAAATGTCAACTATTTCAGTCAAGGCTTAACTCAAGTAAATCCAATCATTCAGAGATCTTGGTTTGTAATGTATATAACAGTGACAGAGTATGAAATAAAATTAAATAAAGCCATATAGAATAAAATTTCAAAGTATACATTTTCTTCTTGACAACATGAAATACTACTTTCCTTTACCCCTTGCATTTATCATTTCAATGGAAATTCCAAGCCAAAAGCATTCTCAATAGGTTAGTAGTAATTCTCCTAAATCTCCCAAAGTGCTAAATGGCAATGAAGCAAAATTAATCAAACCCTAGTCCCCCAGGAGAAGTAAGTACAAAGAATGGCCTTCTTTGCCCTCCACATAGAAACTCCCAGTCTACATAAAACAGGTGCCATTCTTACCAAATCCCATCCAAGTCCCAAAATTATTCCAGGGAATCTTCTCGCACTAAAATGGTCATACAAATTCTGACTTCAGGAAAGATACTAATATAAGCAATAGTGGAGGAGGAAACGAATAGAAATACTTTTATAACTATAAAAAGCCTTTTGAAAGTACAATGTATACAGTATAGATAATAACATAAAGACCAATTTGAAATAGATTTCTTGCTGTAAAAATAGCAGTGATGACTAGAACTGTATAAAGCACAATTTGAATACTTTCAATACTGTCACTGGTCTCAATTATGGGTCAGTCATTAGTAGCAAAGTAGCTAAGTGGTCATAAGACATGCAACATATCCAAGTGCTGGAATTGATACTAGGATTCATCCTGTACATTTAATCATTAGTGTTCCCCAGTCCATCAACTATTTTTTTAAACCTTTTGAGATGCATCAGGGAGATGATACTAAAATTTTGCCATGGTAGAGTCCTCTTCTGAGGGGTTGCCCTTCTTCAACCAAGGACTCAGGAATATTACTAAGTAACCTGACAGATCCCTTTTCTTCTCAATTTTATGATATGATTATAAAATATAGGTTATAACCTTGCAACTTTAAAAGGGAACCAATGAAGGGGCAGCTAGGTGATGCAGTGGATAAAGCACTGGCCCTGGATTCAGGAGGACCCAATTTCAAATCTGGCCTCAGATACTTGACACTTCCTAGCTGTGTGACCCTGGACAAGTCACTCAACCCTCATTGCCTCACCCCCCCCCCCCAAAAAAAAGGGAATCAATGTAAATTACATAAAACAGGTGCCACTCACACTACAATAACAAAGAAGCCATCATAACTCCACTTAAATATTCACTTTGAGGAAAGGAAGACAAATGGAAAACAAGGAAGCAGCCAATCAAAAACAAAGAAAACCCCAATATATTTATATCTGTATCTATGTCTATAACTATCTATGTCATCTATATTTCTATACCTAACACCTCTTTTTGTCTCTTTGTCTCTCTATATAACTATTCATATACATATATATGTATATGTATATATATATGTATATACATGTGTGTGTGTTCTCAACTAAAGCTATATTTTTTAATTGAAACTTTTTCCCAATGCTATAGGAAATTTATGGTGAAAACTTCCTTTGTTAATGCTGACTGGCATCTACTCTGCAACTTTCTTAGAGAGTTCCTGGGGGAAATGAACAATTTGTTCAGGGTCAAATAGCTAGTATGTGTCAGAGACATTCATTCAAGTATACTTGACTCTGAAGCCAGGTCTCTGTACCACACCACTTCTCCTAATATCAATATATTCTGATGTTAAATATTAGAAATAATAAATAATTAGTTTTTAAAATCCAGTAACTTACAGGATGTGTCCTCTCTTAAGTACAGATTTAACTTCTTTTACTCCTCTTTATCCACAACAATGAATTATGTCCCGAATGAGGACACTCTAACAGATTTCATAATTTAGAGCTTTTTTTGTGGGGGCAAAACAATGGAAATTGAGGGGCTGATAATCAATTGTAGAATGACTGAATAAGTTCTGGAAGATGATTGTGATGGAATACTATAGTGCTATAAGAAATAATGAGGGGGGGGGTGCAGCTAGATGGCACAGTGGATAGAGCACTGGCCTTGGAGTCAGGAGTACCTAAGTTCAAATGTGGCCTCAGACACTTAACACTTACTAGCTATGTAACCCTGGGCAAGTCACTTAACCCCCATTGCCTCACTAAAAAAAAAAAAAAGAAAAAAAAAGAAAAATAAAAGAAATAATGAGGGGGGCAGCCAGGTGGAGCAGTGGATAAAGCACTGCTCCTGGATTCAGGAGTACCTGAGTTCAAATCTGGCCTCAGACACTTGACACTTACTAGCTATGTGACCCTGGGCAAGTCACTTAACCCCAATTGCCCTGCAAAACAATAAAGAAAAAGAAAGAAAGAAAAAAGAAGGAAAGAAAGAAAAAAGAAGGAAAGAAAGAAAGAAAGAGCAGGATGTTTCAGAAAATATCCTGGAAAGACTTGAGTGAACTGATGCAATGTGAAGTGAGCAGAACCAAGAGAACATTGTATTCGGATGGTAGCAGCAATAGTATACAATGATCAACTGTAAATGACAGCTATTCTTAGTAATATAAAGACCCAAAACAATTTCAAAAGATTTATGATGGAATTCATTATCCATTTCTCGAGAGAGAACTTATGGTGTCAGAATGCAGAGCATATTTTTTAAGTTTTCTTTTTTCTTTTTTTTTTTGGGGGGGACTGTCTTTTCTTCTACAAAATGAGTAATATGGAAATAAACTTTGCATAAATATGCATGTATAACCTACATCAAATTGCTTGCCTTCTCAACGAGTGGGAAGAGAAAAAGAATTTGAAACTCAAGATTAAAAAAAATGAATATTTAAAAATTGTTTTTACATGAATTGGAAGAAATAAAATATATGACCAAAAAGGAATTTTGGGCTGGATGAAATGAAAAATGGTCAACATCAGGAGTCTCAAACTTTAAAAAAAATGGAGGCCTCCAAACCATATATAAGGTTCCCTGTGGGCTACTTATTGACTTATATCTAAAATGTAGTATTATCTGTTTTATTTTCTTTTGAATGTATTTTGTTGAATATATCCCAATTATATTTTATTATGATTCAGGCTGCACTTGGAAGTGTTAGTGCCAGAATTAGACTGCATGTTTGTCACCTCTGGTCTAAACCACCTTACAGAAAAGGAAATAGGTCCAAAGAGACTAAAGTAACACAGAGGCATATACCTATTACATTAATAGTATATCACTATTAAAATTTTAATTATACTAAATAAATGGTACTGATTAAATCCAGAAATTGTTTAAAAACAACAACAGAGGTATGAATAGATTTTAGAACCCTTTTAACTATAACGGTTGAAACTAGGAGGAACTCTAAGTTGATGCTTTGTTAAAAAGAAAATTCATTCAACTAGAGAAACTCTTCTTCAAATATTCTGGAGGCACACTTCTGTGCATTTTCGCCACTCTAATGACTTTGGAAAGGGGATATTTTCCCTTAGGACAAATTGATCATTTCTGGGGCAATATGGGTTCTTTTTTTCCTTCTTGTCTTTGAATCATGTCAAACCCTATCCATCATGAGGTAGGAAAAGAGAAGTTGATGTCCATTAACTTTGGGGGAGAGCTTCGTATGAACAAATGTTACAGCAGGAGAGTTTTATGAATCATAGAATGCTAGAATTGAAAGGGACAGAAGTAATCTCCTCCAATCCATACTTGAAAAAAAAATTACCTCTACAACATCTATGAAAAATAGTTATCTAGCCATTATTCAAAGATGTCAGTGATCAAGAATAGAATACTACCTTAGGCAGCCCTTTCTATTTTGGGTAAACTATAATTGTTAGGAAGTTTTCATTATATTGATCTAAAAGCTGCCTCTCTTTAACTTCTGAACACTGATCACAGTTCTGATTTATAGGACTTACCAGTATAAAATTAATGATGCTTCTGTGTAACAACCCTTAAAGAATGTGAGGCATATCATTATATTCTTCCTTTTGGCTTTCTTTTCTCCAGGCTATACTTCCGCAGTTTCTTCAACCAATATTCTTCATGCTTTTTACAGTCCCAAATTTGAGTTCTCCCCATCTAGCACTGTGTTACAATTTATCAAAGTCCTCCATTAAAGGACTTTTGTACCTTGTGTGCCCACAAGTGTATAAAATGTAACTGATATTGTCTGGCAACAACAGAATAGAGAGTAACTATCCTCTCTTTGTTATGAATGCTATCCATGTACTGATTAATACTCATTGCATTATCATTTTTATCTTCATATCATACTGATAACTCATATTGAGCTTGTGACCCACTGAAATCCAAAGATATTTTCAAATTTACTACTTTTTTGGCCTTGTTTTCCTCACTCTACATTTGTCTAGTTTCAGTTTTGGATAGAAACATAGCTTATAATTATCCAAATTAAATTTCAACCCATTGTTTGATTCTGCAAAGGTCTTTTAAATCTTAATTCTGTCATCCATTGATTTTGTTTTTCTTCTTAGTTTCAAGTCAACAGCAAATTTGATAGGCATGAAATTTATGCCTTTGTCCAAGTCAATGATAAAGTATTAGACAGCAAAGGTCTACTAGGGCATTCTACCATATGGATCACTCCACATTGACCTCAGTCCTTTAGTCCCTATGCTATTAGCTGTTTAACCCTTTTAACAACTGAATTTCCAGATGCACTCAGCTGAATAATCATTCATTTTCTCTCTCTACCTTGTCTACAGGGATAGTCTAAGAACTTTCCTAAATACCTTATTAAACTCTAGCTATCCTGTGTAAATAGTATCCCTTTCACATAAATTAGAGGAACCCTGCCAGAAAATAATAAATGTTCTTGAAGAAACCATGCTGATTCATAATAATTACTGACTTATATGTTCATTAATTATCCCTTTCATAATGAGTTTTAGAACTTTTGAGAAAATTCTATTAAACTTACATCCCTTTGGTTTAAAAGATCTGTCTTCATTCCTTGTTGAAAATTATCACAATTACTTATCTCTAGGCTCACAGATCTTCTCCCCTTCCCCTTATTGTCCTCAAAGTAGTCAAAGAAGCAAATATACCAGTTTCTTTGGTACCCTGGGATAGATTTTATTTAGGCCTAGTGACATGAGGTTGCTGAGATCAGGTTGGAATTCTATTACTGTCTCCTCATTTATCTTAGGTCTGTCAATTTCCTATTAACTATCCTTTTATCCTTCCACTGAGATACAGTGCAGTAAAGTGGAAAAAGTGCTGAATTTGGCATCAGAGGACTTGGGCCCATATCTTGGCAACATGACTTTTTTGGGTGTGAGACACTGGATACATCACTTAACTTCTCTAGCTCTTGGTCTCCTCCTATATAAAATGAAGAGCTCAGACTAGATGACCCCTATATTTCCCTTTATATCTAAGTCTATAATTGATGATCTCTTGAAGATCATTATTGTAAGTACAGGAAATAGAAATATATTCCTCCCACTGGACCAGATTTGTGATTTCTTGATCATAAGGTATTCCTGGTACTGTAATTCCCTTTATCAGTGCAAATCAGTACCTTTTCTGCATCTTAAAGACTGAGAGAGTTGTCTGGTACCTTGAGAGATTGTGACTTATTAAAGGTCACACAACCAGTAAGTTGTCAGAGGAAGTTGAACTGATATTTACTTGATTCTGTTATGAGATATTTATCTACCTTACAATGCTATATAACTGCACACTTGAACTGTATAAAAGGGAGTTAAGTAATCATGATTTTTCTCTATCATCCATTACTATGTTCACATCCATCTACAGCAGAGGTCCTATTCTTTCCTTGATCCCCTCTTATTACCAACAAAGCTAAGGAAACCCTTTGTAATTCTATTGAGCATTTATCACAGACCACAGCTGTATTGTGGATGCTATGCTTGTCTTTTGAATGATTTTTTTTGTTAATTCTAAGCTTGTGCTTGGTATAAGTAATAAAAGATGGAATCAAAATCAAATGTATAAACAGGAGCCCAGAGGAGACAAAAACTAGCCCTACTTATAGGACACAAGCACTTAGAAAACCACAGAGAATCAGATAATGAACTAAGTGGGACTATGGATAGCATTTGCAAAGGTCCACAAAAATTCAACATTTTTACATATATCCCCAAATAGGAACAAGGAAATTCTACTAAAAATAACTGTAAATTCACTAAATACCTGGGATCTAACCTACCAACACATACACACACACACACACACACACACACACACACACAATTAATATAAACATGACTATGCCTTCCTTTAAAGAAATGAAGGTAAACAAATCATTGAAGAGATATTAAATACTTATAGTCAACTGTACCAATAAAATAAAGGATAACAATACAAGCTAAATTAATTCACAGATTTATTTATATATCAATAAAATGATAGAAGTGATTATTCTTAGAACTAGACAATAAAATAACAACATTCATTTTGAAGAATGAAAGATCTGGAATTTCTTGGCCAATCATAAAAAACCTTAATGAAGGGAGGGAGCATAGTGTTACTAGACCTCTAGCTATATCATACAGCAGAAATCATCAAAATTATTTGGTATGAGTTCTTAAAAGTAGAGCACACTATCAAAAAAAAACAGAATCAGGGAAAACAGTAATCCATAGTCTGATAAACAAGAGCATAAATTATTGATGGAAGATTTCCCTGTTGAATAATAATTCCTGGGAAAAGTAGAAGCAGCTTGGCAGAAATTAGGTTTAAAGCAGTAACTTATACTCCATATAGCATTAAGATCAAAAAGGATAGGTGACAGGAAAATGAAAGGTCACACAATCTAAAAAAAATGGAGGAAAATATGATCTTTCATAACTATACCTAGGGAAAGAATTTTTAACCAATAAATGGATATAGATTAAGAATGATGAAATGGATAATTTTGATTAAACATTTTAAGACTTTTACATGATTAAAGATGGATGGAAAAGAAAAAAAAGTTTTATATTTGAAAGTATTTATATTTGGAATATTTATATCAGTTATCAGTAGTAAAAGTGTAATGGCTATTCTTTGTAAAATAACAAACAAACATACAAACAACAACAAAAAAAGGAAAGAAATCACAGCTGAGGAAAAATAATTAACACATTGACTACACCTGACAATATGTGCAATTTACCACACTCATAGTCCATGATTTCTGAAACAGAGGAGGGCAGTTCACTTCCTCACTCTTTCTGGGACTAAAAAGAATTATAATTGTATTTTATTTTGTTTCAATATATTTAATGTTTACATTGTTGTATTCATAGTGGATATTTTCCTGTTTATGCTTATTTCATACTGCTTAAGTTCACTTCTCTGATTGTGAATTCTTTTTTTAGTTTTGGAGAAATTTCCATAAATTTTTGTTCAACTTTTATTTTCATGATACTTTGTAAAAGTTAAATATCCATTTTGAACTTATGCTCTGCATTTTAATATTCTGTTCTAAAAAAAATTAACCACAAAGAAGCAGAAGCAGCAATCCTCAAAAAAAGTTCTCCTTTTTGTTTAGACATTCTCCTAAGATGTAAAAGTTATTTTCTTGGCTTGTACCCAAGCATTCCATTTATTTATTTAAATAAATAAAATAAAATATTTTTACTTAATATTCTCTTCTGCATTGTGATATTTTCTGGAAAAAATACTCCTCTACAGACCTGGAGAAAAAGAGAGAATCACCTTAACAATAGCACTGACCAGCCCCATTCCATCCATGTCTATATACACTTAACCTTTTTATTAAAGTTTCTGACAAATGGCCCCAGTCCATTATCAATTTAACCTTAAATACTCTATAGAGGGAATAAATCAACTTTTACTTTTCTGTGGTTTAGCAGGTAGGGGAAAAGGTGTTTTGTGATGTTTAAGTATGTTTCTTGGTTTCTAATGAAATCTCCAGTGACCTGATATCTAAAATAATCAAACACATTTTTTGTTTGTTTTTGTTTTATTTTGGTGAGGCAATTGGGGTTAAGTGACTTGCCCAGGGTCACACAGCTAGTAAGTGCTAAGTGTCTGAGACTGGATTTGAACTCAGGTCCTCCTGAATCCAGGGCCAGTGCTCTATCCACTGCGCCACCTAGCTGCCCCCATCAAACACATTTTGTAACCTTCCAGTCTTTACTCAAACCTACATGGAAAGAGAAACCAAGGTGGGGGTGGGGGTGGATCATTTCCTAATTAAACTGTCTTGAGAAGTGATATAACTGAAAGGGGAAATCTCATAATACCAAACACCAGGCCTATGATTTAGAAAGAATTAGAATCTTAGATGATCAAAGGTAGAATGGATATTAGAAAAAGGGTTTAACACTTCTATTTTATATGTTAAGTAACTGAGACCCAGAGAGGGAAAGGAGTATGTTCAAAATTACATTCCAGTTACAGACAGATCTTAGACTGGAGCTCAGATGTCTTTATTTAAAATGTAGTAGCAATTTATTATTCAGTTTACATTGATAAAATTGTTATTGACAAATAATGAAGACTTACTAAGGTTTCCAATAAATTCTTTTCACTCCTCCCACTTCCAAGTGATAACCACTATGACAGTGGTACTGAGATGGCTTAAAATTGAACAAGAAATGGAACTTCTAGTGGTCTGGCAGAGAATATGGAAAAGTGCTTGTTGGTAGGGAATAATAGAGTAGAGGAAGAGAGTGGGGATTATGAATTCTGGTATAGATCCACAAATGTGGACGTGATCATGTGTATTCCCACACATGAAGCATTCTTTGATTCCAAAGATTATGGGACTGATAGCTTCTGTATTTTGCCTAATTCACGTTATGTCAACCTTACACTTTTGGCACCTTCACAACCTCAACTCTGTACCACATCTTAGGGATGTATAACTGAGAAGCTTCTTTTTTCCTTTTTATGAACCCCCATCATTCTCATCCTATATCATAGATGTTCACTTTTCCTAAATTATTATTATATTCTTATTTATAGAATTTATATTGACTTACATATATATATATTTATATTTTATATTTAGTATAATATTCTCATATTACTATTCATTTGGTCACATGAGGAAGAAAATCAGACTAAATAATTTACATTGGTATATTAGTGTGTTACAAGTATATACTGGTCCTAACTACAGATGTAATAGGAAAGCCTAGATAAGGGGATATTGGTCCATTCTGGAATTATTAAGGAAGTTTGAATGTAAGGAAGTTAGTGTCAAATGTGGATTGTAGATGGAAAAAAATAATGAAAGATGAAGGGGAAAGAGAACCCTTTCTAAATGGGAATAGAGTGGGGCAGATGAAACTGTAAATATATGAGGACCAGGAAGGAGATGAGATTTTCTTTAGTGATGGTATATGAGGAATATGATTTAGTTAGTAGATTTTGGACTGGACAACAAAGGACCTTGAAAGACAATAATATAGAATCTTCCTTGATATTCCTAAAGACCTTTCTGCTCTAGAAACTTTAGTAGCTCCTTATAACCTCCCAGTAACCTGTAAAATATTCATTCCTCTGTTTAACTTTTAAAGCTTTTTACAGTCTGGCTCTTACCTATTTTTCCAGAATGATTCAAAATTACTCCATTTCACATGTTCTTGTTTGTAGGTAAATGCCCCAAATGCTTTCCATCCTAACCTCTACCTTTTGGAATCTCACCTTCCTTTTGAGACTCAACTAAAGTACCAAAGCCTTCCACAGAATTTTCCCTGTAGTTTGGGGCTTACCAATTTTCAGATACTTTGTAAATATTTTGTTTTTATTTTTTATTTTTTAATTTATTATTATTATTATTTTTGGTGAGGCAATTGGGGTTAAGTGACTTGCCCAGGGTCACACAACTAGTAAGTGTATTTTTATTTCTATACATGTTGTTTGCCTTCAGAAGAATGGAAATTAATTGAGAACAAAGACTTTCATTTTTTATCTTTATATCTTTAATGACCAATACATATGAGGCACTTAATGATTCTTGAATTGAATAAAATATGGTAAAGAACAGTTATTAAAGGTTTCTGAGCCGAAGTTTGATATGATGAAAATTGTTTAAAGATTAATCTGGAAAAGGAAAGTGAAATGGAAAGCAAAATAGCTGTCAGAGCGACCACCTAGGAGAAGAGTGCAATAATTTAAATGAAAGGTGCTGAGGATTTGGGTCAGGGCCATATACAGGTTACTGTTTCAATGACATTCCAGATGGATGGCAAGTAAAAAATGAAAAAATGAGCCTAGGGAGTTCTATTTGATATATGATTCTTCACTAAAATAGCAATGTCCCAAAGTGACTGCATGTGGTTACAATTCTGCTCTGGAAGAGCATGGCTCCAGTGGGAAAACAAGTATCCATTGAGGAGCTTACTATTTTCTTCACCTTGCTGCCTTCTCCTCCTCCTTGCCCTCCTAGCCTTCTGAACTCTGTAACCCTCTCCCCCTTTCAGCTTTTTTTCTGGGAGAAGGATGTCTGGAACAGGAAACAAGGTTGAGCAAGGATAGGCTGAAGGGCCCAATATGAACAAATACTCTTTCCCATTGTTTTGAGAGTTCTAGAGAAAAGAGTTCCTTATTGACACTTAATCTGCTACTATATTTTCCTTAATCATTTACTCATTACCCACTCTGTGATATGTTGAGAATATGGAATAATGGAATAATTTCAATCATTCATGCAATCAACAAAGATGCATTAAGTATATCAGGCCATATAAAAGGCATCATGGAAGATACAAGATCAACAAGACACAGATCTTGCCCTCAGAGAGTTACAGTTTTGTAGAAGAAATAAGACAAGTTCACCAATTACTATAAAGTAAGGCAGAATGTACTTTGCACAAAAAGAGAGCTACCAACAATATTGGATATGGAGTTGGAAGACCTGGATTCAAGACCAGATTTTGATATTTATGAGTTTTGTAGCTTTGAACAAGTCACTTCTTTGAGCCTTGTTCTCCTTATCCAGAAAATGGAAATAATATTTATTATTATTACCTGCTTTTCAGGGCTGTTTATAGGAGCATATAAAGTAATGCATGCTCAGTGCCTTATACCCATAAAATACCATATAACTATGAGC
The DNA here is from genome assembly GCF_019393635.1 of Dromiciops gliroides. NCBI lineage: Eukaryota > Metazoa > Chordata > Mammalia > Microbiotheria > Microbiotheriidae > Dromiciops > Dromiciops gliroides. Next base: position 106,472,009 of record NC_057862.1, on the reverse strand, counting down.
CATCATGATTATAATTGTCATTAATTTTATTATTATTGCTAGGATTTAAAAAGGTAGAGATGGGAGAAGGGCATTCTAGATGTAGTTAATGGCATGAGCAATAAAAAGTGAGGGAAGAGTTTGGCAAAAACACAAGGTATAAGAAGGGACAGAGATTAAGATTGGTGCCTGGGGACAGACTGTGGTGGGCCTTGAATGCCAGGACACTTCAAAGGGTCATGGGTATTCTGGTTTTCTGAAAATAGGTGATATGGTAATGTTTTGGGCAGTGTTTTCAGACTGCCTTTTACCTAACCTTACAATTCTACTCAATTCTCTCCAGTACCCTAAGGACCCAGAACCTCCAGAGGAGGGATGCCTCACAAACACACACACACACACACACACACACACACACACACACACACACACACACACACACACACACACACACACATACACACACACACACACACACACACACACACACACTGCATCCACCATTTACTTCTTTTTGCCCTTCTGGTTAGAAGAGCTCAGATTTAATCCTGTGTCGCAGAAAATAATTAGGTCTTTAAAGCCTATAAATTACATTTGTCAGCAGCAGAGAAAACAAATGGAGTTTCTTGTTCTCTGGTGGCAATGATGAATGGTAACACTGGGTTTCAGCTAGAAGAAGCTTGTGTGGACCTAGGAGCTTGTTTATTGACTCTTAATGAAAAACTATTAATCCAAACCATCTGGGGATTAGTAGGAAGCTCAGAAGTGAAAATCTGGAGGCTATTGGGAGTCCTATTCTCAGTGTGTGTATCTGGTTGGGGGGAGTTGTGAATTACTGGGTGGCCATCTGTCCTCTGAGGGTGAAGGGAAATGCTAAGGGAGACCCAAGATAGAGAGGAATATTCAGTAAAGGGGCATGCTACAACACCCATTAGGCAAGATTTAGTGGATACTTTCAACGCTTGAAAAAAATCAGTGTACAGACATCATTTTCTAGCTAGTCATGATGAGATGAAAACCATCCACCTTTCTCTCTCCTTAACTTCTGACACCACTTTGTTGCTCAGCCATGGATCTAAAAGGGTCAGTATAGAATGGCAAGAAAGGATCCAGAAAGTATAAAAGTATGACAACTGTAAGGAAAAACATGCTTGGCAGTGAATTTCTAACTGTGACACTGAAATTGTGCCTGGGAGCCTGAAGTGCTTCAGAGACATACCTGGCAGAAGTCAGAGAAGGGGGAGAGATGAAGGTATTATTAAATTCCTTTTGTTCAAAGGATCAGCTCTCCAAGTAATTATCCCTCTTCCTACCCTTTCCCATTTTAGCTGGCCTTACCTTTGGAAAAAGCAAGGGATACAGATATGGTAGAGGATAACCAAGGAAGAACTAAGCCCCTCCTCTTTGAATGGGATTACATTTACCAATGACAGAAGATGGTCTGTTTTAGGCAAATTAGCTCTATAAGAGTTCTTCATCAAAGCTGACTCACTCACATACTGGTGAGAGAAGTTGCTTTTTGAACAAGGCAACAAAACAGCATTAAACAAATCACAACCAAAGAGGTGAATATTCTAGCGTCCTAATCCACCTTCCTAGAGAAATACAACATCAAGCAGTACAGGGTTAGGCCAAATGGGAAGTGTCCTTGGGATGTACAGTAAAGGGAAAAATATGTTCTAGGACCTTGCTCGATACATTTCAGGAAATGATCATGCTGATATCAGCTTCTTATACATTAACATTCCTACATTATCAAAGGAAAAAAAAAAACATTTGAATTCATGAGTGAGAAATGTCAGAATAAAACAGAGTAGCTGTCTATCTCTATGCATATGCATATGTACATGCACATACATGTGTATATATACATGTACATGTATATTTCCTAGGGAAAAGTAGTTTGAATCTTATATACTCTCTGAGAGTCAGTTAAAGAACAGCAGAGATACCAAAAATGCATTCTCAAGCCTCTCTTCATGTTGTCTTGATAATCTACTTCCAGTTGAATATTAGAAGAGGAGAATATTTTTTTAAACAAGTATATATTATCAACTGCACATACCTAGTCCTGTGCTATATATGTCATGAGGCACAAAGAAATCTAAAACATTCCCTATCCTTACTTGAGTTTTTGGTCTAATTGGGGTAATAAAATATGCACACAAGGAACTATATAATCAGGCTATGCACAGAATCCTGGAATATCAGATATGTAAGCCATCCAATTGGGGTCTATAAACATTTTAAAATGTATTTTGATAGCTATATTTCAATATAATTGATTTCCTTTATAATATTCTAAATTTTATTTTTTAATTGTTATTTTAAAAGGAATCTGTGGACTTCACCAGGTTGCCAAAGCGGTCCTTCACACACATAAAATTATTGAGGACCTTAGATTTTAATCCAATAGAGACATGTTACAGGAAACTGAAGCTTAGAAAGGGAATTGCCCAAGATCACGAAGACAGTAAGTAGCAAAATCAGGAATCATAAAATAATAGAATCTTAGAGTTGGAAAACAACTCAAAAGTAATATATTTTAGGGGGCAGCTAGGTGGTGCAGTGGATAGAGCACTCGCCCTGGATTCAGAAGGAACTGAGTTCAAATCCAGCCTCAGACATTTAACAATTACTAGCTGTGTGACCCTGGGCAAGTCACTTAACCCCAATTGCCTCACCAAAAAAGAGAGAGAGAGAGAGAGAGAGAGAGAGAGAGAGAGAGAGAGAGAGAGAGAGAGAGAGAGAGAGAGAGAGAGAGAGAAAAGTAATATATTTTAACCAGAACTGACACAGCCCATTCAGAACCATATGGAGTCAATCCTCATAACTTTTACAACCTGAAGCATTCAGGTGATTTTACTTTTAACCTCATTTTCACTTTGAACTGGCAGTGATTTGTATTCATGGCTATATGCAGTAGAGAAAAAAAGAGAGAAGTACAATGCTTGCAAGTTTGTGGAGCAGCTGGTATCCTACTGGGCACTTCATTGGTGTTGTCTACCCTACTGTTGTAAAGAGTTCCCTGTGCATTCATTGTATACTTTCATTGTTTGTCTTTAAAACTCAAGTTCTACATTGTACACAGTATCATCAACATTATGTGTTGATCAACTGTGATAGATTAGATTCTTCTCACCAATCCAATGGTACAAGAAAGTTCCAAAGGACTCTTGATGGAAAAGGCTCGCCAAATCCAGAAAAAAAAAAAAAAAGGAACTGTGGAATATGGACGCTGATTGGACCATACTATTTCTTTTGTTTTCCATTGTGTTGTTTTTCTTTATTGAGGTTTTTCCTTTTTGCTCTAATTCTTCTCGTATAACATGACTAATGCAGAAATCTGTTTAATGCTATTATATATATATATATATATATATATATATATATATATATATATATACACACATATATCCTATATCAGATTACCTGCTGTCTAGGGGAGGGGGGAGGGAGGAGAGGGAGGCAGAAAAATTTGAATTTGGAAATCTTATCTAAACAAATGTTGAAAACTAAAATTAATTAATTAATTTAAAAACCTCAAGTTCTATCTTACAACTATTCTGCCAAAGTATAGTGCCAGTCTCTTTTTATCTAGCCCCCAGCTTGTAAAGTCAGTCATAGGCCTTAGTGCTGGAATATCTGTAGCCACTGTCTATTGCGAAGCTTGTGTTAATGATCCATTGTATCTACAAAACAGGAGGAAAATATTAATAAATGTATTCCTGAATCTGCTCTAAAAAGTGCTAAAGCAACTTCTCAAGTGCTTGGTCAGGGAATTGAAGAAATGGAAAAGCAGCTAAATTTGTGGTTAAATGAAATGATGGTCAACCCCACCATCTTGCTGGTACCCTCCCCAATATTATGCCTCCCCCATTGCTTATGCTGACCAACAGGGTCCTGCTGGTGAGGTGCAGAGTAAAGGAGCAGCTTTGAACACTACATCCAGGCAGGGCCAGACTGAGATGCTTTGGGCTACAGTTCCAGCTCTGGATTCACCCTGAGGCATGTACTTTTCATTGGTGAACAGTTCAACCATGGAGCCAAAAGGGAAATTAGAAATGCCAGGATGCTTCTTTTTTTTTTTAACCTCAGGGTTCTTCTGACATTATAACCCCTGGCCTTGCTGTCTCATCCTGCATTGCCTCTCTTCTCTTCTGGATTTTTGGATTATTTTATGATTACTGTGTTAGGAAAAATACATATTATCAGAATTAATGTTTTGTTATTAAAGACTTGTATGCAGAAAAGTGTACTTTCAGCAATGTCCAGTGAATGATTACAGTTTTTGTTGGTCATTGGAACCTAACATTTCCCATAGGTTCAAAGTATGAATATTTTCATTTTTTACTTTTGAGCCATTTTCTAAGAATGTTACCCCTATGAAAGTTGAGGACTAACAATATAGGGAAAAGTCAATGAAGGGATGCCCAGGGCAAAAGAGTTTGCCCTGTGTGTATTTGTATTGGGATGGGTGTGGCCACAGAAAGTCTAACTAACACACGCCCCCACTTCCATCACTCAGTAACCTTTCTTTCTTTGAGATTCATGGTATTCATATCTACCACCCAAAAACATTTCCTAGTAGCTGTTACCTACAGACTCCCAGGTCACTCCCTTTCCTTCTTTAATGAATTCAATACCAGCCTCACCATTCTCTCCTCATTAACTCCTGCTCTCATGCTAATGGCATTCAACTAATTCAACAAATTCAACATATTCAACAAATATATTGACTCTTCTTCAAATATCCTAAACAATCTGTTCCTTGACCTACTTACTTACCATGAGCTACTTCTGTCCATCTAAACCATGCACAAAAATTGTCATATCTTGAACTTGCTACCTACAAATGTACTAGCTCTATGTTCATGAATTCTGAATTTCCCTCATCAAACTATGATCTATTGACTTTTCACCTCTCCATTTTCCTTCTCTTACACAAATTCTTCTTATCAACCATACCATGACCTCAAATCCCTTGACTCTTCAAATCTTTTTCAGGGCATCTTCATTGCACTAATCGCTTTTTCCTCTTTTCCCTATTCATACCTCTTGGTGAACCAATACAACTCTATACAGTCTTCCTCTTTAGAATCCTTAGCCCCTTTATCATATTGCCAATTATTACCAGTTAATCCTTAACCTTCGATCATTTCTACTATATGCTGTTCTCATGCATCAGACAGACATTCTTATTGGGACCACTACCCATTTATGTTCCATAGCTTCAACTGAGTCTTCACTGATGCATAGGCTATTCTACTAGACCTTCCTTATCAACTCAATATCTCACTTTCCACAGTGACTCTTCTAAACATTTTCTTCCTTTCTCAAACCTCCCATGGCTACGCTTCCCCCCACTTTCTCAGTTGAGAACCTTGATCATATTTTACAGAAAAATAAATGAGGCCATTTGCCATAAGCTCCCTCTTTCCCCCTCTTCCTCATCCTATTCCTATCCATTCTCCATTCAGCCACTAAAAGTAGTTTTTGTAAAATGCAGGCACAATCATATCATACCCCCCCACTCAATATTTTCCAGTGGCTCCCTATTGCCTACAAGATCAAATACAAATGGCTGTTTGACATTCAAAACCCATCATAACCTACCCTTTCTACTTTTCTAGTCTTTTTACTCCTTACTGCCTGACACGTACTCTTAAATCCAGTGAAACTGGCCTCCTGAATATTCTATGAAATGGACACTCCATTTCTCAACCCTGCACATTCTCTCTGGGTATTTCTCATAAGTGAATGTTTTCCTTTCTTTATTCTACTTACTGATCTCCCCGGCCTGTTTTAAAGCCCAAGTAAAATCCAATCTTTTACTAGAAGACTTTTCCAGCCCTGCTTAATTTGAGTGCCTTCCCTGTTAATAATTTCTTATTTTTCCTGAATATAGCTTGTTTTATGTATTTTATTTGGTATATGTTCTCTCCCCAATTAGATGGTAAGTTCTTGGATTACAGGGACTTTCTTTTGCCTCCTTTTACATTCCAAATGCTTAGCACATTGCCTGACACATAGTAGGCACTTAATAAATGTTGATTGATTGATGGTACACACTCTTTATCTTCCCTAACCAGTAGGAGAAAGAGAAGGTCAAAAGATAACTAATTCAGGAAAAGATCAAATGGGAAGAGAACCTTGATGGTTTGAAGCCAGGGACTCTAGATAAGGGAAGAGAGGCAGTTGTACTCAGTGGAATTGAATAGTGATGGATCATGTTGTACAGTGATGGTAGGCAAGATAGAGGACAGATTCATGGAGGAAGTACATATCCTATATGTTGGTACCCTGGGACAAAGCCCAACTGCCACATCTTAGTTTTGACTATGATCCTATATGCAGTAGTCTAGAAAAGTGCTTATCCAGCCTATGTTTAAAGACATTCAGGTCTCTAGCAAGAATGAATTGATAGTTGACGGGAAAGAAAATGTAAGTTTGTTATTTTAGTAGAGACTAAATTCTGAATTTCTCTCAACATTACTATCAAAGCTGCTAAGTTTCTCCCACAATGCCACATTTTGCTCCAGTTAAAAGTGAAGCAAACAGCTTGTCATTCTAAGGTTATTTTGTGCTCTTTGGTTCACTCATTGCTTTGGGTGGTCATATCACATATCTGGATAAAAGAAAGCTAGTTGATGTGATGTGGGCCTTATGCCAGGATGTGGGAAGGGTGCAATTTTAAAAATTCAATAAACTCAGAAATAGAAGGTCAACATTGATCAGCAGATGACCTTTTCCCTTTAGTTCTGCATCCTGGCACAGTTCTTTTGGACACTCCATTTCGTTCTGCAGCATGTACAATATGAAATATGCTCTCTGAAATGCTTTAGAGTGTACTTTCTAGAATTTCTTTCTAAAATGCTCACTATCCATATCCACTCTAGCATTCTACCCCACTATCTTTTATCAGGGAGAAAGTATTGCTGGACCCAATTGTTCAACTGTCTTTATTCATCCAATTCTGTAGTGAAAAGGATACAGGGAGACTTTGATTTTTAGACCTGGCTCCACTTTGGTAAATTACTTCACTCTTCTGTCCTTTATTCCTCTCCTCATCTTGAAAAGAGGAATAATAACACCACCTGTACTACATCACAGGGTTGCTCTGAGGATCAGATGAGAAAGGAATTGAAAGCCCAGAATAACAATAAATGTAAATGATCAATTTCATCATTATCATAATGGGAAATAAATGGAATCTAAAAACCATAGCCTAATGAGCTTGATTTTAATACCAGGAGATTTCTAGAATATTTTGTCATAGGATGGTTAGTAAACATCTAGTAAAGGAAACAGGAAACATCAAGTATAAGTTATTTCAGACTTACCATAATACTTTTATTTATTTATTTTTGGACTACTGAGTTACTACTCTTGCAGAACAGAGGAATCTAATAGAGATTTTAGCAGTTGATAAAGTATTTCAGACTATTCTCATGGACAAGTTGGGGGAATGTGCACAAAATGATAGTGCAATTAAATGAATTAAGAAATAGTCGAATAGCTGGACTGCAAGAGTAGTCATTAATGATTCCATGTGACTTGGGGAAAAGATAGCCAGTGGAATGGCCCAGGAATCTACATTTGTCCCTGTGCTGTTTAATATTACGTTTAACCCTTTTTTGGGAAACAGTTGAGGTTAAGTGATTTTCCCAGGGTCATTCAGCTAGTAAGTGTCTGAGGCTGAATTTCAACTCAGGCCCTCCTGACTCCAAAGTCCATGCTTTGCCCACTGTACTACATAGTTGCCTCTGTTTAATATAATTCAAAATGACTTAGATTAAATTTGAATGTGGCCCGTAGCTGGTGTTTGTGTGTGTGTGTGTGTGTGTGTGTGTGTGTGTGGTGGAGGAGATAGCTAACCCACTGCAGGAAAGAATTAGCAGCCAAAAAGATCAGGACAAACACTGGGCTGAATCTAGAAGACAGAATTTAAAAGGGATTAATCTAAAGCCTTATACTTAAGTTCAAGAAGTCACCTTCACAAATGCAAGAAAGTGGAGATAGGGTTGAATAGTACTTTGAGCAAAAACCTGAAAGTGGTAGACAATTGTAGACTCAATGTAAATGAACAGTGTGATATGGCATAACAACAAAGAGAGGAGGGAGGGAAGGTCCCCTTCTCGTTTTGAAATCCTGTGACTTTGAAGCAGTAAATGAGGGTGAGCATGTGTATAATAGCAAGATGTGTTGTATAAATTCATTAATCCATTTGTAGAAATAGTTTTGGGAGTCAGTCTGAATGACCAACTCAGTCCTTCTACCAAGCATTTATAAATTGTAATTTGTAGAACACATGCATATGAGTGTACACACACACACACACACACACACACACACACACACACACACAGAGAAAACTGATTTCCTGAAAACTAATGGTAGGATTTAGACACATTTGAGTATGCATACGTAAAAAGACACACAAACACCATACACAAGATACAATGCTAGTGTTCTCCCATTTTTGATCATGTACCTCTTTCAGGAAAAAAAAAAATATTGAGCATCCCTCAAGTTGTATATTTATTTCAATATTATATAAATGTTTTACTGTACTGATAATTATGTACGTAACAAAATTTACACTTAAAAAATCTTTAAAGGGATGAAATGAAGATGAAATAATACTTGATCCTAGTGCCAATAAGAAACACTAGAGTTTGGGCAGCTAGGTGGTACAGTAGATGGAGTACAGGCCCCAAAGTTGGGAGAAACTGAGTTCAAATCTCACCTCACACACTTCCTAGGTATGTGATCTTGGGCAACTTATGTAACCCCAATTGTCTTAAACATCTGAGGCCATTTCCAGTTGTCCTGATATATATCTTTAAAAAAAACACTGGAGTTTATTGGGGGAGAAGAAGTGAATGTAAACCAAAGTGGAAACTAGAGAAATGGTGGTGCCTGTCACTGCGGAGTTTGAAAGAGAGTGTGTGAAAAATGCAGTCCATTTACAGAGAAAGAACTGATGGTATATGAATACAGGTAGAAGCATAATTTTTTGTTAGTTCTTTTATCTGAAATTTTGCTTTTGTCTGTTTTCTTTCACAATATGGCTAATGCGGAAATGTTTTGCATTACTAATCATGTATAACTTAGATTGAATTGCTTGAGTTCTTGAGGGGAGGGGAGGAGGGAGGTAGGAAGAGAATTTAGAACACAAAGTTTTAAAAAATTGATGCCAAAATTTGTTTTGACATGTAATTTGGGGAAATTAAAATTCTAAATAAAAAAATTAAAAATGTAAAAAAAAGAGAGTGTGGTTGAAGAGGAAGATAATGTAGTAAAATCTGTAATTTTTGTTGACTTATTCATGCTTGCATATCTTACATATCCCTCTGTGCCACTAAAAATGAAAAGGGGGGGCAGCTAGGTGGTGCAGTGGATAGAGCACCGGCCCTGGAGTCAGGAGTACTTGAGTTCAAATCTGGTCTCAGACACTTAAGACTTACTAGCTGTGTGACCCTGGGCAAGTCACTTAACTCCAATTGCCTCACTAAAAAACAAAAACAAAAACGAAAATGAAAAGGGGGTGGGGGGTGGCAAGGAACTTACCAGTTCAAGAGATGTTTGTGGTAGCCATGAGGCGGTCTGAGGAGCAGCTGTTAAGGATGATGTGATGAGGAGATCAGATTTTTCCTCAATGGCACCTATAGAGCTGCTACTGTGGGTGGCTGTTAACTTGTAAATGGCTGGAGGAGCAAAAGTATTGGCCATACTCAAACCCTCACTCACTAGTCTCTTTATTCTATCTCCAAAAACATCTCTCCTACCTACTCACACATTCAATTGATCCTGGTTCAGGGACTATCACCCATTGCCTAGAGACTTTTAGAAAAGCCTAATTGGTGACCTTTCATCTAGATCTCTGAACTCTAATTCTGCCCTCTCTCCTAATCAGCTGCTTAACTGTTTTTCCTAAAGCCCACAACTCATCATTAGTCCTTAACTCAGTGATATCCAGGGGCTCCTCATTGAATCTGGGGTGAAATATTCCATCTTTATCTCATCCTTTTAAAATGTCTATTTTATGTAAATTTTATAATGTACATAATTATTACTGTAGTAATAAATATACATAGCTGGGGCATGAATGCTCAACTTTTTTTAACTCTTTTGGAATCCACTGGTCTAGAGGATATATAAAAATAATATGGAAATTATATCATCATATGTGGTAATATTACCACACCCCTCCATTATTAATTGAACCATTTCCTTCAAAGTTTAACTTCTACTCACAGAGAACCTCTAGGCAGCCAACGGTCAGAGAGTCAATCAGGAAATGGAGGAGAGCAAATGAAAAATCTTGCTTTTTACTTTTATATTCTACCAAATTCCACTGCCTTTTAAGTCCTTCTATCATAAAAAGTGCTAGCCTACCCAAGATTCTGAAGGCCCAACCTTCTCAATAGACTAAATTAAGTCTGTAAATAATAGTCTATAAATAAATCCAATAGGCTAAATTATGAACAATAAATGGGGGCAGATAGGTGGCAGAGTGGATAAAGCATTGGCCCTGGATTCAAGAGTACCTGAGTTCAAATCCGGCCTCAGACAATTGACACTAGATGTGTGACGCTGGGCAAGTCACGTAACACTCATTGCCCTGCAAAAAGAAAAAAAAAAAAGAACAATAGCTGTCAGTAGCTAAAATCCCCTATGTAGATGCAGGCAATCTTCCTAGGAGAGTAGCATGTTCTCATTTATCCAGAGATCTTTTCCATCTTAATATTCTATGAATCTAGGATAAAAAAAAATATCCCTGGCAAATGGATATAGATAGAGTAGTAGTAATGAGATAAAGGGACAGATTCTTATCCCCAGTTTGCAGGTGGAGAAAGTAGGGACCAGAAGATGTACCTGAAACAGGTCAGTTCAGCAATCCTCCATTTATTGAGCAGAAAAGGAAATTATCTGTCTCTAAAATACCCTCCATAGATCCATCTAACACATCCATCTAGATGAAATAGAGTTGGGGGCAGCAAATATGTGAACTTTTGCCCCAAGTTGAACTCAGTGGTGTCCTAGCTTTGAACTATCAGAAGAAAGTTGTTTGTGTTTTTTTTTTTAATGCAGAACAGTCCCATTTTAAAGAAACATGTGAAAAACACAACACAATTTTTGTTGTTGTTGTTGATCATCACATAATCATAGACTATTTGCACAGTGAAAATATAGGTGGCACAGTGGATAGAGTGTCAGGCCTAAAGTCAGGAAAACTCATCTTCCTAAGTTCAAATCTGGCTTCAGATACTAGCCACATGACCCTGGGCAAGTAACTTTACCCTCTTTGACTCAGTTCTTCATCAGTTCCTCATGTGTAAAATGAGCCGGAGAAGGAAATGGAAAATCATTCTAGTATCTTTGCCGAGAAAACCCCAAATGGAGTCACAGAGAGTTGCACATTATTGAAAAATGACTGAATGATAAAATTTACTCAGGAAAGGACTCTCTCTTTTATGGGCTAGGACACTAAATTTCAGAGAGAGGCAGTGACTTGTCCAGAGTCACGCAGTCTCCAAGTGTATGGCAACACCAGATCTTATATACATTAAGGAGAATTGTTACCTTCAAAGTTATCTACTTGGAAGCCTGAACATTTATTCCAGTGCTATCTTTAGGGCCAGTTGAAAGGCCACAAGAGAAAATTGGTCTCCACTTGATACTTACAACTTATTTTAAAACAAAACAAACAAAAATAAATCTATAAATAGTATCATCCAACTCAATCCCATCTACTGCTTGTTTATTTGCCACATGCTAATACAAATGATTTGTCTCTCCCCCTATAAAAATGAATCAAAACTCTCAAGACCAAAATTCTTCCAATTCTGTGGAGATTCGATAAATTGAACTGGAGGCTCTGAAGACCATTCTAGAAGAACTTCTCCAACAATTTTTTGAGCACTGATAGCCTTATTAGGATAAGTGTCAGTTCTCAAGGTGACTGCATTTACTCACAGGGGACAACACTCATTTGGGTGCATAAGTTCTGCTCTATTTGGTAAAAAATCAGTTTCATTTCCCTACAGTCACAGCTCATATACTTTTGCTATGAAGATATCATCTCTTCTCTTAGATAGAGTAAAAGATCTCTTTCATCTTTCTCATTAATTCCATGTTCCATTTCTTCCATTTAAAATATTCTATCACTTAATCCTCTTATTTGACAAAGGAGAATACTAAAGTTCAGACAGGGAAAAAGGACTTGTCCAAGATCGTACAGGGGCTTAGTGGCTGTGCTAGAACAAAGACCCCATTCTGTTGATACTAGTTCAATGCTGTTTCAACCATACCACTATGATTCCTCTTTGTTAAATGCCATTGTATTATTTCTATGCCAGCCCTAAAGTTGTGGGTCGTAAAGCTCCACAAGAAGTCTGCTCATGATTTGCCCATTCACAATAGAAGCCATTTCCTTTGGAAACTTGAATGGGAAAACTTCCCTATGAGTGAAAGTGTACCCCGACTGGTGTCACATGCTCATCACAATCTCCACAATTAACTCTGATGGTAGCATTTTGTTTTCTCCATCAGAAAGATGGGTCACACTTGATAGAGGTCTGAAATTCTATGATATAAATACTCTGCACATGACCCCTAAATGAAATGAAAGAATCCAGGAGCTAAAGAGCTAAAGGCCTTAACTATCAGCTTGCCTTAGTAGTGATATTGTTAAGTCTCCAATTAGTTGCTTGTAGTCATCAGCATTAATTTGCTCACATTCCCCCCACCCCCTGCCAATTTGCTATAGAACCGGCAGTGGGGACAAGATTGGGTCTTGGAGTAGATGGAATTACTTAATGTTCCAGTTTAGGATATTCAGTATAGCATGTTTGGTAAGATGCCAGCTGCACCTGAACTATCCAGTTACCTAGAATGGCAGTGCATGTAGTCAAGATTTCTGTGAACTCCTTAGATTCTGAAGAATTTTCTCCTGACCTTTTGTTCCATTAGAACTTTGTCTAAGAGTCCAAAAATTATTTAGTCTTTAAAGTCCATGGACTACTTTGGCAGAAGAAATGATTCCAATAACCCATTTAACAGGTTTATGCATGCATCAATACACACATGTGCACAAATACATATACATATAACACATGTTTGTGCATAGACATGTCTACCTGCATATGTGTGTGGATATATGTATGCATATTGAAACATATAACAGTAGAATTTCAGAGCTAGAAAGAATCTCCAAATTCACTCATATCCCCCCAACCAGATAGTAAGCTCTTGAAAAGAGATTCAATTTTGTACTTCTCATTGCTGCTAGACACAATACCTTTCATATAATGTTTCCAACAAATGTCCGTGGATTGACTGCAAAAAACAAAATTGTCTTCTAGATGACTTGAAGGGCTATTGGTATCTTTGATGGAGACTAAATAGGATGGTCTGCTTTTAATATATGATAAGAATGTCATTCATCCATTCCAGAGACAAGGGGATTGACATTAATACAAGAGTCTAGCTCAAAGGATACTTCAAAGACTCTAAATGACCAAGAGATAGTGCGCACTACTCCAAAATAAAAAGGAGATGCCAATCTTGACGAAGGTATGTGACATACCTCAAGCATTTCCAATGTCAAAAGCTTATGGATGACCATCATAGTCTTGTCTTTTAAACCACATCAAAAAGAAAGGAAAATGTTCTTAGTAGATTTTTCTTTGGAGGGGAATAGTAGAAGGGATAAGAAAGTGAGTAAGAAATGGGAGATGGAAGGAAAGAATTAGAAACAAATACTAAGCAATTAATCAACAATCATTTATTAAGCATTTGATAGCTACCAGGCATCGTGCTAAGTGCTGGGATACACAGAAGAAGAAAAAAAACAATTCTCATCCTCAAGGAGCTTACATTCTAAAGGTGAAAACAATGGTGTATATACTCACAGCTACAAGATAACTTTGGAGGAAAAGAATTAGAAAATGAGGATTGGGACAGGTGTAAGGTAGCATTTGAGCTTAATCTTGAAGGAAAACCAGGGATTATAGGAAGAAGAGAAGTGGAAGAAGGTCATTCTAGCAATGGGCAATAGAGATTACTAAGGCACGGAGACTCCAGGAGATGGAGGGTCATGTTTGAAAAGTCCATGGAGATAGACAGATAGGTAGGCAAGAAGACAGAGAAACACCATTCCTTACTTCATCCATTAAGGTTTAAGGAGTACTCTTTTGGCGGGGATGGGGAATGGTTAATGAGATTCTTTACTGAGATTCAACTTAAGATAGGATAAAATAATTTAGTCTCAATTAAATTTTAAGCTTCTCTTCAAATGTCCTTTATTGATTATAATTCTTGTTTTGTGGTCAATCAGATTAAATATTTCTGCTTTTCTGAATTGGTTGATGAAATTTAATTCCCTATCATATGGTCATTTTTTAATAATGTCATGAACAGTTGAGAAATACATATAAGCCTTTCTACTTCCATTTAATTATTTCCAGAGATATATCATATCTACCTTTTCCAAAATTCTACACAGAGGTTTAACTTTTTGTTTATTTGGTTTTTTTAATCTTTTTGTTAGATTTGTCTAATTATGAAAGGGACACATTGAAGTGTCACCTGAGTAGACATGATGCATATTGAGATTGGGATGGTTTTCTTTTAAGGGGGTAGTGAAGTTTTCTCTTGGGATTTTGTTGGCTTGAGGTCCCAGTCACTAGGACTGAAGTCATTGGCTTGATTTCCTTGTCCACTGAAATATATGAAAGGTCCAAGAAGTAAGGAATTTTTGCTCCATAGTTTTTAGGGAAATCACTATTGCCTGGCAGGAACCCCTTCCTGATGGTGTGGCCAATTGTGTTTATGAACATAGAGGTAGAGGAGATTTGCATTTTATTTGGATTTAATTAAGAATGTCATCCTATTAAATCTTATCATAAGTGAACTTGGTTTTGTTGCATTTTCTAGTTTCTGAATGCCTCATTGAAGCCTGATTCATTGGACTAACTGAACTAAGCATGGACCAGAATAAAATCTTTCATTGTTTTGTTCCTCATTTCTCCGTATATGATTAAACTTTCCTTTAAGAACATAGATTCTATGCCATATATATGCATATATACATGTATATATATGTATATATGTATATATACATATATATAATATACAAACACAGATATATATGTTTTAATGCTTATTATTTCATTATCTATGGTGCCTTTAAATACACATCAACATTTTTCTTTTGTAGTTTCAAAGAAGATCAGGGTGCCTTGGAACTTCATTTAGGATCATCTGTTTACTATATCAGATTACCTGCTGTCTAGGGGAGGGGGGGAGGGAGGGGAGGGAGGGAGAAAAATCTGAAATTGTAAAGCATGTATAAACAAAAGTTGAGAACTATCTTTACATGTAACGGAAAAAATAAAATACCTCATACAGGATCATCTGTTTAAATACAATGGAATTAATTTCTGGTGTTAGAATTTCAGATATCAGAGAAAAGATGAGGGATTCCTTAGAGGGGAAAAAGGTTCTGACAAGGGTTTGTGACCCATAATACAAGCCACCTAAAAGTGATTTGAGGGGGAGGGCAGCTAGGTGGTAGAGTGAATAGAGCACCTGCCCTGGAGTCAGGAGGACCTGAGTTCAAATTCGGCCTCAGACACTTGACACTTACTAGCTGTGTGACCTTGGGCAAGTCACTTAACCACAATTGCCTCACAAAAAAGAGTGATTTGGGGGTATTCATGGAAGAAGGAATCTCTCAAAATAATCTTCATCTGGTTAGAAATTCTTATTACTTCTACAACTTCATATTGAGAGAATACTCATTTAATTTCTGAGTAGGAAAATAAAAGGAGAATGGAGCCTGGCTTCCAGATCACATATGACATGAAAATTCTAACAGTGTCACATACTTAGTGACAGTACAGAAAGACGCGCCATTTAACAGCCCAGGGTACACCCTCACAAAGGGGAATGAACCAAACAAGTCAATCAATATTCCCCCAGTACACTTAGGAGGTTTTACCCACCTAGCCATTATTGAAAGGACGTTTTACTTGGGCCACGATTTAGACAGGAGGTACACATAAGGCAGTGATTTTGACCAGGCAACAAACACAAATCTTATGTACATGTCAAAACCAAGCAAGATACCTTGAAATATAGAATAATTGAAATAACTTTGTTCAATGACCCTCTGATTATTAATATTAACTGGGTTTTAAACAGGGGAGAGGTAGCTTGCCAAAGGTGTTTACCTGCCAGGAGGTTCAGCTCACTTTCAAAGTTGAATTGAGTTTCTTTATAGATGGTGAGATTTAGTATTTCAGAGATTCCTCTTTGAAATCCTTGAGAGCCTTCCTTCTTGGAGCCATTTCTTTTTATCTGCTCATAGTCTGTTTGCAGTTTGGATATTCCTTTATATTATAGTTCATTGAGGGCAGGTCCTATTTTTGCCTTTCTTTGTACCCTTAGCTACTTAGCTAGCATAGGGCCTTGCACACAGTAAGTATTTAATTACTTGTTGGCTTGCCTTCTTTTTTGCATCTTTTCATTGCTGTAACTCAGGAGAGCTGTGTGTGGCATTTATGTACCAGTGCCTCCAAGTATCTTCTCAACATGCTATGTATCACTAAACTGACTGAGTCAACTTTATGATAGAGGTCAGTCTGCTGCAATATATATCTTAAGGCTATACACTTATTGTTGCAAGGAACTTCAGATATTATCTTTTATAATTTACTCATTTTACAGATGAAGAAACTGAGACCAGAAGAGTTAAAGTGAATTATTCAAGATGAAAGTATCAAGTACTAGTGACAGGATTTGAACCCAGGTCCTCTGTCTCCAAATGTCATTATTTTTTTACACTATATGACATTAGGGTCCTTGAAAAAGAAGCTGCTAGAGACTTTGGTCCATTCACCTTGGGAGGGTGTCTCATAGCCTCAGAGTTCACAGTGTGTATAAAGAACTATATAAAAATGGGGGGAAAAGATTTTAAAAAGCCTCAGGGGCAAAAAAGGAAAGATTTATATTGCAGATCAGTGGAAATAAGTTGAAATAGGTAAGGTGAGGACAGTTGATAATAATGCTTGGATGCTAGACTGGAGAGTATAGCCTGTTAAGGGCAGGGCATGGCAAAATTAAGTGTTATTTCAGGAAGATTTCTCTGGAGTGGCAGGGGAATGCAGGGCACAAAAGCCAAGCTAGCAAATTCTTCCTGCTCATTACTGAGAAGTATGAAGTTTTCCTTTCCCCAAACTCAATATTATTCTAAGTAATGCAATATTTGACCTACCTCTGTTTACTTATTTGCCCTTGTTTCCTCACCATGGTGAGGAAATGCTTGGATAACGAATGGCTCCAGGGAGTTGGGTTCCAGTTAGTTGAAATTTTATAGAAACTCTGTATTTCTGGAAGTCTTCTTAGACAACTAAATACAACCAGTAGACTGGGCAAATCTCTAGAAGTCATTCTATCCATGCCCATCTGCTTCCTAAAGCAGAAATAGTACTAGCAGGTAGAAGTTACTTAAAAAGCATGTTTTCAATTTGCTTCAAGAAAGAATTCTCTGTCACTTTGAGGCCTTCAAGCAGACATTGGATAATCACCTTCAGGAATTTCTGCTTGGGGTGAAAGGTGGTCTTTTATGGCCTAGAAGACCCCTTTCAATTCTAAGGGTCAGTCATTTTATCAAGTATGGGCTGGGGAATCTCCTTAGTATTACTGCTGTTGTAAGGAAATCGACAGCCTGAGGATGGAGGAGGAACTCTGATTTCTTGTCATTTTTCAGTTGTGTCCAATTCTTTGTGACCTCATTTGCGGTTTTCTTAGCAAAGATATTGGAGTAGATTGCCATTTCTTTTTCCAGTTCATTTTACAGGGAAGGAAATAAAGGCAAACAAGATGAAGTGACCAATAAGTATCTGAGGCCAGATTTGAACTCAGGAAGATGAGTCTTCCCTGACTTCAGGCCTCTATACACCTATGCACCACCTAACTGCCCAGAAAAACCTCTAGGAAACTATTATCCAGGAGATAGGCAGCACAGTATCCTCCACCTCATACATCCATCCTAATGAATCACCATAGTCTCCAACAAGTAGGGGTCATATTTTTGTATATGTGTTCACAATTATCACTGCATCCAAGAAGCCTGATGTGGGGTCATTGCTAGGTAGCTTCTTTACCCTTATTGTCCTTTATATGCTGGTACAAATTTCACTTGGGACACTTTTTTCCCCTTTAGCTAGGTATACAATAAATAGTTCCAAAACCTTCACTGTCATTGTGGGTATGCCAGGTAGGGAATCAAACAGCAGGGCTGGCTATGCAGGACATCCTGTGGAATTTAACTGTCAAGGGCACCTTCTGTTCTTATGATTCTGTTTTCCCTTTATTCTAATCCTGGTAGACAGTTGCTCACCTCTGTTCTTGGAGAAGCAGGTCTCTCTGACCCTCCTTGTGAAAGAGTATGATCAACATGGATAATTAAAGCCTGCAATGTAATGTGTACCCACAAAGTCTTTGCTTGTGCTTTCTATGAACACTATCAATAACCATTCCACAGGGATGAAACAGCTAGTGGAGTTATTTAAAAATTCATAATGGGAAGGGGGCACCCTTAAATTGCTACAGTTATCCAAATCTCCCTGAATCCAACTGGATTCTGTGATAAATAAAGGACCTCTGTATTCTGAATCTTAAGATTTGAATTTAAGTCCTTTGCCACAATTTTTACTAACTGCATGTCCTCCAACAAGTCACTTGCCTTTCTGAATCTCAGTTTTTTCACCTGTCAAATGATAACAGTAATACTTGTACTGACCTGGTCTTTAAATTATAAAAAGGTTAAAGCTTTAATATAAATGGGATTCATTATGGTGTAAATGCATTTTCTACTCCATTTGTTGGGAGTTTACTTCTATAACTTCACTATGGAAGAAGCTCTGGGCTTCTTATAGGAAATATCTGGATGCAAATTCTACCTGGATAATTTCGGACTCCATGGTCACTTAAAATCTATATTTCTCAAGCAACTCAGAGACTCTTATACAGAGTTGCAATCTGCATTGGTGGAGGTAATTACCATAATAGGAGCTCCCTTACACTGAGGAAATCACAGAGGTTTCATCATTGACTGTGGGACATTTCTGTTTCTTCTGTTCCAAAGATAATAAAGACTGCCTCCTTGAAATGTTAGAGAATCTTGATCACTCCATAGGTCCTGTTCAGTCTAGTGAAAAGGAAATAGAGCTCAGACCCTGATCACTTGTATTCATTAGGGACATCATGCTATATTGCTTGGATAATTCCTCTCCTTCATCTTTGTTCTGTCACTTCTTCTTTTATTCTCCATTATTCTTTCTAATTTTCCCTTCAATATTCCCACTCTATTCTGAACCTCACTCTTTCCTCACACAAAAGCCTCAACTGCTCTGTCACCTTCTCATTCAATGACTTAAAGAGTAAGGAATATTTAAAGACCTAGAAAAACCAAGTATCTCCTGATGAGGAACACCAGACAGTGGGCCTTTCCAAAGCATTTTCATTGAGGCTTTTTTCTTGGATTGCAGAGAAAAGAAATAAGAAAAGCATGATGAGTTCAATTCAGTGCTTGCTTTCCCCTTATTGATGCCAAGGGAATAAAGATGAAAGTCTTTATCTGTGATTATACATCAGACAAATGCAATAGGCCACACAATTTTTAGTAGAGACAAACTTTGGCTATTTCCAGAACACAACCTTCATGCTCTCTCTCTGGGGCTTTGATGGTTTCCCTATCTACCAGAGGAATGGAAGGTTTATCAGACTTGAATCCTATTATAAGACTGAAGGTTCATTGAAGGCAGGAACTATATTTTGCCCTGGACAAATAGTAGATTTTTGAGGAACAGTTAAATCCCAATGAGTGCAAAAAATGAAGTTACTATAGTGGTAGAATATATTAAAATTCATACCATTTGAGGTTATAATTATGTAACATATAGTAATTACTCCCAGCTAAATGGACATATGAAGTGTAAATTTGAAAAATGCCATGACTTCCTGTGATTTATTATTCATGCTACTCAAAAGTTAGCTTTATTACAATCCATCTCAGCAAATATTTATTAAACATTTATCTGTACTCAAACTTTAGTTAGTTTTTTGGGGGAATATAATCCAAGTATACTGCCTAATTCTTGCCCATGTGTAGCTTATCATCTACATAGGAAGACTACACAAACGTACACATACACACACATGTCATGATACAAAAGAACAAAGTATAATCGAGGCAAATAAGAGCAGAGATGTAGCTAAGTCTTTAATGTATCCTTCATTTCTATGAATTGATGACTGGCATGTTTCTTAAATTATGTAAACTTTGGTCCTCACCAGCAAGAACCATATGGAAGCCTCATTCCCCCTAGATTCCTCATGGCATATAAAAAGGTAATAGAAAAAATGTATAACAAAATAAATGATACTCTCTTTTTTATATATTGCTGTCATTCTGACTAGGGCATCTAGCTGGTACAGTACATGGAATGCTGGACCGGGAGTGAGGAAGACCTGAGTTCAAATCTAGTCTCAGACACTTATTAGCTATGTGACCCTAGGCAAGTCACTTAACCCTGCTTTCCTCAGTTTCCTCATCTGTACAAAGAGCTGGAGAAAGAAATGACAACCCACACCAGTATCTTTGCCAAGAAAACCCCAAAAGTGTCATTAAGAGCCAGACATTACTGAAAACAACTAAACAACAACAATGAAAACAGTCACTCAGACTCCCCCACCCCCACCCCCACCCCGAAACAGTATACTTAATTTTAACAAGGAAATGCAGACAAGTAAGCAGTTGGTTGCATGACCAGATTCTCTTTCTTTTTTTAAAAGAAGCATCTCATAGAATCCTCTGAGGTAGACAATTCACCTAGCCAATGTGACCACTAATGGTTAAAAGCACGCCCAGCACTGAGATGCTCCCAAAGAGCATCTCTTGATAGGGCAATCACAGCCCTATTTTCCCTCATTCTATTTCCACTTTCTATTGTCCTTTGGAAACAACGAAGCCTATGTATAGGTATGCTTTGAAGGCAAGCCCGAACAAAGAAAGCACTTGCAATGCCTAGAGTTATGCAGAAGGAAACTTATCTTTGCCTAGAAGATATAACTTGGATATAAGATAGATTGAAATTTTCAAAAATGAAAAATTACTCTTTTAGAAACAGAGTATTTCTGTGTTTTTATTGGTATGAGTATCTTCTGCTAGATGGAAAGTCATCTTATGCCCCAGTACAATATGTAGTCTTTTTATGTAAATGAATTAGCACAATGCCTGGCACATATTAGGAGCTTAATAAATATTTGTTTGTTTCTACTTCTTCCCACCTCCCCATATAAGCTAAAATCTTAGGCGGAATGTGAACATGGGTTGACCTCATACCAAACACTCTACTACTCAATTGTTGCTCCTTCTTGAAAGGTAATAAGACCTCTAACCTCTACTAAACAGGGATAGGGTAGGGGTGACTTAGAACAATTTCCAAAGTTTATCTTTGTTTTTCAGTGAAGCTTCTTGTCCTAGCATTCAAGATCATCTACAAGCTGCCCCTACTCAGTAGTCCAACCTTCCATCCCATTGCTCCCCTAAACTAATCCATTTCCTTTGACAAGAATAGCTTACTCGCCTACCTCTACCTGGGTCTTATATATTCTTAACTTTGTAATTTTACTCATGTCTTCCTTCTTCCATGAAATACCCTTCCCCCTTATCTACTCCTAATTCATACTCATTTATGATTATATGGGATGGATGCTACTCTTTTGTTCTGAGAACTTGAATTGATATTTCTATCACCACTCCTCTCTAATAATAAAAAAAAAAAAACTTAGTACATCCCTATTTCTTGTTTCTTAGATCCACTACTACCCAGTTAAGGCTGTGGGACAAGACAGGACATTGTTCTCTCCTTTTACTCACTTGAGGGCAACACATGGCCCTTTAGATTTTAAGACAGGATTCCCTAATGCACACAGGTGGAAGGGTCTTTTATAAGGTGGCTACAGTAAGTCAATCCAGTTACATAAATAATTATTAAGCACTTATTTTCTGGACTTATAAGTGATGGAGAGGCAAAGACAAAAATGAATCAATTTCTGCTGTTAAGGAATTTTATATTTATCTTTATTTTTGAAAAAATATATTATTTACACAGAAAAGTAAAAAAGAAGGTTTTTTTTTTAAGCTGGACCATGCAGGGATAAAAGGATAATGGATTGTTTATAAGCATAAAGAAGTATTAAAATGAATCTTGTTCTATTCATCAACAAAAATGAACTTATTCTTGTGCCAGACCTTACTGTTCTTAGCTCCTGTTGGCTCCTTCCTGGCTGGTATGAGGACCCTTGGTCTTAATCCTTGGGAACAGATTGATCATGGCCCTTTAGCTGTTGGAGCTAGTCTGACCAGGCTATCTTAATTTGAGAATTCTTGAATTTGTTACCTTCATAAGCCTCAAATATGTCCGTGGGAACCCAGGGCCTGGGGTTGATGCAGAAAGCATAGGTATCATTTAAAGGAGTCTCAAAGATCTTCTAGTGCCAATACTACCCCAAACAAGAGTCTCATCTCAATGAGATTCCTAAAAATGGTTGTCTAACCTCTGCTTGCAGACTTTGAATAAAGCTCTACCTCTTCATTTTACCTTTGGACAGTTCTCATTTATTAGGGAGACTTTCCTTATTTTGAGCAGAAATGTATATCATTTTGCTCTTAAATGTTCTTAGTTTTAACCACTTGGGTCAAGCAGACAAATCTAGTACCTCTTTTATATGCCAACTCTTCAGATATTGAAGAAAAATCTTGTCTCCTATTCCCCTCTCTCTCCTCTGGCTAAATATGACCAGCTATAGCCACTTCAGACTAATAGTAACCCTCATCTGGAGATGCTCTGGCTTGTTGGTATCCCTTTTAAAATTTGACATCCAGAAGTGGATTGAGTACTTCAGGTATGGTCTGACAAGGGAAGAGTATGGGCCCACTGTTGATTCCTTTGTTTTGGACAGTATTCTTTTAAGGCTAACTCCAAATTAGTCTTTGTAGTTGCTGATTCCGAATGAATATTCCATCCACTAAAATCCTTAGGTTTTTTTTCTCATGAAATAATTTCTATGCATGTTTCCCCATGTCTATACTCATGCAACCAAATTTTTTAAATTATGGAATTTACATTTTGAGTTACTGAATATCATGTTTGTTACCTTTAACTTACCAGTCTGTCTATGTAAGTCTGAATCTCAATTTGTCATTCAATATATTTACTGTCCCTCTCAGTTTCATCTTATTCACAAAGATAAAAAGGACATAAATTCCTTTAACCAAGTCATTAATAAAAATTTTTAAACAGAATAGGGCTAAGATTACATCTCAAACTGGATGTCTTGTAGACATCTTAAATTCACTATATCCAAAAAGGAACACATTATTTCTAGGAGGCAACACCACCCTCCCAGTCCCTCAGGTTTGCAACCTAGGTATCATCCTGGACTCCTCACAATCCTTTCCCCTCCCACCCATATCCAAACTGTTGCCAAAGCCTTTGCAACATATCTTAACATGCCCCCTTCTCTCATCTAATGATGCCAACACTCTGTTACAATCCCTCATCACCTCACACCTAGACTATTAAATAGCCTGCTGGTGTGTCTGCCTGTCTCAAGTCTCTCCCTACTCCAAACTATCTTCCATTCATTCAGCCACCAACGTGATTTTTCTAAAGTGCAGGTCTGACCATATTACCCCTACTCAATAAATCCCTATAACTCCCTATTTCTTCATGGATCAAATTTAAAAATGTTCTATTTAACATGTACATCCAGTCTTATATCTTACTCTTTGAAATGCTGTCTTTGATTCAATGACATTGTCCTCTTTGTTCCATGAAAAATACAGTCCATATCTTCTTGGTTCTGGGCTTTTTTTCTTGCTTTCCCTTGCTGGGAATGTTCTTCCTCCTCATCTCTGCTGACTGGTTTCCCTGGCTACCTTCAAATCCTAACTAAAATACCATTTTATATAAGAAGCCTTTTACAATCTCTCTTAATTCTAGTGCCTTCTCTCTCTCATTTTTTCCTGTTTATTCTGTATCCAACTTGTCTGTACATAATTGTTTACTCTTTGTCTCCTCCATTAAATTCTAAGTTTCTTTGAGGACAGGACTGTCTTCTGCCTCTTTTTGGTATCCCCAATGCTTAGCATAGTGCCTGGAACAAAGGAGGCACTTAAGAAATATTTATTGACTGATTGAGATTAGAGCTAAGCAGCTCTCCATTGGAGATCTCCTTCCGGGTTGAAGTTAATTCATTAACAAAATTTCTTTGGATCTAATCAATAATTTCAGTCTACCATCTATTCCACAAAGATATTGTGAAAATCATATACCAAATGACTTGCTGAAATTATCTGTGTGCTTTCCCCTCTTTTCTTTCAATCTCACCAATTCATTCCCTGCCTCTTCAGTCCATGTATCACCTTGATTCCCTGTTTGTGAACCAAAGAAGATGTTCCCTGTGGCTATAAGAATTTCATTCCTTACCTCCATTCACAAGTGAGAAATATTCTCTCCTCTTTGCCCAGGAAATGATTGTTTCCTTGTATCTCTGACCTGTGCCTGCTGTACTCTCACCCTGCTCTGGATCATCTATTCCTCTGTTCTCATTCTCATCTCCATCTTCGGAGTCCTGGAAGCTTTACATTTCCTCTTACCATTAATCCTTGCCTTTATGCCATCTTATTTATTCTTGGTTGTTCTACTCATGCAAAAGCCATCAAATTACCATGAGTGGCTTTCTTCTTGTTGGTTATAGTTACTCCTCTCTTTGGTCTTAACTTCTGTGGCTCTGACCAAGGTGTCTAGACAAGAAAGGTCATTCCCCAAAATGGAGGGGGGGTGTTATTTTCACTCTGATGTTACCTATACATTTGTCAATCTCCTCAAATTTGAATTCTGTGTACCTTTACTGACCACAGGTTCTCTTCCATTGGCTGTCCTGAGTGGCCTGAGCTTCCCTAGGTCCAGTGAATATTAGCTACATGTAATAGTTCACCTATTGACGCCAAACACTTCTCTGATTCCAGCATGATACATATCATTTAAGCCCTGTCCTTTTCATTAAGGAAATTTCCCAACATTATTATTACAATAACAACAATACTAATAACTACCATTTATAAAATGCCAAGGACTATACAAAGCACTTTACAAATCTTATCTCACTTAATCCTCACAACCTGAAAGGTAGGGGCTATTATAATCCCTATTTTACAGACGAGAAAACTGAGCCAGACAGAGATTAAGTGATTTGTTCAGGGTCATCCAAATTGTCTGAAGGCAGATTTGAACTTGTATCTTCCTGACTCCCATACCAGCAGTCTATTCACTGTGCCACTTAGATACCCTTTTCAATGAACAATTCCTTGACTGATCTTAACTGTAAGCTACTTGAGGTCAAAGAGCAGCTAGGTAGCAAAGTGGATAGAATGATGAATATGGAGTTAGGAAGACCAATCTTCCTGAATTCAAATCTAGCCTCAGATACTTACTAGGTGTGTGACTCTGTACAAGTCAATTAACTTTGTTTGCCTCATTTTCCTCATGTGTAAAATGAGCAGGAGAAGTAAATAGCAAAGCACTTCAGTATCTTTGCCAAGAAAACCCAAAATAGGGTCATGAAGAATAGGACACAACTGAAAATGATTAAATGATAATAACAACTTGCGATCAAGTATCACTCCCCATCTTTGTGCCTGAACCATGAAGCTTCACTCCACTGTGCTTGTTCACTTTTAGAACCACACACATTCTCATAGAATGGAGTATCCTCAAATGATCTGTGATTTTGGCATCTATGCCTTCCAGTGTATTCTTTTCTTTCTTTCTTCTTTCTTTTTTCTTTTCTTTTTCTTTTTTTTTTGCAGAGCAATGAGGGTTAAGTGACTTGCCCAGGGTCATACAGCTAGTAAGTATCAAGTGTCTGAGGCCGGATTGGAACTCAGGTCCTCCTGAATCTAGGGCTGGTGCTTTATCCACTGTGCTGCCTAGCTGCCCCACTTCAAGTGTATTATGAAAGAGATTAGAAGGGTAATTTTAAAGAATTTTTTGAAGTGGGGCAGCTAGATGGCACAGTGGATAAAGCACTGGCCCTGGATTCAGGAGGAACTGAGTTCAAATCTGGCCTACAGTAGTCAGGTAGAGAAATGTCTTTTCCTAATCATAGTTGAGAAGACAAAACTACCCCAAGTCTTTCTGAATAGGAAAAAAATAATATGGCCATCAAAGATGACAAAAAGGGTTCCTGGCAGAGGGACTCTTTTAATGCCAGGAGAAGAACATGAAACCATGAAAATGTTTTCTTTCTGAGAAAGAGACCAGGCACCTCCTAAAAGCTCTTTCAGAAGAAAAAGCAGATGGAGTGGAAGATTGGAAGCATAAAATGAAAGACAGATGTCAAGAGTCTTTGCCCATTGATCACTGACCTCTTTTGTTGATTCAGCCAATACAAGGAAGTATCTTGTTCTACAGCTGTGGGAATGATATTTTTGATGCTATGGATAATAGATTAGAGAAATAAACCCTACATTGGGAAAATTCAAATCTGTATATGATAATTTACATTCCTCAGGAGTTCCACTATCTCATAAGGTATGTAAAGCCCAGGTGATTTCTTGAACTCAGGGTTAAGGAGACTCAACTATAGCTCCAACTCTACCTGGAGAACTCAATATATGGCCTTCTATATGTAATTTGACATCTATGGGTCCTGGTTACCTTACCTATATAATATAGCTAATAATATCATTTTTTCCTATTTAACAAAAATGTTTTAAGTATACTTACATACACACACATCAGAACCAAAATAAACAACAATGTAGCCAACACTGAGATGATAGAAGAAAAGTTACTACAACTGCTAAATAAACTCCCTAGTTTTGGAGCTATTAATGTTTTATTTTTCTTTCTTTTATTAGGTTATATGATTCTTCTCCTATTTTTTTCTTTTTTTTCTTTTCTCACTTAAGTAGTTACTTCAAAATCTTCCTCTTTTTTATCCTCCAAACTCTTTTGCTAGATTTTTTTTCTCTAATTTTTTAAAGGAAGGATTTATTTACCTTTTTCCCTTCATTAATTTGCTTCACTTTCTGTTGATTCTGAATTTTTGTTCTTTGATGAATGGTCTATCTATTTATCCATCCCTTCTTTAATCTCTTTGTATTCCTCATGAAATTAAAGGATCCAGAGTACTTGAATTGTTGTGGGATAACTTCCTCTTGCTGCATAACCCAGAAGATTTCAATTAGCCCTGTCTTGTAAATCTCAGCTGGAATAGAATCAACACCAGGTGCTTTCACAGACAAAAAGAGCCTAATAACATTCTTCAGTTGGAAGTTCAATGAGAGAGGGATTGTCATCAACCTGAGGTATCTGATCAATGGTTTTAGCATTGATTCATGATGGTCTGTTGAGAACATTATGGAGGAGTTTAGCCCATCTCTCCTGGATCATGTCCTTATCACTAATCAATGTCGCTCCATCAATGCTGAGTAGTTGACATGCACCATAGGTCTTTGAGCCATAAATAGCCTTCAGGGTATCATACTGTCAACATAACTTCATGAAACTTACATGAAAACTAGGTTTATTACACAGGAAGTTAGCATGCATGTGTAAGCTAAAGAATTCACAATCCATACAGAAGTTTGCATTTTTTATAATATCAGGATCAAGGAAGGAGGAGATGCCAGAAATCTCCACCTAAAGGGGCATGGCATGGGAGGAAAAAGGTACAGTAAAGGTGGGAATAGGTCAAAACCCCTCCCAAAGGAGAGAAACAAGGAAATGGCAAAAGTCACATTCTTTTCCCTTGGGAACTGCTAGATTAGGAAAATAGGATGATCTGCTTATCTACATGGGTCCCAGTTGCACAAGCCTAGAGCAAACTTTCTGGTACCTGTCATGACTCCAAGGACACACAGGGAGTCCAGTTTAGGATGCAAGCAACACATTATGTCTGCTCAGGCTGGTGGTGGAGGTTAGGGTTGGGGGGGAGGTGTTGTCCTTGACACATTCAGGGTCTCTTGCATACTCTGGGTCTACTCTGGGTCCAGTGTTTATGGGAAATATGACAACTGAAAAAGACAAGTTCAGGGGACTCCTTAAAAATCCTTAACAATATAAGAAGGGCAGAGTGAGACTTACGTGTTCAGACATGTCCAACTGGCTAACTTGTTTGTTTGATTATGCCTATTTTTACAAGGGAGAATATCTATGGGAGATAGGCAGTGAGTAGCCAATGATAGAGTTGCAAAAAAGGCACCTCACAAAATGCACAAAGAAGCAAAAAAAAAATCAGAATCAGACTCAAGGCAATTTTTAAGTAGTATATTAAATGTTTACACTTAAAAATAAAGTGCAAGAGAAGTTTACATTTTCATGTACAATCCTTCTATTTTCTTTGTATGCTGAAATATCCAAGTGTATTGATGATTAAGTTTATAATAAAATATACATTTTATTATAAAATATAATAAAACCATTTTAATGGCTTTATAAATCAATATATCATAAAACAAGCAAGAAAATAACTGCAATCTTTGGTTATTTTAAGAGAAGTCCGGGATTGTGGAGGAATTAAGTCCTGGGGTATCATATCTCAGTTAAACCACATTGGGAATATGGCATTTAGTTCTGGGCATTACATTTTAGGAAGGACATCAATGATCTGGAGGGCATCCAGGCAATGTGAATCAGAATGATGCAGTGATTGTATCCTATGAAGCTTAGTTGTAGGAAGTAGGGATATTTGGCATCCCAGAGAAGAGAAAACTTTTAGGGAACATATGACACTTTTCTTCAAGTACTTGAAGAGTAGATTTATTTTCTTTCTTTTTTTTTAGTGAGGCAATTGGGGTTAAGTGACTTGCCCAGGGTCACACAGCTAGTAAGTATTAAGTGTCTGAGGCCTGATTTGAACTCAGGTACTACTGACTCCAGGGTCAGTGTTCTATCCACTGTGCCACCTAGCTGCCCTGAAGAGTAGATTTCTGAAAACAAAAAAGACTAGACCTGGTTTCTTTGAAGCTGAAACGATGACTAGAAATGAAAAAAAAAATAAGGATAAACTAAAGGAAAACTTCCTAACTATTGGAACTCTCCAAAAGTAGAATGGGTTTCCTTAGGAGTTAGGGAATTCTCTTTTGTTGGAGATATTTAATCAAAGGCTGGATGGCAACTTGTTGACTGGATAGGATATAGAAGAGATTATTTGGTGGGAGAATAATGAATTACATTTAATGGCCATTGAGTTCTCCCCCAATTCTAGATTTCTGTGATTCTTTTCCTTACAGCCCTCCATGCTATAATCCTTTGAGCCATGCCCCCTTTGTAGGGAGAGCCTGCATTTTAATTGGGACCTCTCTTTGAGGAATTCAAGACTCTGACCCTTGGCAAAAGGATTTCAGTCATCAGCCAACACAGTGGTCAAGGCAGGATGAAGAGATGAGCATAGAATCTTTTTCTTTAAAGTACTCTTTATATCAAATGCCTTCTGTGGTAGCCAACAGGATCCAGCCTGACTATAGTTACATAAGTAGCTTAGGATTTCCCATCAAAAAGAACAAGTCACCTTCAGTCCTCATAACTCATGCTAGGCTGTTTGGAGAGTGACCTCAAACCAGTACTGTTTGGTTTAACTAGATACATATAAAGTGTATAAGTGTTTTTGAATGTATATTTGGAAAATAATGAGTAGGGCATAATGATGGGGTTCTTTGACCTAGGGAGGGTCCAGAAATTTAGAGGAAACTGCCAGCACTTGTAATTTTTTGGCAGCATAGAAGAAATTGAGCTTCCCCATCCACATCTCCTAGACACTCTCCCATGTCCCAAGGACTAATTAAAATGTTGTTTGGTTGTGTCCGATTCATTATGACCCCATATAGGGTTTTCTTGTCAAAGAAACTAGCTTGTTTGCCAGTTCTTTCTCCAGTGATTAAGGCAAACAAAGGTTAAGTGACTTGCCCAAGGCCACACAATTAGTATGCCTCTGAGGCTGGAATTAAACTAAAATTTCCTGATTCCAGGCCCAGTGCTGTATCCAATGAACCATCTATTTGCTCTCCATTAATTAAAATAGGAAGTTCCTATTCTTTCCACCTGCTTGCCACAGCCGCACAAGACACCTAGCATCAGTCTCATGTCCTGTTGTCCAATTGCTCAGCTACCTCACTTAACTAAATATCCCCAGGAAAGGGGCAAAATTGCTTTTACTGCCTGTGTGCATGTCGACTAAACAGCTTTCCTTATGTTTGCGTTTATCGACCGAGCAAGCACTCCCTCTCACAATCACTCAAAGCTATTTGGAAATGAAAATAAAAGAAAGCAAACATGTTGATGCACTTTTAGGAAAACATTTCGGAAAGCCCTTCCAGAAACAGATGGCATTTGGATCCTCCATAAACACACAGGGAGAACTCCTCCCAACCTCCTGCCCTTCCAGTTTCCTGATAAACAAGACCTCTGGGGAATGACAGTAAGATAACCCTCCAGATTCTTCAGTTCTTTGCTACCTGCAAAATATGGCACAGCCATAGGATAAGCTCATGGCCATTGTCTTGCTCACTCTCCCCACCACCTCACAATTACTAGCTCTTAACTTTGGATAGTGCTCACCTCCTAAGCTCTATTTGCACAGTTTCCCTATTCTCCAAAATCAAATTCAATGCCTGTCTTCCTGCCATTAAACCTCCATAAGGTTAGATCTTGAAGGCTTTTTTGTATCTTTGATCCAGTGCTATTGGCTTTCTTGTTCAAGATTATTTTTTGAATACTTATATTTTATTTTTCTGGCATTTATATATCAAATAATTTTTCACATACTTTTAAAAAATTGTGAGTACCAAATTTTCTCCCTCTCCCCCTACATTAAGAAGGCAAGCAATTTAGTATAGGTTACACATGTACAGTTATGCAAAACATATTTCCATGTAAGTCATGTTGTGAAAGAAAACACAGATTAAAAACAACCAAGAAAAATAAAGTAAAGGAAAAGTATGGTATAATCTACATTCAGACTCCATCAGTTCATTCTGTGGAGATAGACAGACTTTTTTATCATATGTCTTTCAGAACTATCTTGGATCATTGTATTTTTATTCAAAATTATTCTATCAAAATTTAAATCCTTCTGGGAAGGTGACTGGCAATTTAAATATCAGCTAAGACCTAAACAGAAGTTGTTTGGCAGCTAAATATGGCGCAATGTGTAGCCAATCAAAGGGGATCACAGGAAGAAAGAAAGAGTCACGGGGTGGAAGTTGTAGAGGGAAGGGGCAAGGAAAGTGGGGAGGTACCAAGAAAAAAACTCCAAAAAACTTTTTGATTCATCAATGAGAAAAAGAGAAAAAAAGGAAAGAAGGAAGGAAGAGAGGGAGTGAGGGAGTCAGGGAGGGAAGGAGGGAGTCAGGGAGAGATTGAAGGAGCCAAGGAGAGAGGGAGGAAGGGAGGAAGGGAGGAAGGGAGGAAGGGAGGAAGGGAGGAAGGGAGGAAGGGAGGAAGGGAGGAAGGGAGGAAGGAAGGATCTCATGTCAGTACAACTGAGAAGGATGAATTTGAGGCAGTAGGATAAGAAATGTACCTGGGAAAGGTAGCGAGTTGCTGAACTCATGACAAGATCGCTCCAAAAAACATCCAAATAACACCAAAGGAAAATGCCTGGGGCAGCAAAACTCACAAAAGAATGTGCTGAAATCATCTTCTAACCAAGAACGGCTTGGAAGGTCAGAAGGAGGAAGCTGCTGTGCTGATACAGGAGTTGGGCCCAACCCCACAGTCCAGTCTCAGGAAGGCCTCCCCAGAGAAGGAGACCCGCAGAGCCTCTGAATCAGCTGAAGCACCAGTGTCATCTGGAACTAAGCTCACAGTCTGGTGAGTGGTATGAGCCCTGGGCAGGGGAGAGACTACAGGGGTCTATGCTGGTGCTAAGGCAGAGCTTGGATTTTACACCCCTGCTGAGAACCAGGAAGTAGGCTTGAGTAGAAGTGGCCCAGGTTGGGGAGGGGCACAGGCTCATCAGAGCTAACAACCACAATACTCAAAGCTGGTTGATTAGTAAGTTGGTCTGGTGTCATCTAGGACCAGGAAACAGGCCGGGCAAGGGAAGAACCTCATTCTCCTTAAATCATACCACCTGGGACTTCTTAAGCTTGGGATACTGCAGCCCGGAAACAGGGCCCCACTTTAAGGAGCTAAAACTCTAGTAAAAGAAAGGCAAGATGAGCCAACAGAGAAAGGTGAGGACCATAGAAAGTTTCTTCAGTAACAAGGAAGACCAAGGGGCACCCTCAGAGGAAGATGTCAACATCAGGGCCCCTATATCTAAAGCTTCCAAGAAAAACACGAATTGGTCTCAGGCCATAGAGGTGTTCAAAAAGGACTTTGAAGATAAAGTTAGAGAGGTAGAGGAAAAAATGGAAAGAGAAATGAGGGTGATGCAGGAAAGACATGAGAAAAAAGTCAACAGCTTGAAAAGTCAAATGGAAAAGGAGGTACAAAAGCTCTCTGATGAAAATAACTGCCTAAGAATGAGGATTGAACAAATGGAAGCCAGTGACTTTATGAGAAACCAAGACACAATAAAGCAAATCCAAATGAATAAAAAAATAGAGGGCAATGTAAAATATCTTCTGGGAAAAACTGCCAACTTGGAAAATAGGTCCAGCAGAAATAATTTGAAAATTATTGGTCTACCTGAAAACCATGATCAAGGAAAGAGCTTAGACACCATCTTCCAAGATATTCTCAGGGAAAAGTGCCCTGAAATTCTAGAAGAAGAAGCTAAAATAGAAATGGAAAGAATCCACCAATCACCTCCAGAAAGAGATCCCAAAAAGAAAACTCCTAGGAATATTATAGCCAAATTCCAGAGCTCTCAGGTCAAGGAGAAAATATTGCAAGCTGCCAAAAAGAAAGAATTCAAGTACTGTGGAGGCCCAGTCAGGATAGCACAAGATCTAGCAGCTTCTACATTAAAGGACCAGAGGGCATTGAATATGATATTCCAAAGGGCAAAGGAAATGGGATTACAACCAAGAATCACCTACCCAGCAAAACTCAGCATTATCTTTCAGCAGAAAAAATGGGACTTTAATGAAAAAGAAGACTTTCAGATATTTGTGATGAAAAGACCTGAACTGAATGGCAAATTTGACTTTCAAATACAAGACCCTAGAGAACCATAAAAAAATTGGAGTTGGAGAGACATACCTGGGGTCGTACAGTGGGTGACTGTCTTGTGTCTGAGGCTGGGTTTAGGCAGGGATCCCCCTGCCTCCAGGGGTGATGCTTTGTCCACTGTGTCACTTAGCTAGGTGATGACATCTTTAGAGTTAAATTGAGGGGTGAAGGGAATTCACTGGGGGAGGGGGAAGGGCAGAAAGTAACAGGAAAAGGCTTATGGAGTGGGGGAAGAGATGGGAGAGGAGCAGGGCAGTAAATGAATTTTACACTCATCAGAAAAGGCTCAAAGATCTTAAACTCATCAGAGCTGCCTCAAGGAGGGACTAACAGACACACCCAACTGGGTGGAGTAACCTATTTAATCTGGGCAGTAAATGAGCTTAACACTCATCAAAATTGGCTCAAAGACCTAAATCTCACTAGAATTGGCTCAAGGAGAGAATAATGTACACACTCAATTGGGTTGAGTAATCTCTCTAACCCTGCAGGAAAATAGGAGGGGAAGGGGCAAAAGAAGGAAGGGCAGAGTGGGGGAGGGGACAGACAGAAGAAAATCCATTTTGAAGAGTGATAGGTTGAAAGAAGATGGATAATAGAATAAATATAATGGGGAAGGGAATAGGATGGAAGAGAAACAGTTAACAATAGTAATCATGAAAAAAAAGGGGGAAAATTGTACAAAAAATATTTGTAGCAACTCTTGGTGGAGGCTAAGAATTGAGAATCATGGGAATGTCCATCAATTGAGGAATGATGGAAAAAGCTATGTTATATGATTTTAGTGGAATGGACTTGTGCTACAGGAAATGACAATCAGGATGATCCCCCCAAAACCTTGAAAGAATAATGAACATCAAAGTATAGTGAAGTGAGCAGAGCTGAGAGGACATTGTGCATAGTGACAGCAGTATTGTTCAATGAACAACTGTGAATGACTTAAGTACTCTCAGCAGTGCAATGATCCAAAGCAATCCCAAGGAACTAATGAGGAAGCTTACTATGCAGCCCTATAGAAAGAACTGATAAAAAGAACAGTTGTGGATTGTATATATATAACCTGATTGTGATCTTGTGGAGGGGGGAGGAAATGGAGGGAGGGAGAGAGAAAAATTTGGAACTCTAAATCTTATGAAAATGAATGTTGAAAACTACCCATACATGTAAATGGAAAATAAAATAAATGTTTGTTGCTAAAAAAAAAAAAAAAAGAAAAAAAAAGAAATACACCTGGCTCTAGTGACATAATTCCATTTGGAACATCTGGATCATGAGAATCAAAACTTAACAAAGCTGAAAGGTTAGTGTGACAAATGTATGATAAAGAAGATAAAGCCTCTTTAATTCATCTTCTGTGTTAATCAGGTCTTTCACATTTGGAATATACTTACAACCATTAAATATACTTCAATTTATTTTGTGAGCTCATCTTCCTCTTAGTTTTACTAAATACCAACAAAGTATACGAGCTATTTGAATCTGTTGGTCGAATGGTACCTATCCCTCTCCTGCCACTCCTATCACCATCAGTAGGAATCCAATTTTTTTTTTTAGAAATCAATTATGCCTATAAACCAGATGGACTCCCAAATGATACCAGAAAATATCAATCTTTCACACTGACCCTGAAGCAGGGATTATCTGAGTGACAGATTTCACTCATAATGAGACTAGCCATTGTTGCAGACTCCAATGAGGACAACCTGGGTCATCTTGTGCACATCTGGTCAACTTTACCTGGTTTTGTAAAGGGCATCTCTGCCTGCAAAGGCCCCCAAACTTTTCCATAGTTTCAGAATTTGATTTCAAACCTAAGTCAACCCTCAAACCTGAGAAAGGCAGAAAAAAAGACTAGTTTTAAAAGAATATAAATCCTTAGCAATTGCCCAGGAAAGCTGGAATTTATTTGCACACCCATATGTGTGTGTATATCAACAGGTTCAGAATTTATGGTTGTAGGCAGATCATGACAATGATTGAATAGTACTCAGAAAGTAAGATTTCAATCAACATATACAAGTAATTCTGTGGGAGCCGTTAATTCCCTGCTGGACAGTTACTTAAAATCTTTTTTTTTTTTTTTTGGTGAGGCAATTGGGGTTAAGTGACTTGCCCAGGGTCACACAGCTAGTAAGTGTCAATTGTCTGAGGCTGCATTTGAACTCAGGACCTCCTGAATCCAGGGTGGGTACTCTATCCACTGTGCCACCTAGATGCCCCTACTTATAATCTTTTGTTCATGGATAGATCTTACCAATATAGTAAACATGATAATATTCATCAGATGAATTTATAGATGTAATGCAACACCCACTGAAATACCAATCAATCAATAAACATTTATTAAACACCTACTATATGCCAGGCTCTATGGTAAGTGCTGGAGCAACAAAGAAGCAAACTGAGGCAAAAGGGGTTAAACAATTTTCCCAGTGTCACATAGCTAGTAAGTGTCCAAGGTCTCATGAGTGTTCCTGATTTCAGGCCTGGAACTCTATCCACTGTGCCATCTAGCTGCCCTTAGGTAACTTATGCAATAATTGTGGTGTTACCTCACCAGGCTCCTCGGCTGCTAGCCTGGGCTGGCAAAGCTCCTCTGTCTCTGCACATCTACTAGTGGACAGCACTGGATGGGCCACTGAATAGTGAATGAGTAGCTAAGGCTCCTGCCACCACTGGGGAGCAGAGAGGAGGGGCCTGAATGTTACCTTGCTCTTTGTAGATGGAAAAATGTTCCAAGGCTTACTTTAGGAACAGCAGAAACGCGTCCCCTTTTAATCTCTCTGAGCCTCAGCAATGGCTTCTTAGCTCCACGCAGGAGATGGAGGAAGACTTTGTCTTTCCATTTGGACACATTCTTCTTCCTCAAAAGCTCTCCCTTGCTCTTTCTGTAAACAACTCCTTGTTTCCTTAAGGTGTTCAATATTTCTTCACACTCCTTTGTTAGTCTTATGTAGATGAGTGGCTAGGGGCCATGCTCTTTTTGTGTGACTATAGTTTGTGACAGAGGTGTCAACATGTGACTCTTGGAAACATGTGTCCCACAACACTCAGGAGCGTATTCTGAAGCAGATTAAAATGTACCTGGTAAATATGTAATGAAATAAATAAAAATATATTGTAATTGATACATGTTCAACAAAACAAATAAAAATCAAATAAAGCATAATGTTAATATGTGTTTTTTTTCCTAAGTCAATATATGTGTCAGGGATCACTCTTTTCCACTAAGTGATCCATTTCTATTTGATTCTGACACCACTGGTCTTTGCCTTAGAGGCACTTTACTGTCTTGCTGGCCTCTTCATCTATAAGTAAGATAATCAAGCTTTCAACTCTTTTTAGAGTGGAGAATGTCAATTGTGCTGTGGCAGGCTTTCCTCCTGACCTTTCCATATCTCTGTATTTTAGCCTCCACAGACCTTCTGCTTTGGCTTAATTCTATCTTGCTTATCCCCAGACACTTTTGAAAAGGTATAGTTATCATTATACAAACAAATCTTCCTTTAGCTCATCCATATAATTGCTAAAATAACCCAAGAATCAGAAATAATTAGTTCTGAAATAAATCCACCATAAGGGGAGATATAAAGCTTCTTTAATGGAGATAAGACAGAAAAAAACTTGTCACCCTGAGGGATGCCCCACCAGCAGACTCACAAGAAAAGATTCTTACACTTTTAGTAGAAAAGGGAGCAGGAATAGCATGGGGTATCAAGGTCTGGTTATGAGACTTCAGTTGCCCTTGACAATCGCGGCAAAGAAAACCACTTCAGTGTGACTGCTTTTCCCATCATCCCTTGAATCCCAAAGGAAAGGAGCTCAGATCAGGCTCAAGTTAGGTTCCTTTACAAGGTATAATACCAAGGTGGGAGGATTTAGAGTAGAATCTATTATGCTTTAACTTGAGTAAAATCGGCAAGGGTAGCAATCATTATCTGAAACAAAGCAAAAACAAAAATAAAGCTAAATAAAAAGAGTTAATCTGGAAACTACATTTTGCTAAAAGGTACTATATACAATGAAGTCATTTAAAAAAAAATCTACAAGTTTCTCTGAAAAAGGCCTCATTTCTCAAATAAACATATAGAATTGAATCAAAATTACAAAAATAAGAGCATTCCCCAATTGAAAATTGGTCAAGAGATATGCATAATAGAATTTGGGAGAAGAAGTCATAGCTCTTTATCGTCATATGGAAGAAATGCTGTAAAACACTATAAATTAGAGAAAGGGAAATTAAGACAACTCTGAAGTGTCATTTCATACCTATCAGAAATGACAAATGCTGGAGGCAATGAGGGAAAATAGGTACACTAATGAAATGGTGGCATAGTGAACTGGTCCGACCATTCTGGAAAACAATTTGGAACTATGCCTAAAGGGCTATAAAACCTGGTAATACCCTTTGTCCCAGCAATACCACTACTAGATCTCTATTGCAAAGAGATCAAAGGAAAAGGAAAAGGATCTAGATGGTAAGAAATATTTAAAGCAACCCTTTTTTGTGGTGGCAAAGAATTGAAAATTGAGGAGATGATCATCAATTAGGGAATGAATGAACAAGTTGTGGCATATGATTATGATAGGCTATTATTGTGCTATGAGAAATGATGAGGGGGTGATTTCAGGAAATAAAAAAAATGGCAAGACCTATATGAACTGATGCAAAGTAAAATGAAGAAAACTAAGAAATCAATGTGTTCACATTATACTGTTCAGTATAATCGATGTTGTAATGATGACCAATTATGAATGACTTGGTTGTTCTGATCAATATAGCTATCCAAGAGAAAGCCAGAGGATCCATGATGAAAAAATGCTTATCCAACTCCAAAGACAGAACTGATGAACTCTGAGTGAAAAATGAAGTATAATTTTCTCACTTTCTATTTTTCCCCTTTTTTGTTATATGGCTATTTTGGAAACATGTTTTACATGATTTCACATGTATAATTAGTATCATTTTTCTTGCCTTATCACTAGGGCGAAACTTTAGAACTCATAATTTAAAAAGAAAATAATGTTATAAATAAATGATTTTGAAAAAAGAAATGAGGAAATGGATTATTTCAAAGACATGGAATGAATTATAGGAACTGAGACAAGAATGAGGTGAGTACAAGCAGAAGAACAATTTAACATTTTATTTCAAAAATGAACAATTTTGAAGATTTTTAGAAACTAATGAACTAACTAGAACAATTTAGACCATAACAACAGTACTATAAAGGCAAAACACTTTAGAAATTTTAAGTATTCTGAATTATACAATAACCACACATGATTCCAAAGGACCAATGATAAAATATAACATCTACCTCTTAAAATAGAGGGTATGAATTTAAGGTACAGAATAAGAAATTTAAAAATATTCACCTAATAGGATATTTATTTAGCTTTACTATCCATATTTATTAAAGGAATTTGTTTTCCTTTTCTGTCTTTTAAAAAATGTTTGGAAGGGAGAGAAATAGGTTTCTGTAAAAATTAAAAAGTGGTTGTAGAGTGCTATAGTTGTGGAATGTTGCAAGCACTTTCAGATGCATTGTTAGCTTTGCTTAATTATTTTTTTTACATTTGTAAAGGACTTTGACATCCTGAGATTATGTAACATTGAAGTACTTATACAGGTCATACCTTGCACTTGCTTTTGGAAGAAGATGTTCTATATCTTCTTTGTATAGATGGGTAGGAACAGCCACTTTCCCTAGACTATTTGACTGGAACAGTTTACATCTTTAAAAGTACCCGATTAACTCTAATGATTAGAGAGATGCAAATAAAAACAACTCTGAGGTACCACCTGACACCCATCAGATTGGCTAAAATGACAAAAAAAGGAAAATAATAAATGTTGTAGAAGCTGTGGGAAAATTGGAACACTAATCCATTGTTGGTGGAGCTGTGAACTGATCCAACCATTCTGGAGAGCAATTTGGAATTATGCCCAAAGGGCGATAAAGCTGTGCATACCCTTTGACCCAGCAATACCACTTTTGGGTCTTTTTCCCAAAGAAATCATGGAAAGGGGAAAGGGACCCACATGTACAAAAATATTTATAGTTGCTCTTCACGTGGTGGCAAGGAATTGGAAGTTGAGGGAGTGCCCATCAATTGGGGAATGGCTGGACAAGTTGTGGTATATGAATACAATGGAATACTATTGTGCTGTAAGAAATGATGAGCAGGAGGAGTTCAGAGAAACTTGGAGGGTCTTGCATGAGCTGATGACGAGTGAGATGAGCAGAACCAGAAGAACATTATACACAGTATCACCAACATTGAGTGTTGATCTACTGTCATGGACTATATTCTTCTCACCAATGCAATGGTACAGAAGAGTTCCAGGGAACTCATGATAGAAGAGGATCTCCAAATCCAAGAAAAAAAAGAAAAGAACTGCGGAGTATAGATGCTGAATGAACCATGCTATTTCTTTTGTTTTTGATGCTGTTGTTTTTTTCTATTTTGAGGTTTTCCATCATTGCTCTGATTTTTTCTCTTGTAACATGACTAATGCAGAAATAGGATTAATGTTATTATGTATATATATATGTATATATATATATATGTGTATATATATATATATATATATATATATATATATATATATATATATATATAACCTATATCAGATTACCTGCTGTCTAGGGGAGGGGGGAGGGTGGGGAGGGAGGGAGAAAAATCTGAAATTATAAAGCTTGTATATACAAAGGTTGAGAACTATCTTTATATGTAATAGAAAAAAATAAAATACTTTATTAATTAAAAAAAAGTACCCAATTGAGAAAATTTCTCTTTCCTAAAATATCTAGGGTAGTGGTTTTGTTCACCTGAAGCCCAGGTGCTCTGAACTGAACTGGATGTGGGAGAAGAGCTGATCTCACCCCACCTCCCTTTTACACACTATGACCCCATTCCAAAATTGGGTTTAGGGTTTGTCTGTTATGTTTTCCTTTTCAGTTCTAGGTGCAGCTGGCAGGATCCCTGACCTCAGGAGAGGACATGATGACTTTAGAGGCTAAATACCAGACCAGATTTTACTGGCAACCATGAAGAGAAGCTTTGAAAAATCAGAGTGGTAGGACACAAGGAACTTGATGGGACTATGTTTTCTGGTACTGAGTTAAACTATGAAAAGAATCCCCTCCCCTAGCCAGAGATTAAGATGGTGTAAGAATGGATTATGTAGTGGAAGTGTTGGGGGAGAAATTTTTGTATGTATGTTCTTGCTATCCACTGAGATAAATATTCCTTTGTAAAAGCTAATCTGACTATTAAATGTTTAAATGGGATGGTAGTACAGGGATTTCCTAGAATTCTGTGAACACAATTGATCCATTAGCAAGGATTAGATGCTTCTTTCAGTACATCAGTGAACCCTGGGAAAGTGAGCTGTAGCACATCTGGCTACGAAGTAGTATTGTTGCAGGGGATTCACTGTTACACTTTGTTGTAAGTCTTCTCATGGTTTGGTGGTTACATGCAAATGTATATAATGTAAAAACCAAACCAAACCATAAATTCAACTTTTAAAGAAGAGAGAAATTTCATGGTCTCAAGGAGCTTAATACTTAGTAATGGAACTAAGACAGGAACAGAGTCACAGGACACATGAATTAAATATGAAAATGTAAAAAAATGATGTATATACTGTAAAGAAAATTCTGAAAAGAAAGAAATTACTTCTATCTTGAGACATTAACAAATGCAACTGGGGGAAGGACATCACAGGCACAGGAAATGGTGTGAGCAAAGGAACAGAGCTGAAACTTCAAGTGGCTTCTTTGAACAGCAAATAATCTACTTTAGACGAAGGGGAATGGGGAAGAATATACTTTGAGTTAAGACCATAAAGAGACTGGCCTCAAATCGTGTTTGGTCTTAAATGCTAGGCACAGGCATTCTTATCTCACCTATTTCCTTTTCTGCTTCATAATACAGAATATCAGACATAGGTATGGAACTAGAAGGTATGTCAGAGGTCATTTCCACCTCTTCTGCACATTCTACAGTTGAAGAAATTGGTGCCCCAAGAATTTAAATGACTTGCCCAGGGTCATCCAGTATGGCATAGCACAAAATGATTGCTGGAAAATAGCCTGTAGTATATATTATAAATTAAATTGTATAAATAGCATGTGGGAAATACTAAAGGCTTTGGTGTCCACAATAGAATCACGAATAGCTCCTGGTAAACATGAGGATACTAATGCGTTGTTGTAAATATTAACTAGCTAATGACAAATAATTACAGTAAAATATGAATAAAGATATAATTATCAGTATGCAGGAAGCTTTTGTTGTTTGACTGTATGTCTTTTGTTTCCTTTTCTTTTTTCCCCCCAGGACAACCTTAACTATATTTCTGGGCTTCTTTATTCAATATCTAACAGGAAATAATTATGGGTGTCAGTTTTCACCTGTCAGAAAAAGGCAGCAATGATTTTCACTAGAAAATGGGAAATTCCAACAGCTGGCAGTTTTATGAATTTCTGTAGTTTTGAAGGGTGTGTACCTTGTTAGGGTAAGCTTGAAGACATCTGAAATCTCTGTGTATACCTCCCAGGCAGCATGGTTGAGTGGCTTGAGCATTGTACTTGGTATCAGGAAGACAAGTGTTCAAATCCTAACTTGGCATTGGTTAGCAGTGTTACCTTGGGCAAGTCACAACCTCTCTGGACCTGTTTCTTTATCCACAAATTGAAATAATTCCAACCTCAGACATTTGTTAAAAATCTCTAGTGAGATAATATATGCAATATGTTTTTCACCAAGTTTTATAGTATCAGTTATTAATACCACTATAATCAGTGAAATGGTACCATGAGAATAGACTCAGAAATTAAAGGCTGTTTAAGTAAACACTAACTAATTTACTAAGAGTGTTCTTGGCCATAGGGTCCAGAATTAGGCCAACCTTCAAAAGAGATATTTTGTTTTGTTTTGTTTTCCCCCATAGCATCCTGCCCTCCATTTTTAAGACAAGTTCCCTTTCCCATCCAAGAACGATTTTTTTTCTTCCCATCTCTTTGAGGACCAAGGGACAAACTGGTTAATTTAATACAATAGTCCATGTTTAAGTGCTAATGGAAACATTCAGATAAGATCAAGCAAGTGAAGGGTATTTATTTAGTACTTAGTCTCTGTTCATCTCTGTTGGAGGAATACAAAGGAAGGGAAGATGTGATTCCTGACCAGCACATGACAGAGCAATTGTGAATATGAGAGAAAATGGAATTGCCTTGATTACTGCAATAACCAGATGGTGAGTTTGCAGCCTCAAGTCTCTCCCTTCTCCAGTTTAGTCTCCATTCAGCTACTAAAGTGATTTTCTTAAAGAACAGTTCTGATTATGTCCTTAAACTCTACTCAATGAAATACAGTGGCTTCCTATTGCTTCCAGGAGTAAGCACAAAATGCTCTGTTTAGTCTTCAAAGCACTTCATAACCTACCAATTTCCTACCTTTCCTGTGTTCTTAAACCTTACTCCTCCACACCTACTCTTTAGTCCATGCCATGCCACTGGCCTCCTGGCTGTTCCATGAACAAGACGCTCCATTGGCTCGGAACATTTTGTCTGACTGTCCTCCATGCCTTCCCTTACTTCCGTTAAATCATATCTAAAATGACATCTACAGGAAATCTTACGTAACCCCTCTTAACTCCAGACTTTTTCCTTTTTAAATTATATCTTCTTTATCCCACATATAGCTCTTTTTTGTATATATTGTTTGCATGTTGTCTCCCCCATTGGATTATAAACTCCTGGGGACAACAACTGTCTTTTGCCTCTCTTTGTATCCCCATTGCTTAGCACAGTGTTTGACAGTGTGAGCTTAATAATATTTTATTGAATTTAATGTGGGGGCAGATTAAAAGTCATCTAGAAATTGAGAAGAAAGGAAGATCGGTCCAGTTTAACAGGCTTTATTTAACTGGTAGGACTTGAGCTAAACCCTCAAGAATTGGTAACAAATGAGGCTAATTGGAAGAGGGTTTATTACAGGTTAGAAGAATAATCTGATTAAAGGAAAAAAATGGGAATGATAAAAACAATGAAGAGTGGGGCAGCTAGGTGGCGCAGTGGATAGAGCACCAGCCCTGGAGTCAGGAGGACCGGAGTTCAAAACCGGCCTCAGACACTTAACACTTACTAGGTGTGTGACACTGGGCAAGTCATTTAACCCCAATTGCCTTAGTAAAAAAAAAAAAAGAAAGAAAAAAAGAAAAACAATGAAGAGTGAGGACAGTGACCTTATATGTTGAAAGATATGCACTAGAGAGTTATAGAAGATAGGAATTAGCTAGGTAGAGCAGGGTTATAGTATGTGGGAACATGAAAAACAAACATTAAGATTTAGGTATGATGTATTTTTTTTCTGTTTAGAATTCTATTTTCCAAATTACATGTAAAGACATTTTTTTTTGGTGAGGCAGTTGGGGTTAAGTGACTTGCCCAGGGTCACACAGCTAGTAAGTACCAAGGGTCTGAGGCCAGATTTGAACTCAGGTCCTCCTGAATCCAGGGCTGGTGCTCTATCCACTGAGCCACCTAGCTGCCCAAAACAAATTTTGACATCAGTTTTTCAAACATTGTGTTCCAACTTCCCTTCCTCCCTCCCTTCTCCACCCCACCAAGAACTCAAGCAATTCAATATGTTATACTTGTGTAGTCATGGAAAACATCTCCACATTAGCTAGGTTGTGAGAGAAAACAGGCAAAAACAAAACTCCAGATTAAGGAACTGTCAAAAAAATTATGCTTCAATCTGTTTTCAGATACCATCAGTTCTTTCTCTGTAGATGGATTGCAATTTTCATAAGTCATAACCAAGTCATTCACAGCAGATCATCTTACACTATTGCTGTTATTTTGTATAGAGTACATTTCACTCTGCTTCAGTTCATGTAGGTCTTCCCAGGTTTTTCGGATAGCATCCTGTTCATAACTTTTATATAGTACCTTAAACTTGACAAAGTCCCTTTTGAGTGCTTCCATGGCCCGAGACAAATTCATATGTTTCTTGGAAGCTTTGGATGTAGGGGCCTTGTGGTTGCTTTCCTCTTCAGAAGGTTCACCTTGATCTTCCTTGTTGCTAAAAAAAAACTTTCTATAATTCTCAACTTTCTTTGCTTGCTCATATTGCAGTCTTTTACTTGATTTTTAACTCCCTCTTACAGTGGGGCCCTACTTCCAGGCTATACTGTCCTAAGCTTGAGGGTCCCAGGTATTTGGGTTTGAGGGAAGGCACTTTTTCTCTCACTGGGCCTGTTCTCTGGTCAGAAGATAACCTCAAGCCAACTTGCTAATTAATCAGCCAGAAGAACTTTGTGTACTGTGGTGGCTCTTAGCTCCAACAATCCTGCACACCTCCCTCACCTGGGCCTCCCAATTTCTTCCTGGTTCCCTGCTGGGGTGGAAAAGCCAAATTCCTCCATAGGTCCCACAGACACCCCTGTATTACCCCTACCCCCTGGCTAG
Source organism: Dromiciops gliroides (assembly GCF_019393635.1). Taxonomy (NCBI): domain Eukaryota; kingdom Metazoa; phylum Chordata; class Mammalia; order Microbiotheria; family Microbiotheriidae; genus Dromiciops; species Dromiciops gliroides. Next base: position 106,427,275 of record NC_057862.1, on the reverse strand, counting down.
CCATTCAGCTCTCTCACCTAACCCTAAGCTTAGTTCCAGAAGATGCTGGTACTGCAGCTGATTTGGAGGCTCAGGATAAGTTCCTCTGGTGCAGTGTGTCTGGTGTCTGTGTCAGCATGATCACGGGGTTGGACTCTTCTTACAGCCCAGCACAGTGCCCTCTAATCTGTCTTTGGCTGGAAAATAATCTCAGCCCATCTTTTTGTGAGTTTTGCTGCTCCAAGGGGTTGTTTTATTGCTGTTTTGGAGGTAATTGTGTCTGGAGCTCTTTGCATTTAATGTCTTTCCACTGCCATCTTGGCTCTACCCCCCAGAAGTCTATAGGTATTATGTATTTTTAAGAAGAACAGAATTACTTTTGGATAGACCCAATCAGAATCTACAGGAGGCAGAAGAATGAATCCTGTCTGAGGGAGGCCATATCCCTGATGAAGTCAGAAGAATGAAAGGGTCACTGATAACTAGAAATCTTCAGAGAGGACTGGGAGCATTTGGTATGAAGAATAACTTCATTAATTTGCTGAATCATTTAGGGGATAATAGATTTAGGACAACGAATTTGCCATCTTCATTTTACACATGAGGAAGCTGAGTTTTCCAAAGAGTCTTACTTTCCATAATAATACAGAGCTAGGAATTGAATACATGTCCTTTGACTCCTAATCCAATACCCTCCAAATTATACCATACTGCCTTTGGTTAAAAAAAAAAAAGAATATTACACAGAGATATTTATTACGTATCTCCTGTATACAAGGTCTTGTGTTGTCTGCTAAGGAGCATAAAAGAGATAACAGATACAACCACTGACCTCAAGAAAGTCTTAGTATAGGGCAATGGGTGAATAGGACCCAGCCATAGATGATAGTAATATAAAATAGAATGTAGTAAGTGATAAAAGTCAGGGACTTAGGGCATTTCAAAGAGTCATCCAAGCACAATTAAATGAACTTCCCCCAAATGCAAAAGAGTACTAAAAAGAGAATGGATAATAATGATTAGAAGCCCCACTAGTGATAAGTAAAATTTTGCATTTAAGGAGTACACATTTTTTTTTTCTTTTTTAAAAAAATGCACTGTGGAAAGAGATTCCTGTTTTCACAGTACTCTCACATTCCTGATATTTTAAATCAGCTAAAACCTGGACATAAGGATCTTTAAAATATTAACAATTGTAATTTTCAAGGGAGTTTTACTCCAGGTTTTGGGGAAAACTCAGGGGGACATCTGATCTAAGGTTCCTATCCTCAGATGACAGAAAAGGGACTTAGTAGCCTCATTTTTTACATACCTCCTCTTCCAAGCAAACATAGTCTTTAAAAGAAATAAATATTTTATATATATCACAGAGTAGGAATGGATATTAATCATTTTGGTAAACATATTTGAGTTTACTCCCCAAACACAGACCTGAAACAGCCTGCAAATTATTTATGAATGAACCAAGGGAGAGGACAAGGAAGTCCATTAAGCTGTGTTTTTAAAAACTTATTTGAGCCAGGTTCATATAAGGCCCTTCTAGGCAGGTAGGAAGTAAACATTTTTGTCATAGCTCAGATGGTCATGTGGTACATGTCATATCAATCATATGACACTAGATAGATAGATAGATGTATATATGTGCCTGTGAATGCATGTATATGGATACATCCATTTGTCTAAGTATGTGTGTATATATACATATATATATCACTCATTCATTGTACATGTCAGTATACATCTATCTATCTATCTATCTATCTATCTATCTATCTATCTATCTATCTATCTATCTATCTATCTGTCTATCTATCTATATATCTGTATGTGTTTGTTGATGCATATACACTACACACAAACATGTCACATATTCACTTATAATCATGTATAAACACATACTAAAGGCTACTTCTAATATTCTATGACTGATTGATAATATCAATTACAGTCATAGAAAGGAACAAGCTATGCTGCTTCCCCAGTGGCCCATTTCTTGATCCCTGCCTACCTCAGTTTCCTCAGTTGTAAAATGGGGATAAGAATAACACCTACCTCCCAGAGTTGTTGTGAGATACAAATGAGATAACGTTTGTACAGCACTTAGCACAGTGCTTGGCACTTGGGTATTTAATAAATACTTGTTCCCTTCCCCTCTTCCCTTTCTTAAAAACCTCAGTTAACTTTGCTCCTGACACAGGGAGCCATCAATGTAGGTCAGCAAAATAAACAAACCATATATTCTTTGTGTCTAAATATTCTCACAGCTATATCTCAGATATAGATAGAAGCCAACAGGGTTCATTCCTTGTGTGGGTTCTTAAACTTAATTTCTAAACTATTGAGCCAACTGTTCTCTGTTATCACACCTGTTTTAGTACTCTCTGACTTCAGACAACACTCCGCCCCTTTATCTGACACCCATAACCAAATCTTTCCTTTCCAGTGAAGTTGAAACATTTTTTTCCAACACAGAGTTCTGAGATTGTCCCTCTCCCCCTGGCTCCCCATCTCAAAACCCTTTAATTGTTGCCTGTGGTCTGTAGAATGAGTCTTAATGCCTTTGTCTGACATTTAAACCTCGCAGAAATCCGGGGGAGATTTTTCTTTCTGACTTTACCTCACATTACAAGCACCACAGACCATACCCACCAGGCCAACTAAACTACTTCCCATTAACTGAATATTTCATTAACTTTCCCTTCCATGTACTTTTTGTTCATGTTACCCCCTAAACTTGGAACGCCTTCCCTATAATCTCTGCTTACTTCAATTGGATCCCTTATTTGAGGTTCAGACTAAGAGCTATCTCCTCCATGAAATCTTCCCTGGTTCACACTTCTGAAAATGATCTTGTTATCTTCTGAGCCCTTATATCATTTGGTCTATTTGTTCCTTATGAACTTCTCATATTCTTTGTACTTGTGAATATTTGTTTCCCTGACTTGACTGTTAACTCCTTGAGGGCAGGGGACTATGGCTTCTTTTCTTTTCCATTTGGAATCCTTTTCAGGGTCTTGCACATGGTCTTTACTCTGTAAATATTTGTTGAATAAATGAATAATTATATTAACTTAAAAGGACAAATATCTACACAAAGCTAAAACTGTTTCCCTAAGTGGGACAGAAAGTTACATTAAACAAACATCTATCTTTGCAGGTATTAAAATAATTCAAATTACAAAGAATCTGGCAAGCAGCCAGCATGACCAACACATTCCTGGCTGGAATATTTAAGTGGAACTAGAGGGATTTTGTTGACAGAATGCAAGGGCAGGGTTACAACAATATGGAGAGAGAGAGAGAGAGAGAGAGAATTTTTTTTTTATTTACTCATATCAGCTTCCCCATCTTCTGGTTAAATACTTAAACACACAATTTCCCATAGTTACATATTTTCAGAGGAATGACTCAAGCTAGTACATAGAGGCACCATATTAACAGGGACACAAGACATTTACTTATTAAAAAATTTCTGAACAGCAAGCACTGATCAGCTACCACCTTAACAGCACCCTCCTCCCACACCAATGTTCTCTCTTTGTGTAGGTGTGATGGTAATACTTTAATTAAGGTCTAACAGTACTTGAACTTTCATGTCATGCAGTGAAGATAAAATGGGTTCAAATAGAATTGATCTAAATCACTGGAGGTTCTGTGTTCCAAAGCTATTGGAAACCAAAAATCATATGCAAAAGGCTGTTCTCTAGAAACTGTCTCTCTGGAGAAAGGTCAGAGCATAGAAGTAACAAGAGTCCACTAGGGAGACAAGAGCCCAGGAGAGTGTCAGAGCTAATGAGGAGATATCAAAGTATGTCATATATTTCAATACTGGAAGAGACTGTCTAGTTCTAGTTCGACCCCTTCATTATCTAGATGTGGAGACTGAGGTAGCAAGATGTGAAGTGATTTGTCCAAGATTATACATGAAGTGAGTAGATAAACCAGGATTTGAACCAAGATCCTCTGTCTTCACATTCAACCCCTTTTTTTTCCATACCATGCATCATTCAAAGATTTTGAAATCAAGCTGCAGGGGCCACTAGCTGGTGCAGTAGATAAAGCACCAGCCCTGTATTCAGTAGGACTTGAGTTCAAATCCGGTCTTAGACACTTAACACTACTAGCTGTGTGAACCTGGGCAATTCACTAAACCCTCACTGCCCTGCAAAAAAAAATCAAGCTCCAATGAGTATAGCATTGTTTCTGAGATTAATTCACGAACAATGTCATATTAAAGCCTCTGTTATTGATTACAACACCCATGTTGTACTTCATAGTTTTCATCGATCTTTGGTGTCGTCAGTGTGACTGTTACTTTCATTGGTACAGATATGAAAACTTTCTGTATCTTTTCAAGTGGTAAAAGCAGGCTGCGCACAAGCATTTATTAAATGCCTACTACATTTGAGGTACTGTGCTAAGTACTTTATAAATATATCATTTGATCTTCACAACAATCCTACTAGGTAGGTGTGATTTATGTTGAGGAAATGAAAGTGTTAAGTGTCTTGACCAGGGTGACACAATGTCTGGAGTAGGATTGAACTTAGTTGATTCTAGGCCAAGTGCTCTATCCACTACACCATCTAACTGCCTCTAAGAGGCATCAGGTTCCAGTAGAAAGAATGTTAGATTTAAAGAGCCAGATCCTGGAATAAAATTATAATTCTTCCACTTACTACTTAGAAAGACTTTTAAATAAAAGTTGAAACTAAAACCAAACTTTTTTTTGCTTTAGCAAAAGGTTAATCAGAAAATTCAATTGACCAGTCCCTCCTATTCCACAAGTATTTTTGGTTATCTTGTTGTATATATTTTAAAGACATTTCCATCACATTTATAGTATCCTAACCCATCTTACAAGAATGCCATTATTAGGGCATGCTTTAGACCAAGGATGCTTAAACTTTTTCCACTCACACCCCCTTTTTGACTAAGAAATTTTTACATGCCTCCAGGTATATAGGTATACTTAACCTTTTACTGTTGCCAAATTTTGGGACCCCCTCAAATTCAGTTACACGGCCCCATATGGGGTTGGGAGCCACAGTTTAAGAAGCTTTACTTTAGACCCATACTACCTACGCTCTACTCTTGACCACTAGCCTTGCTTCTAGCTCACTACCCTTAAACCATCATCTAGGGGGAACAAGCTGTCATCCGTACCCTTGTGAAGCCCGTTATGGCCCATACCAATTGCTATTACCAGATTAGGCATTGGTAACCTAGCTAAAGCATAAAAGGGCCCTGAGGGAGAGACAAAATGCAACACATGTAGATTAAGCCACTGCCACCAGCTGAACCAACATCTCTCCTTGGACCACACTAGTGATAGCCCATGGTTCTGTACCAAAGAATTTCAGGAATAACACCACTCTAGGTCACTGACCCTACTCCTGGCTCAGTTCCTCTTTCATTACTCAGGGAAACCACTTTTGTTTGTTATCTATGAAATCTTCTGCAAGTGCTGCATCTCCCATATCCTTAGCATCCGTAGTTACTGAAGATATAAAGAAGACAGTTCTCAACACCAAAGACCTAGGCATTGTGAAATAGGTCATCATTAGAAACTAATGTTCCCCCCACCCCCGGGGATTCTTCTTTATTTTTTTATCATAAAAGTATTTTATTTTCCAGTTACATGTAAAGATAGTTTTCAACATTTGTTTCATAAGATTTTTAGTTCCAAATTTTTCTCCCTCCCTCCCTACTCTTCTTCCTCCCCAAGACATAAAGCAATCTGATATAGATTATATATGTACCATCATGTTAAACATAGTTCTGCATTAGTCATGTTGTAAAAAAAGAATCAGAACAAAAGAGAAAAACCTCAAAAAAGAAAAAAAAACCCAAAATGAAAAAGTAGAAACAGTATGACTCAATCTGCATTCAGAACCCACTGTTCTTTCTTTCTGGATATGGAGAACATTCTCCATCATGAGTCCTTTTGAATTGTCTTGGATCATTGTAATGCTACGAAGAGCTAAGTGTATCACAGTTGATCATCATACAATGTTGCCGTTATTGTGTACAATGTTCTCCTGGTTCTATTCCATTCAACATCAGTCCACTTAAATTTTTCCATGTTTTTTCTGAAATCTATCTGCTCATCATTTCTTATAGCACAATAGTATTCCATTGCATTCATATACCACAACTTGTTCGGCCATTCCCCAATTGATGGGCATTCCCTCAAGAAAATTAATATGGTTTTATGAGTGAGCATGACACTAAAGATGATGCATAACCATATGCTTTGCTGCTGTACCCTAAGTATCTCTGAACTTTTCCATATGACTTGGAGCTAAGACTTTCTCTATATGTGCTGTATCTCCGTATTAGAATGTAAGCTTGGGGCAGCTGGGTGGCGCAGTGGATGAAGCACCAGTCCTGGATTCGGTATTACCTGAGTTCAAGTCCAACCTCAGACACTTGACACTTACTAGCTGTGTGACCCTGGACAAGTAACTTGACCCCCATTGCCCCACAAAAAAATTTAAAAATTAAAAATTAAAAAAAAAAGAATGTGAGCTCCCTGAGAGCTCCCTGCCTTCCTGTTCTATTTGTATTCCCATAATTTAGTACAATGCTTTGTACATAGTAGGCACTTTAAAATGCTTTTTCATTCATTCACTAGTTCATGGCTAGAGAACTAGTCTTTAGTAGGGATAGGACAAAGATGGTGTTCAACATGACATTCTCCCCACTACAGTGACATTTAGGAGGTTCACAGATTTCTTTGGATTATGAGGCCAGTGACCTATTCCTGATACTACATGGAATTAAGACAATATTCCTCAGGGCAGAGTTTCTAAGACAGTATGTTCATCATATATCCATTCTGGAGCCTTATCTCCAAAGCAATTCACCTAATACAACACTTTAACAGCTAGCTGAATAGAAGAAGTTTAATTTAGGAAATTTCAAGAAAAATAGTACTAAAAATGGTACCAGAAATTCCATCCTCATCATGTGAAAGGGAGAGGGGAACACTTTCTCCATGGCTCTCCAAATAGTACAGGTACTTCTTGTCTAATACATGGTGCTCAAAGCATTTAATCAAGAATCCTAATGATTGCAGACTTATTGCAAGTCTAAGAGTCCCTTTTCCACGACACACCTATGAAAAAAATGGCGTTGTAGCCTGGATTTTTACTTCCAAAAATGATTGGACCTATTTCTAGTCATCTAGTCAGGGATGGTCAGTGAGATCTGGTTAGCATTAGCTTGCAAAATCACTTGGGAAAGAAGTGTCATTTCAGGGCCAAAATTACCATAGTTTTCTTTACTTTTTTTCACATCAGTAAACTGAAGATACAGCTTGGCATCAATTTGCTGTGAAGTGCATATGCTTAGAAATATTTCATACACAGTGCACGTTGTATTTTCAGATTGCTTTCTATATGAGGACTTGCATAGGTAATTAAAAATATCCTTTTTCAGGGTTGTCCTAGGCTCAGTTAACACCTGTTCTTTGCCTTTTCCAGGTTCCTCCATCACTCTATGCTATCTGGTTTTTGAATACCTGGATCATTGGTGTATCTCCCGACTCATTTTGCCTTAGCATTAAATTTTATACTTTGGTTTGAGCTGCCTTTCTAGAGTTTTCTAAATGCTTTAAGGCCATCCAGGATTATTCTATCCATCTCCTTTTAAAACAATGAAATTGGGGTAACTAGGTGGCACAGTGGATAAAACACCGGCCCTAGATTCAGGAGGACCTGAGTTCAAATCCAGGATCAGACACTTCACACTTACTAGCTGTGTAACCCTGGGCAAGTCACTTAACCCTAATTGCCCCTAAAACAAACAAACAAAAAAACAATGAAATTTACAAGTTTCTCTCCTTCTCCTATAATAGCAGACACTGAAACATAACAATTGAATGTATACAAAATACTTCAAAACACATTAGTAACTCATGTTAGTCATATATCAACATGGTGAGGTTGGCTATTGGAATATTATTATCCCCATTTTTAATATAAGAAAACCATATTCCAGAGGTTAGGTGGCTTGTCAAAGGTCACATAGCTATTAAGAAGCAGAGCAAAAATTCAAGTTAAGGTCCACTGATAAAAGTACAATTAACCTGTTTTCCCCTTCCTTCCCTTCTTTTCTCTCTCCCTTCTTCCCTCCCTCTTTCCCTCCCTCCCTTCCTTCCTCTCTCTCTCTCTCTCTCTCTCTCTCTCTCTCTCTCATACACACACACACACACACACACACACACACACACACACACACACACACACACTCACATTACTGGAAATACATTAGCCACTTATTTATACTCCATTTCTAATCTTCACTATTTCACCCTTTTTGAGGCATCTTGCAGGCCCTAATTCCTAGGGGCTAACTATATTGGCAATAGATTTAGTACCAACACTATTCAGCTTCAGCCTTGTTTTGCCAGCAAAAAACTCTGGAGCACAAGTGAACCCTCAACTTCAGCTTCTCTAGTACCAGGAATGATAGGTGTGTGTCACCAGCCCAGACATTCTGTGATCTTTCCACTCTACTATGCTGTCACTGTTTTTACCTTTCTCCACCTAAAATGACATAAAATGTAATGCTATTAAATACCTACCCTTCTACTGCTGCTATTTGGCATCACACAACATGCTAACTGGCCAGCCCCACTTCCAATCTGGAATACTCTCCCCAGTCCATTTCATCTAGATGTTAAAGTATTACCTACTTTAAAACTTTATTTGACTGAGAACCTACCAATTCCAGCATATCTTTTTTTATGGGATCACTGAATCAGACTTTGAAGGGGACTTAGGGACAATTTAGTTCAGTGACTTGTCAAGGGTCACACAACTAGTAAGTTACCAAGGAAGGATTTGAACTGAGAGCATCCCAACTCCTAGCCCAATATAGCCTGCTCTATTATGATATTGATCACGACTCATCCCACAGTGATAATTTATTTACTCATTATTATCTCAAAATTTTAATCTCTAACCTATTGTAAGCTCGCTGTGGTTAGGGCAAATGCTTTTTTGTATCCACAGCACATATTCTGTTCGCCACTAGACCTTTCTAGCACTAGACCCTCATCAAATGCTTAACTTACAATTTCACATCTGTGACCAAGCTCTTGGCCTATAGATTATGGGTTGTTAATGCTTCTGAATTTCTATTTTCATAGACAAGATGCAACAGAGAAAATTATTACTAATTATGCAGTGTCATGGGTAAAAAGATCATTAGGATGTAATCACATACTTTGCATAGACCATTTGTTCTGTTCTGATGCACAGCACCAAATGTACCATGCCTTTGTTCATGGATAGAAAGAACATAGAACCCATAAATGTAAGAAATAGTATTCTAGGATTCTTGAGTGGTCATTTGTTCCTTTCTCTTGCCCATAGGTAAAGGAATACCTCAATATTGAAAGTGGACTCAAAAATCATATAATACATGATTTCCAGATGAGGAAATTCTCCAAATTCTGGAGAACTGAATTGACTGGCATGTGGTCACATCATAGTAAGAGGTCAAGACAGAACTCAAGACTTCTGTCCTGTCTTTTAATTGCATGCTTGGAATACTATACCATATTATTTCTATGTCCTGGGAGCTTGCCTCTTCTTTTCTTGAAAAACTCCAAGGACTGAGATTTCAGGATTTCTATGAAGAGGGTTATATCCCCAACAACTAACAAGTATTTCCTCATATCCCACTCAAATATTTCCTGGTTTAACTTGGTCATTTTCCCTCCTAATTAGTTCTCTGTGGAAATAGAGAACAAGAACACTTAGTATCCCATTCACGCAACTTTTACCTGCACAAATACTCAAGGTGATAGGTAGCCTCATTGGCCTTTGGTTTTATTTTCTGTATGTTAAGCACCATCAGCTCCTGTAACCTTTCTTTCAGGACCTCCTCTCCATCCTTTATCAGCATCAGGCCTATAATGATTGTGACACCTGACTAAAAGAGGTGTTTGCCTGATTTATGATCTTTAGAGGTCAAGGGCATAAACACTCCAATGCAGCTAGGTTATCAGGCCTGGGTGATGCAGAGCTGTTGGCAGGCCCTGAGATAGCTTGTGAAGAGTTGGTATCTTGGCTTAAAATGTAGCTTATCAGAGTAGAGGCTGCTGATGCATTGTTCCCTTCTCACTCCAGTGACAGCTCCCATCCTTCTTGCCCACCACCACCTAAGGATGATTTAACTGGAGAGGATGCAGAAGCTCAATCTGCCCTTACACACATTTTTCAGCCACAGGGAAAATGCTTCTTCCTGTGCACTTAACTCTTCTCACTCTCTATTAAGACTTCCTTTGGTCCTAGCTATAGGCAGTTTGGGGTAGCTTGTATTTTTCAATGATTACATTTAGTCTTTCATGCTGTTCTGAAAGGTCTACAAGTATCAGGGCTAGGATTTTAAACCCCCCAAAGCATCTAACATAGTATTCTGCCAGGGTGTGCTGGGAAATGTTTAACAACTGACTCTTTGAGAAAATTTTTTTTACAAAGTATTCAAGACATTTTAACATTTAATCTGCATCATTAACATTTCCCCCCATCACTTTCTCAAGTCTAGCCAACCAATAACATGATTTTTAAAATCCCTTATGTGCAGTGTTTGGCAATTTCTAATGTGTAAATCTACATGGTGAAAATGTAAGAATCATAACTCCTGTGCTGGTGAGAGCTGGCTCCAGCATAATCCTGGGAGATATGTAATGATTTTTCAATGCTACTTGATGATACACTAATTAATTTAGATAGAGGGCAGAGAATTCTCTTCACAGTGGTGGAAGGTGTAAATGCAGAATGTGACATGTAGTTTTTATTTCTTTGTTTTCAAATACAACACACACACACACACGCATGCACATATATATATGTATATATATATATATTCATTCATTTATCTATCTACTTATTTGCTCATTTATTTATCCATCTATTTGTCTGTCTGTCTGTCTGTTTGTTTGTTTTGCAGGGAGATGAGGGTTAAGTGACTTGCCCAGGATCACACAGCTAGTAATTTTCAAGTGTCTGAGAACAGATTTGAACTCAGGTCCTACTGAATCCAGGTCTGGTGCTTTATCTACTGTGCCACCTAGCCGCCCCCTCTAACCTATATTTTCAATGGAAATATGAAAGATGTAGTGGCAGAAGATTGAACAGAGAGTCAGAAGATAGGGGTTCCAGTAATTAATGAACTGTATGAATTTTCACAAAGTTTCCCTTGATAGTCCTTATAAGTCACTCCCATGGATAAATAGGGACATCTCATGATTCTATATAATTATGTTCTAATAAGTAAAATAATCTAAGTTAATGAAAAATCACAGTTTATAGGAAACTGATATTACATAACAATAACAGACATTTATGTTCCATTTCAAAGTTTACAGAGTACAAGACTCATCATCCTTGAACATCACAACAATCTTATGAATTATATCCTGCATGTATTATTATTCTTCCCTTCTCCCTGCTCTTTTAGAGATGAGGAAACCAAGGCTTAGAAAGTTTCAGTAACTTACCCAGGGTCACATAAGTTGTAAGCATCAAAGGCAGGATTTGAATCCAGCTTTTCCTGACTCCAAGTCCAGCACTTACTTAATCCACTCAAAAACTGGTCCTGCATGGTACCATTTATGCCATTCTTTCGCACACTGACAATCACACATGCTGTGTGTATTGCCATCAATATTCGATTAGGTCCCAATAAAAGTCATTGATTTAATGCTAGAAGGGACTTTACAGATCATCTAGGTCAAGCTCTTCATTTTCTACATGGGGAGACTTAGAATCATAAAGGAAAAGCAACTTGCCTGCAGTCATAGGAGGGATAAGTGGCAAAGTCAAAATGTGAATGTAGCACATCCAGCCCCCTTTCCATCATACGACACTGAGGTTTTTTTTATCACTTATGGTGCCTACCATGCATAGAAACCTATAAAATTTCGAAAGTATCCTTACTGGCATCTCCAAGTCATGTCATTTACATTTTTACCTTGGACCCCAGCTTTGTACATCTCATGTTGGGGAAACAACATGTGAAAGAGAGTAGTGGGATAGATATTTCACTCCAGAATGGCAGCACTCCAACTCAAAGGCAGTTTGATGATTCCTAGAATATTAAGAAAAGCAGAAGAAAGATACTGTCTTTTCTAGCATATAATAGGTGTATTGGAAAGAAACTCATAGCTTATGGCTATGAGAATGGGACTATAAGGCACCTAAACAACCACATAAAGTAGAAAAAAAACTTAGTCAATCAACAAGCTACTTTATCTACATGATGCCAAATGTCTGCTTTGAAAGATTTTCTCACAGAATTGAGTCAATTGAATGGTTGTGTGGCATGTTTCTGACAAAGCCCCAGGTGTTTAAAGAGAACATTTCTTAACTAAATTGTACTACAAAAACTTGGTTTTCCTTAGCCACCAAGGCTGAAAAAAGCAATCTTCCTAAGATATTTACTTTTGGGTAAAATAGACTTGGTGATTTCTCATCAAGGGTTATTTACAATAATTTCTCATGTCTTGCAGTTCCCAAGGCTAGCATTCTGGGTGTTTTCAGTCATTAGAAAACTTTATTTTAGACTGCTAGAAGAGACTGAGTAAAACTACTATGAGGGAAGTTCTACTTATGTAGACAAAAATGTGATGGAAGAGAAAAGTAGAAAAAGAGGAGGGGAAGAAAGAAACAAAGGAAAGCCGAAAGAGAAGGGAAGGGAAGGAAGAGGAAGAGAAAAGGGGGAAAAGGAAATAAAAGGATAAAGAGGTTATGATGGGATTATGATGATAGAAGGAAAGAAGGAAGGAAGGAAGGAAGAGAAGGAGGGAGGGAAGGAGGGAGGGAAGGAGGGAGGGTGGGCACTCTTTTTAAAAGGGAGAGGGAGAGCTCCAAAAAGGAGAGTAAGACTAAGAAATGAAAGGAAGAAAGGAAAAATGGAGAAACAGAAGAGTTAAAGATAAGAATGAGTATGTGAGACTATTAATATTTCTGAATATCAGAACGAGACTAAGGCTAATTCCATAGAACAGAAGACCTTGCTAAAGAATGTGTTTCTTATCTGGGATATCTTTTCCAACTATTGAGCCAAGACATTTGCAGGAAGCTTGCTAGGGTCACAGCTGAAATTTCCAAATCAGGATTAGTTTAAATCTCTAAATCTCTGAATCATGACCTACTAAGGCAGAATATAAATTTTCCTCTCTGAAGAAGTAAAGCAAGTTAATCTAGTGAATACTTTAAGTAGACACCTAGAAGAAAATTTTATCTTTTCTATTTAAAAAAGAGAAAGGCCTAAATTTAAGTCTAATAAACTCTGTGTATCATACACAAGGAACTTCAATTCACTAGGTTGTTTTTTTTTAATTTAAAGAAAATAACCTTGTATATAAGAGGAGAAGAAAACAGCAATTCTGTGTACCAGCAAAATATCATGGAGAAAGACTGATTTAATTAATAGAATAGTTTTAAATAACAAGGAATGCTTATGATTATTTTAGCAAGTAAGATTTCATGTACATGGAAAGTAGAAAATGTACTAACTATAAACACAATTTTTTTTTCACCACAAAAGCAAACATTTTGCAACTCTTAATATTAGTGTGGTGCAGTAATACAATTTTAGAATTAGGATGAGAAGGCCTGAGTGAGAATTGTTTCTGCCTCCTATTTAACTGAGATATTTGGAATATGTCACTTAAATTTCTGAACTTCTCTTTCCTCATTTGTAAAATGGGGATAATAATACCTGCATTTGCTACCTTAGAAGGGCATGTGAAGATGAAATGAGATCATGTATACACATCACTGTGTGAATTAAGTAGATACAGGAATCTACATTATTATTGTTATTTTGCTCTATCACCAATAATATTAATGATGATGATTTTAAGAGGTAGACAAAGACAGTGACAGCTTCACTGTGTCTCAGGTACCTAAGCTGGTGATGAAGCTTGTGATAGAAGAGATTGAATCTTGGTTCATTCTTTCATTCAACAAACTTCCATCAAATATCTGTAGGGAGAGTGTAGTGTAGTGGAAAAATCAGTGGGTTATGATTCTGAGGAACTAAGTTCAAATTCTATTTCTGTTAGTAAATACCTATGTCCTTTGTGACCTCGAGTTTGTCACTTAAACTCTTTGGGCTTCAGTTTCCCAATCTGATAAATGAAAGTAATGAAAAATATAATCCCTATGATGCCTTCTGGAGCTAAATCCTGTAGTCTTACAATGTACAAGGTCCTGTGCTAGGGGCCAGGGATACAAAGGCAAAGAAAAGAAATTAAAACATCCTATATGATTAATAAGCTTTCAGTAGATCTCAGAGTGAAGTGAGAATGGGGAAAGGTAAGTGAGTATATTTGTTCAGGCTGGCCTGTCTTTCCTACTTCACCAGGGAATATGGATCTTTAGTCATGGCTTGGAGACAATTGTTCCTATGAGGAGAATGTCTTCTCATCAAAGACCAAGAGAATTTTTTGTCCAATAACTTTCTTCTTTCATTATTAGTACTTGCTTCTTCCTTCCAGGGCTTTCCCTCAAAACCATCCCTTCTCTCCCCACCCCACCCCCACCCAAGGTATCTATTTGTAAGACACAATACTTATCCTTTGGCTTCCAATTTAAATCTTAGCTATTATTAAGGTATTAATTCCTCATACTTAACACCTTCCAGGAGAGTTTGTATTTTTAATCAATCAAAAATATTTATTGAATGACCTGCAGTCTACTAGAGATTATGGGAATACAGAAGAAAATTAAGACATGGCCAGGGCCTTAATAATCTTATTGTCTTGTTAGATTGAAAATGTTGTTAAATAATTAAATAATAGCACAAAAGGGTGTACTTAATTTTAGCTATCCTCTATACATTGTATAAGAAATTAGGGGAAAGGAAAATTAAGCAATGCTGGAATGGTCAGGGAAGGTTTCACCAAGGATAGTGGAAAATGAAATGCAGCTTGAAATATAGAGAGCCCCAGGAGTTAGTGGCACATGCCTATAATGCGTGCTACTAGGGAGGCTGAGATAAAGAGACCAAAATGACATTAAATAGGTTATTGCTAGCTGGTGCAGTAGGTGGGTTTGGCATCAGGACTTGAATTTAATTATGGCATCAGGTACTTACTAGTTGTATTACCCTGGGCAAGTCAGTTAACCCTGTTTGCCTCATTTCTAAAATGAGCTGGAGAAGTAAATGACAAATCACTTCAGTATATTTGCTAAGAAAACCCCAGAGAGGTTCACAAAGAGCCATACACTACTAAAAAGTGACTGAACAGGGCAGCTAGGTGGCACAGTGGATAAAGGACTGGCCTTGGATTCAGGAGGACCTGAGTTCAAATCCAGCCTCAGACACCTGACACTTACTAGCTGTGTGACCCTGGGCAAGTCACTTCACTCTCATTGCCCCGCAAAAAAAAAAAAAAAAAGTGACTGAACAACAACAAAGGTGATCACCTACCCTGGATACATAAACCTGACCCTCCATAGGACCCAGCCATAACAAGTGAGTGGAAGAATTATTAGAAGGACCAGAGAAAAAGACAAATAATGATGACTCCTGAAAGTACAATTATATAATAATATGGTAGAACTGGAAGGGACTCAAGGTATCAGTTCAACCTCCTTATTTTAGCTATGAGAAAAGAAAAGATTTGCTCAAAATCACACGGTGAGTTCACAACGCAGCTTTCACTGGAACCTGAGTCACTTGACTCCCAATCGCCTGCTCTGCCGATCCAATGCCACTGTACCCAACACAGCAATAATATCCCACATCTGCTTTTCCAGATCATCTTGCAAGTGCATTTTCTAAAAGTCTTCGACCAGTCAACGTTGCATGGTGAGGGATGAACCAGGGCAGACAAACCTGACCAGAGTTCCTCTTATGTCTCTCAGCAGTAGAGAGTATAAAGGATTCATTAAGCCTAATTAACTTTATGGGGTGGTTTGCTAGGGCTACAGCTGCCACTTCATACAATGACACTAAATTAATGATCTTCTCCACTAGAAGCCAGATGGCTGTGGAGAAAGGAGCAGAAATTGTGTGAAGGCCCTGCGCCAGATAACAAGGCATGTCTGTGAAGGGTCCTCACCCTAAAGGAAAAAAAAGTCATTTGCTATAATTATTTGGAAGAATATAATTCTCCCTTTCTTTTCCCTATTCAGAATATGGAAAGAGAAATGACAAGAAGAGCATAGGAAGCATTTGGAGAGGAACGAAACTATCTACTGCCTTTGCCATGACTTGAGAAGGAGCATCCACAAACCTATGTTCAGCTTTTCATATTGATAACCAGATACCAACAGAGAGGAAGTCCTGTTGTGGGTGACCTTTGTTATTGCTGTTTTAACGCCCCAAACCTCATATGCATCCCTGGTTCTAGTCAATTTAGCTAGTGTTAGACTAAGCAATTTTAATCTCCATGAGAGTAGGGGCCTTCGTGTACTTTCCTTTATTAGACACAGTACAGGATAATACACATCAGGCCCTTGGCAAACTGATGAATAGACTGGTGGATTCTGTGGTCTGAGGTCTATGCACAGAGATTTTGGAACCAAAATCATATCAGCAATGATTAGCCAAGCATGTTAAAATCTCAGTTAACATGATGATTTCTATTGATATAACATCATGTTTCTACAGTGCTTTAAACTCATTGTTTAATTTAATCCTAACAATAACCTCTGTGAGTAGGTAAAACAGGAATTATTACATTTATTTAATAGATGAAGACATTGAGACATAGCGGCATTAATAAATGGCTTGGCCAAAGTTACAAAAGCATTGACACTAATTCAGTACTGGTTGAAAACCCAATGCTCTTTCTACAATACTTCTTAACTGTATTAAGAATAAGAGACTCCCAAGATCCTGGGGTCTGATAGGTGGGCTTTTGCTTTATATTTCCAATATGATTCAGACCATTTTGAAGTCATCATCCCATTACCCTCAAATTTTTGGCTTTGTCTCCTGAGAACCTGGATTCTGATAGGTGATATCTTGCTGTGCCTTGTTTGGAACTTGGCTACACTTTCACTTTCTAGCCATTTTCAATCTATTCTACTATCTATGTATTCTCCATGCCCCACCTTTCTAAATCCCCTGTATATGTCAGTTTCCCCTATTATAATATTAGGTGAAGGAGGGCTAGGACTGTCTTGCTTGATAATATTTGTAACCTCATAATTTCTCACAGTGCCTAGCATATCTCTTAGCACAATACCAGAGTAAACCCTTAATAAATAGGTTTTTATTCAATCATTAGAATAACAATTCCTTAGTCATATATAACATTGCTATATAGGGTCAATTTTAATTAAAAATATTAACATTAAAGGTACATGAATGACCAAGCTGTGATTTTAGGATCCAGGCAATATCTTATTCTCAAGACTTGCTAATCAAGCAAATGGGACTTTGTATTATTATTGTTATTATTATTAAATATGTTCATTAGTTGAACTAGAACAGATGTCTTTTGCCTTGGATCAATTGGTACACAGTCTTCCCTGGGGCAAGAAGATTGGCTTAACCTTAGATGGCCTCCTATAGGCCTTTCTAACACAACCCACCTAGAATTTGGCGCCACTTTTGGAAATGTCCCAATGGCATTGGATTTACTTAGAAATGGGAATGACAGGGCAGCTAGGTGGTACTGTAGGTAGAGCACTGACCCTGGAGTCAGGAGAACCTGAGTTCAAATCAGGCCTCAAACACTTAACACTTACCAGCTGTGTGACCCTGGGCAAGTCACTTAACCCCAATTGCCTCCCAAAAAGAAAAGAAAGAAAGAAATGGGAATGACTATGCCATTGTATGATAAATGTTCTGGTTTCTGCACTCAATCATTTCCAAAGTCAGTCCAGGTGAAACACCTTGGAGCCTTTAGGGTGAATAAAGAGAATCTATGTAGGCTCTAAAATTAATTTACTCCTGATCTAAGTAGATGGGCACTGTCACACTTGCCACATAGGAGTTAGGAACCTCATGAAAAGTTCTAGTAATAGTTGAGCACATTCTACCAGCCAAGGAACAAGGACAGAAAACTTTATGGAAATGGAATGATACCAAAGACAATTGTTCCCTATGTCTTTTCACAATTCAAAAAGTGGTAAAGAACCCCTTGCAAAGTTTTACCCAAAATGATTCCCTATTAAAAATCCCTAACAGGCCTCTTGACCTTTTAGCTACATTGAAGTGCCTCCAGTATTTCTATTAAGGAAACAAGATTTGTAGGCTAGTGAATCTCCAGGTCTGAGTGGGCCATGGGGACAAGGCATAAGGCTTGCTGTGGTCCTGGCCATCTAAGAAAGTGAGCAAGATAAAAGAAAGGGAGACAGTATGTATTTAATATCTACAGAATTAATGATAGCTCCCTTCTTTCTGGAACCTGCTTTTATATCTTCCTCTCTCCAATGTCCTGTGGTTGCTTAGCAACCTTTCACAGAGTAGTGAAGTGAGCAAGATCTGTCAAATTCATTATTTTTGTCTTAAAGAGGCAGTGGTTCTGATGGAAGCTAAAAAATGGTACCCTGGTAAAGAAAAGTGTCTTCTTACTCTCTCACCTCTTACCACTTCCTGATGTGAAAATTCTGGAGCCTAGGGAAGAGTTGAAACTGAAATGAAGTCAGAAATAGAGAATAAAGAAAAATAAGAGTGAATTAGAAGTTTAAAGAAAAATTTATATGTATAATTCATTTCTAATGAACCTAGACACTAGAATAATCATTCTAAACTCATAACTTCACTGAATTCAGGAGATATGGGAAATAAGAAACAAATGCCAATTTTATCCACGGGGCCTTACACTTGAAGGGGTAAAGAAAAATAAGAACTCTCCCATCTGTCTCTGACCCAGTTCTTGGAAAGATTGGTATAACTGATATGGGAAAGACACGACTGAATAATGTCATTAATAGGCAATTGAAGTAGCATGGTTGAGTTAAAGAAACCACTTTGACATACCATATTTCTGCATAGATGTTTCTCCCTCAAAATACACTGTGTCTGTGTGATAAGCTAGAAAAAATAATCCTACCTTGAGAGCCAAATTTTTTTTTTCTGTGACAAGCTGTCTTTGCTTTAGTATCCCCTTTCTCCTTATTTCTGGCACTTCCTCCCTTTCTGTAATTGTCAATTCCATGCTAGAACCTCCCTAGCCCCATACAACCTCAGCATTAGATATGAGAAACCAATTAGGCATTTCTGCCAGAGACCTTAGATTTTCCTGAAAAAAAAAATGCCTGGCCTTGTTCCACACTAGAAATAGCTCTGTTGTGTGTGATAGAATATAGGTGTGCCAACATCAAAGTATGAAAAGTGAAAACGGGCTGGTATTACTTAAGCTCCACATCTACAGGATGCCTTTTGGTGAAGCAGAGATGTTGTTCCTACTGATATAACCAGAAGATCATGTCATTCTAGGCCTGGACTTACCTCTATTGATGGAGTCACAGATATATCTTGTATATTCAGAAAGTCAATTGTACCCTTATCTCCCTAGTGATGATAGATTATTGCCTTCCCTCCTTTCTATCTCCAATTCTCATGTATGTCTTAAGATAAGTATTTTTCTGGTTTGAGTTGAAATTCCCCAAATAAAAGCCTATTGCTATCAGAATACACAGGTCTTTCTCTTCTGTAGAAGGAAGCTGAAATGGACTAGGCCATTCTGGACTTTTCTGAATATGATCTCCACTGGGAAAATTGAAATTGGTGGAAACTTTCCCCACCCCCACCCCCATGTATTTTGGTATGGATATGTCTTTCCTTGAACCTGGTATTTGCAGAATGAGTGGATCTACTTACAATAAGAACTCAAGTGCTTTTCCATTAAAGTACTGCCCTTTTACTGAAACTTCCTTACCAAAGCATGTCTGTGTGACAAACAAAATATAACACAACAATCCAGCAACTAGGAAATTTAATAGACATGAAATCATCAAATGGGATATTTGGTATTATGTACACAAGTAAGGGAAGGGCAGGGGAAAGTACCCTAGAAAAATACCATAGGTTTTCCCTAAACCAGTCACAAAGTGAGTCAGAGATTGTAGTTGAGAACAAAATAATACTTTTCCACATTTCCTGGAATACATTGAACAGAAATGGCTCAATTCCCTGGAAAATGTGTCCATGATTAGGAAGATTATTGACCATTTTTGTGTAGGTCGCCAAGTTTTGACTGTAGGTATCTAGTTTGAAAATTGGGATAAAAAAGTGAAGACTACAAAGCTTCATTGCTCATTTATTGCTACCCCTCACCCCAGAAATTAACAACAACTCTTTCCCTTTTCTAGAGGAAGGTTGGATTGTAAAGTAAGTTCTAAAAAATTGGGAAGCTAGTTGGTCAAAGGATTGTGAGAGATGACTTCAAGGAGGGGCACTGAGGAGGGAAAAGGAGAAAGAAAGAAAGAAAGAAAGAAAGAAAGAAAGAAAGAAAGAAAGAAAGAAAGAAAGAAAGAAAGAAAGAAAGAAAGAAAGAAAGAAAGAGAGGGAGGGAGGGGAGGGAGGGAGGGGGGGGAGAAAGGGGGGAGAGAGGGGGAGAGAGGGGGAGAGAGAGGGAGAGAGAGGGAGAGAGAGAGAGAGAGAGAGAGAGAAGGAAGGAAGGAAGGAAGGAAGGAAGGAAGGAAGGAAGGAAGGAAGGAAGGAAGGAAGGAAGGAAGGAAGGAAGGAAGGAAGGAAGGAAGGAAGGAAGGAAGGAATCTAGGGAATAAGGAAGGAAGGAGGAAGGAGGAAGAAAAAAGAAAAGAAAAAAGAAAGGAGGGAGGGGGAAGGAATGAAAGAAAGGAAGCCAAACACACGCGCGCGCACACACACACACACACACACACACACACACACACACACACACACACCCCACACACACACAACTGCCCTCAGGAGACTATAAATATTTTATTCTGTCTTTGTATCCCCAGTGCCTGGAACTTAGTTTTGCACATAGCAGATTATGACTGAATGCTAATTGGGTTGAATGGAATGGAATGGGCCTGAAAATTCATTATGTTCATGTAGCACCTCTAGTATGTCTGGCAATGTGCTTTCTCTGAGTAAGAACATGAGACCGGGTCATTGTAACTTTCCCCAACCTGCCTTATCCATGTTGCTGAGTTAAATAGATTGTAGCTGTCACCATGAGTTACTGTGAGAGGAATGGTGGCTGGATGCCTAGAAGACAATGCGTCCCTCTTGTCTTAGGGACAGATTCACCTTTAGCTCAGTCAATGACACATTACCACCATTAGCTGCTGCTGCTGCCACCTCAGACTTCAATTTGTTTCAGGAAACAACTCCATTCCAATAAGTAGAATTTTCTTTTCTTCTCCTCCTTCTTTTCCTCCCTCTCCTACCCATATCATGTGCCATGCACATGAGGCTAGATAGTTTGTATGTATTCCTACAATAATTATGCAGCTGTAACCTTTCCACATGAATAAGTTGCTGTGTGGGTGGCAGGATGAACAGTTAAAGAGCACTGTGAGAAGACTGTGGAAAGTGGAATAGAACAATTACTCAAAAATGTTCAGCTTTTTGAAATGGCATTCTGTTGTGCTAACATAAAAGGAAAACCTGAAAAGGGATTACTAGGATGCTTATTTACCTACAATTTCATTTCTCTCTTCCTTAAAGAAATTGATCATTTCCTAATCTCTTCCCAGCAGGAACAACCCACCTCCTCAGAAAAGGAGATGCCTGTCCAATAGCTCATCTTTATCGTGATCATTCCCATTGCCTATTAACCCTGGTAAGTCAAGGTATCTCTATCTATTTGTAGTCATTTGTAGACACCTCTTACCCCAAATAAAGACTCAATTTTCTTTGTGGTGCCATATTAAAAAAAATTCAGTAACAAAAGCAGAGCTGTTTTGTTGTTTTTTAGGAAGTCAAAGTATCCTGGATCTAGTTAGTTTAAATCTTTCTTTGGATGTTTACTTATGTGACCTTGAAAAGTCATTTCATCCCTCTTTGCCTTCGTATACTCATCTGTATAGCCAGACGGTATAATTAGACAATATCTGGGTACCCTTAGAGCTCTCAATCTGTGATAATATGCTATGGAATATACAGTTCTGTGGTGGGAAGCAGAAAACTCCTGTACCATACTACTGCTTGTGTTATTTCTAGTAAATGCTACTAACATTAATGAGAATAACATCTGACAATTATATAGCACTTTCCCATAAAGAATCTGGGTTTTATTATGAAAGCAGCGGCCCAATGAAGTAGATAGTACAACTCCTATTGTCACTATATTACAGATGAGGAGACAGGATCAGAAAGGTGAAGTGATATGTTGGGGTCACAGAGACAGTAAGTACCAGTCAGGGGCAGGTTCCATTGCTCTTAGTTCTGAATTCTTTCTATATCTCTGCCTTTTGGCAAAACAAACTGACTCCAGACTGTTGGTATGTGGGTTAGAATTATAACGGCATTTGTATTCTCTGCCTCATGGCTACATGCTATGCCAGGCATTTAGTAAAACCACGCACATCCTCTCAAGACTCAAACTTTCTGAATAGATCGCACCATGTAAACATAATGACTTCCATCCCTGAACAGTTGCTTTAGTCTGGAGAGTTTTAAGGAGGACAATGGTGGTACTAAAGGACTAAAGAAAAGGTTGAAAAGAGTTTAAGGAAGTGGAACCCATTACAACCGACAACATGAAATGTTGATACCGAGGAATAACAACAAGCTAGGTCAGGAATTATGTTTAGGTTTCATTTCCATTCATAAAATTAATTATTGGTTTAGACCACAATAGGTGGAATTAAGATATGAAAACTTTGACAGAATCTATTTTTCCTGTGCAAAAAGACTCGTGAAATTTAAACATGCCTATGAATTCCAAATGCAGCATCACTTACTAATGGATATATCAAGGCAGAACCTCTCAATTTAAAACAACGACAACAACAATAAAACAAAAAATACTATCTTGGCTCTATTAAGATATTAAAAAAACACAGTAATGAAAACAATTGAAAACAATGCACAGATTTGTTTATGTCTCTATATACGTTAGCTGTTGAATGGTTTTCGGCCATGAAGGCTTCTGTCTAGAGCTTAAGATCCAGACAATTTAAATCTGGGTAGCTAATCTTAAAATGAGTCACATAAGGTTGCCTTTCACTCATTATTACTAAGCACAGAAGTGAGAGAGAGCACATTAATTTGGTATACAAAGACATTTCATGAGTATTTTAAATGCTCAGGACTAACAGCATTTAATAACGTTAAATATGAATAACAGCAATGATTTGCTACTGCTGTTGTTTTGTTGTTGATGATGATGATCATTCCTGATTTGATGTGAGTCATACTGTTCTGGATAACTGGAAAATCACCCTACTCATTTTGACATTAGCCAGAGTTTGGTCACTAGTTGTAACATAAGTAGATGAATCATTGAGCTTCTCCTAAGACTTGGGTTGAACTAGAATGGTGACTTTTAAATCCTGTGAAAATGGAATTAAATAAATAAACAAATGAGAAATCACTTTGTAAATGTGTCCTCTCTACCCAGCACTAAGATGTAAAAACAGTCACTGTACCTAAGATCTTGATCTAATGGAGGAGGTAACAGTTGTGGCCGGGCAGCAGCATTTTGGTTTGGTAAGTTTTAAAAATGGTTAGTGGAGCTTTATTTCATTCCAGAAATAATGAAAGAGTTGATGTGATCATGGTTCCACAACTTGCTGGGTCGGGGGAGAGGCATGGAGAGGAATGGGGATAGATAAGAAGGGGAATAAGGAACACAGTGAAGTAAGGCTGGGACCCGCCAAAATAGCGGGTCAGGTGGGGACACTCACCAGTTAGGACAGCAGGGGTCCCAGGGTAGAAGTTCCAGAGATGAAAGGGTTAAGGACAGATCACATTACTTTCAGAACACAGGTTTTGTGGTATAAGCGATATTTTATTAGACGCAAAAGAACTGTGTTGGAGTAGTGACTTGCACAGTACTATGTACCTAATCAAGTCATTTAACCATACATAGCCACAGTTATGTGTCCTGTATAACTAATGGGGATCTTGTGAATCCTTTGTAAAAGAAATATAAAAATGAATGATATTCTTGCTAATTATTGCTAATTTCTAGCATTGAAAATTATTGCTTCTGTAACAATGGCAGGCAAAGTTGAAAGTATGGTCATGGATGGGGTCTGAATAATCAAAACTGTTTATATCATTCATGCAAATCCCCCATGTGTAGGAGTTATGCAGAACAAGCCTGCTCAGGTTATATTATATATGAATTATGTTCACTTCTGGGGACTACATTTTAGGAAAGGTATTGACAAGCTGAAGTTTGTGCCTAGGATTTCAATAAGGATGTTGAAAGGACCAAAGAAAATGATATATGAGGATCTGTAGAAACAACTGGAAATATTTCCTAGAGAAGGTATGGAGTAAGGAGGGGAGGGGGAAGATGTAATGGAGTAGTCATGATTTTTGTTTTCAAGAGTTTCAAACGCTATCACATGGTATTTGGATTAGTTACATTTTGCTTAGTTCTCGAAGACAGACATGGAAGCAGTGGTAGAGATTGCACAAAAATAGATTTCAACTTATTTGCCTAAGAATTAATACTGTCCAAAAGTAAATTACCATTTCAGTCAATTAGCCAATAAACATTTTAGAAAAGAGTTCAGGGGCAGCTAGGTGGCACAGTAGATAAACACTGGCCCTGGATTCAGGAGGACCTGAGTTCAAATCCAGCCTCAGACACTTGACACTTAGTAGCTGTGTCACCCTGGTCAAGTCACTTAACCCTCATTGTCCTACCAAAGTAATAATAATAATAATAATAATAATAATAATAATAATAATAATAATACACCATAACTGGAGGACTTCAAACTGAGTCTGGATGTCTACTTGTCTAGGACATTATAGAATGGGTTCCTCTTTGGAGGAGCAAGGTAGCATAGTGGATACAGTACTAGGCTTGAATCCAAGAAGCCTTGGCGCTTCCTAGCTATGTGACCTTGGGCAAGTCAATTAATCTCAGTTTACCTCTTGTTTCTTCAACCGAAAAATGAAGAAACAGAGGCAAATGGAGATTATCCCTAAAAAATGGGGATAATGGCACATACCTCTCAGACTTGTAAAGATCAAATGAGAAAATATTTGTAAAGTTTAGCCAAATGCCTGCCACATTGAAAGCATTATATAAAATCAAGTTATCATTAGCTATTTGACTCTTGGCATAGTCATTTAGCCTCTCTTTGCTTCAGTTTCCTCAACCATAAAATGGGCATAATAACAGCACTTACCTACTAGGGTTGTTGTATGGATCAAATGAGATAATAATTGTAAAATGCTTAGCACAGTGCCTGGCATATAGAGAGTGCTTCATTAATGCCTGTTTTCTTCCTTCCTTGTGTATAGGTTTTACCAAATGACTCTGAGAGCCTGTCTTTTTTTGAATTTATGTTTTTTTTCAAGTAATACATTTATGTTTCTCTACCTCCCATTACCTTCCCTTTCTCAGTTGAACCACAAAAAAAGAAAAGAAAACGAAAGTCATCATAATAAGTATGCATCATCAAGTGAAGCAAATTTCCTCATTGGTCATGTATGACCAAAATATACGTCCCATTCTGCATACTGTAGCCACCACCTCTCCGTCAGGATGTAGGCAGAATGTCTCATCCTTTGTTCTCTGGGTTGTCATTCCATTGATCAGAGTGCTGAAGTCTTTTCCGATTTGAACATCTCATGGTATCTCTTTTCTGACAGGTCATTGAGTTTGAACAATGACATACAATATAGTCACAGTTACTGGGACTATGTACAAGAAAAGAGTGTGCAGGAAAGAAAACGGTCGGTGGAGCTTCCTCCGATATTCAACCCAGGGATCTTTCCCACTTGCAGGATAGAAATAATTCTTAAGGTATTGACAGAATTCTAAGTGTTCTTCGTATATGCTCTAACCTTATCATCACCTGTACGTTGATAGTCTACTTCCTATAAGTGTAAGTTTGCTATTATGTTGCTGCTCACTGAATTTCATGGGAGCTTAGCTTGTCTTCCAAGATATAGAGACAACATTTCAAGGGCTAAGTCCTTAGAAAGTTCTCTCTATATAAATCTGTAAAAGGAGGAGACTGGAATAGGTGTGTCCTATAGCCCCTCCCAGTTCAAATGTTCTGAGGGAGGGTTTAGAAATAGTAACCCTCAATGAAAGGTAGAGTTGGAAACTAGATCTTATTCCATAAATGAAAGACCAACTTCTCTAAGGAAATCTAAAAAAAAGGAAAAAAAATAATAATAGGAAATGGAGAGGCTTAGAGAGATTTGGTTATTTTTCAGTGGTGGCCTGCAACATGTTTAAAAGCCAAAGTATACCTCTTTGGGCCAGTGAGTGGTACAATCATGGACAAAGGTCTAAGCCTGGAGTCAGAAAAACCTAAGTTCAAGTCCTGTCTTAGGCACCTCCAAGTTGTGTGACCTCAGGCAAGTCATTTAACCTCTCTTTGTATCAGTTCCTTCAACTATAAAATAAGTATAATAATAGCACCAACCTCTCAGGGTTGTTGCAGCAATAAAATGAGATATTTGTAAAGGCTTAGAACAATACCTAGTACATAGTAGGTACTATATAAATGTTTGTTCTTTTTTCTTCCCACTTCCATGTCCATTTTCGTAATTATCACTCCTTTCTATTGATACAAATCATACTTATTGCTCAAGCCCTAAATTAAGTTTCATCTTCTGAATGAAGCCTTCCTCAAATGATCCATCTCACAACTAATCTACACTGAATTCTTTCAT
Organism: Dromiciops gliroides; assembly: GCF_019393635.1. Taxonomy (NCBI): domain Eukaryota; kingdom Metazoa; phylum Chordata; class Mammalia; order Microbiotheria; family Microbiotheriidae; genus Dromiciops; species Dromiciops gliroides. The sequence goes on along the minus strand of NC_057862.1, from coordinate 106,400,518 downwards.
AAAACATGTAAGAGTTTGAGCCACATGCTTTATCTCTTTGTTGTATACTATTGTGAATTATGTTTGAGTTCTTTTATATGTATTACTTTAAACTCCCAAGCTAGAATGGTTGCTTGTTGATTAATGAAGGGGTCTTCATATTTTTAATTATTTCTCAGGTATCAGCTTTCTGGGAGATATATAAGAGAATCTAACAGACACAAGGGACTTTTGAAATAATTTAGTCATACCCTTTAATTTTACATCTTAGGAGAACTGAGGCACACATGACTCACCCAATACAACTAGTAAGTAAGAGGACTGAAACCTACGTTGCTGTTGATTTTTTATTATGACTAGAGTATATCTCAAACATCACAAGTTGAATGATATATCTTTTAATGGCATTCAGAACCCTTTAAAATCCTCCTTATCAAATATTTAGTGTATTTAAAAAGAATTTAAAAGATTAGAGCTGACTTCTCCTTCCTCTGTCCTCTCCTTACAAGTAATAATCCAGGAGTACTTTGCTCAATAATGCCTTGCAAATTAGAAACCCAGAAGTCAAGGACATTGATTTAGACCAGGGATTGAGAAGACTCTTGGATTTAAAGGGCACACTATTGTATTCTGGTATTCCACACAGGGACTATCAGGGCAACAAATTCACGAATGTTGGAATTAGAAACTTTGACTCGGCTCACAGAATGAAAAGGTAATTAGGAGAATTGGGTCAGATAGAACTATAAATAGTCATTTTTTGCATGTGGGACAAAAGGCACAAAGTGCGGCTAGGATCTTGCCCAGGATATGACTCACAGAAGCAGGAAGAATACCTTGAAATACTACAAGATTTCTTCTGAAGGACTGAATGTGCTGTCAATATGCTCTAAATTCTGGAGCCCTAAGACAAAGCCATTGATGCTTTCCCTGGTTCTATGTCTAGGGTCAGGTATCTCTATAAACATTTCTTCATATAAAAATGGCAAACCTAAAAAAGCAGTTCTCTTAAGAGCTGCAATACTTGGAAGGGAAGAATTGGACTGAATAACTCCAAGAAATCAACTCTGCTCCAAATTCTCTAAGCCATAGAATAATGGAAAGATTATTGGGCTGAGGGACAGGCTCCCTACTGCCTTACCCTGCTCTATCACTTGCTTTCTCTGTGACCTTGAGCAAGCTATTTCCTGTCTCTAAACTTGTTTCCTTATCTGCTAAATAGAGATAATAATCCTTGCCCTCTCTATCTCATAGGGGTATATAGAGAACAAAATGAGATAATGTAAGATAAATACATCTATGTAGACATAAAGGATGTAGGTAGGGAAGGAATAATCAGCAATTTGGATGGAAGAAATAAAGGGGAAATGTACACATGAAATGGTGGAAAAACTGAGAAACTGGTGTACTAACAACCCAAAGGATTTTCTCTGGGAAAATGTTCCAAACTTACAATGGAAAGTGATTTTTTAGTTTTCTTGTTTTCCTCTACTTCCAGCTTGTTAGTTATTAGAATGGATAATGAATGCTTATGGGGGTGGGGAGTACTAAGATTGAGGTGAAGCTACCATAACTAAGTCAAAGAGCTCCCCTCTACCTGGAGTCTATAGCCCTATCAAGGTGCTAAGGTAAGACAGATGCTGTGACTCTATCTCCCTCCCTTTGAATATCCATTTAGGATATTCATTGTGTAATTTAAGATTCTAAATGTGGATTCTAATCTGTTCCCCCAGTTTGGGGGAAAATGACTAAAAATCACTGATAAAACGAGTTTAGGTTTTTAAGGGTTTATTGGAAAATAGAAAGAAAAAGATTCAGAACAGAATTCTAACAGCCTGGCATTCCTATCTTTCCTCAAATTTCCTGTGAAGTCCTCTGCCACCACCACCATCAAGTCAGGAAGCCAAAAAGCCCCAGCGCTCTCTGCGCAGGCTCCCTTTCCTCCTTTCTGTCTCCTCCCAGACCATAGGAGGCTCCTCAAGTTGATTGGCTGGTAGCCTTGATAGACAGCACCCATGAGCAAACGTCATTTCCTGACGCCAAGGAAAAGCCACAATGCTTCTGAGGCATTTTCCTCATGGTGGAGCTTTCCCACAGCAAGTCTCCAGTAGGTGGCATCATTCCAATCATTACATCATCAAAGTTTTGAAGATTCAAGAGGTTGGAGGTAGAAAATCCAAGCTGAAGTTCTGACTCTGTGGTTAACTCACTATGAGAATATGGACAAATCTTTCCTGCTTTGGGGCCTCCATTTCCTACACTGTACTTTAAAGGGGCTAAAGTAGGAGCCCTAACATTGTAGGATTTTCTGCCATGCTCAACAGACTTCTTGCCCTTCCCTGTTGCAGGAGTAGACTCTACTCTGGTGGGTGGGCTCACAGGGTCATGTTCTGGGGAATACCCAGTATACTCTATCTTTTCTTTTGTATAAAATTCCTTTATATTATTCCTGACCATTCTTCTTCCCTTATTCATGTGACTAACCATGTTTCACTTTCTCTAATGCCATCACCAGATATTTTTAATAAACACTTTTATTTAAAGTTTTGATTTCCAAATTCTTCAGGCCTTTCTGAAATCGTCCTGCTTGTCATTTCTTATAGCACACTAATATTTCATTACAATCATATACCACAGTTTGTTTAGTCATTCCCCAATTAATGAATATCTCTTTGATTTCCAATTCTTAGCCACCACAAAAAGAGCTACTATATGTTGGTAAAAATGGGTCTTTTTCCTCTTTTTTGTACATCTTTCATTGCCATATCCCAAGCTTCCACTCTCTCACAGCTTTCTAGGAATGATATCACAGCATACCCATTATATTGTGAGGTCCTTAAGAACAGTGACTAGAGGGGCAGCTAGGTGATGCAGTGGATAGAGCACTGACCCTGGATTCAGGAGAACCTGAGTTCAAATCCAGTTTCAGACACTTGAAATTTACCAGCTGTCTGTACCCTGGGTAAGTCATTTAACCCCAATTGCCTCACCAAAATAAATAAATAAACAAACAAACAAACAAACAAATAAATAAATAAATAAAAAGGACAGGGACTAGAGCTGAGGTTTTCAGGGCAAAGATGACAAAGGATCAATAGAACCATAGATTTCTCATAACTCAGTGTCTAAAATCCTTCAAAGTAGTAGGCTAAGAGCCTTGATGGATCATTCATGGAATAGGGTCCTACACATGTTATTGAAGAAAATAGATTATATAGAGCAAGGGATGATGGAACAGATGCCAAAAAACCTCCTCTTCGAATCTACCTTAAAGTATCACTTTCACTGATTCTTTTGTGTGTGTGTGAGGCAATTGGGGTTAAGTAACTTGCCAGGGTCACACAGCTATTAAGTGTTAAGTGTCTGAGGTTGGATTTGAACTCAGGTCCTCTGACTCCAGGGCCAGTGCTCTATCTACTGCTACACCTAGCTGCCCCACTTTCACTGATTCTTATATCATTAGTGATTAATTTCTTTGAGTTAAGAAAACTATACTCCTTTAAAATGTAAATAATGATAATAATGTTATAAATTATATAATGAAGGTTTGAAAGGCACTTTATACATGGTATAATATTTGATTCCCAAAACAACACTTTGAGGTAAGTGCAATTGTTGACATACCCATTTTGCAGATAAGAAAACTGAAGTTGAAATAGGTTAATTGATCTGCTCATTTTAGTCTAGCTTCAGTAGGAAGATAGATCATTCATCCATTCATTCAATAAACACTTTTTTTTCTGTAATATACAAATCCTTGTGACAAGAAATATCAAAATGAGTAAGAATTCATAGTCTTCATCCTCACACAAGATGTAACAAAGACCTGTATGCAAGGTCAGTAGAGTAAATACAGAGTAAGAACAAAAATGGTCTCTTCTGTCAGGAAAACATGCCTCCAATGTAACAAGCACACATATTTATTCTTATCCTTCTAAGAATATTACATCTCTTACAGCTCTGGTCATTTTTGATGCAATCATGTCAGCTTCTACTAGAACAAGGGTTCTTTAAGAAAGGATATGTAATGGGCCACATGCCTGGTCCAAAGAGTTAGCTTTCTTTTGATGAATATCAATAAATATTTCATGAAGCTTTAATCCCTGCTAGGAGCTAAGCAGGACTTGGGGCCATGAGGCTTGTCTCTTTGCCTTCCTCAGAAAGGGGATACTGGAATATAATTATATTTAATTGACCCTTTAAATAGTGTTATACTAGAAGAAATTAATTTTTAGGTTTAAGCTACTATCCTGGCCATTATCTCTTCATGAAGGAGGAGTGACCCAAGCAATATTGAAAGCCTGACATCCTTCCCACCAAAAGTTATTGATACAGACAATATCAAATATTAAATAGTGAATAAAACCATTTTCAAGTCAATAACAAATAGAAATAAGAAATTATGCAGATGAAAATATAGTATATAATACAAAAAATGAATGAGCTCTTTCTCTGGGAGTGAGACATCTCTCACTTTAACCTACAGAGAGAGTCCCCAGTCTCACCCAAGGCAGCATTCCCTCGAGTCATTAATGAGACAACATGGGAATGAGGAATATGGTACAGACACTGATAACTCTACTTATAACCTTCTTTCCAAGACCTTTCTCTCCTTCAGGATACTCTTTCTGAAGAAAGCCTGCAACTATAGGCATCTTCTCGTTAAGCTGAAAGTCAAAAGAAAGATCGCTCCTCTCCCAGGGTCTAGCCTACTCTGTCCCTCATGCAGACACATATAGTCAAATAATCATTCTCATTACTAATGCAGTCTCTTATGCAAATGCCAAATGTGAAATTTGAGTCATATCTAGGCTGTGCCTTCTTCCTTTTAGAAGAGATAAAAGGTATTGGTGCCCCTCCCACCAGGTGCCATATCTAATTTCTGGCTTTATAACTTTAATGTGTGCTCCCTCAGTTCTAAATAGGCTTTGTAATCTCTCGATCCAGTATGTAAGAAAATGTACTATTTTTTGTTTTGTTTTGTTTTTGGTGAGGCAATTGGGGTTAAGTGACTTGACCAGGGTCACATAGCTACTGTTAAGTGTTTGACGCTGGATTTGAACTCATGTCTTCATGACTCCAGGGCTGGTGTTCTATCCACTGTGCCACCTAGCTGCCCCTAGAAATTGTACTATTTTTTATTCATATTCAGTTGTATGCATCTTTGGAAATGCATGTTTGCATTTGCTGTACATGTATACACAGATATGTTTGTGTGTATTTCCTTTGTTTCTCATGGTATTACCTACCATCATGTTACCTCAGCTTCTGAGCCAATATTTTCTATGATCTTTTGTGCTTGGTTGTTTAAGTTTGGTTAGTAGAGTGAACCTCAATAGCATAAACACAATAATATCCTAAAGGCTTCCTTCACTATTTCAAATGATCATCAGTTTAATCAAATTGGTTTTAGGAATTGGGAATATTTAGTTTGGAGAAGAGAAGATCTGGATGGTATGGGAGAGAGATAATAACAACTTTCAGGTATTTAAAAACGTTATCAAATGGAAGAGAGAACAGACTGATTTGGCTTGTCCCAAGAAGACAAATATAGGAGACATGGGTGGATAATGAAGAGGCAGATAATGTTAGGAAAAAGTTGGACAAAAATTAACAGCTATTGAACAATGTAATTTGCTGTTTGGGGAGGTAGTGAGTTCCATTTTCATTATAAATCTTCAAAGGGAGGTTGGGTGAGTATTTGTCAATAATATTGTAGGGTAGATTATTGCTCAGGTAAATAGTGTGCTAGATTGTTTCTGTGAAAGACATTCAGTGATTCTTTGATTATGTCATTTAGATTAGGATAGTTTTGGCCACACAACTCAAAAGACCAATTATTAAAGCATGCGTGAATAGAGAGGAAAGGTTTACAATCTTAATAGGTGAAAAGAGTGCTCACACTGATGGAATCTGGACTACCCTTTCTCTCTGGCCATTTAACCAATTTCATATCCATCTAATTATTATATCAGGTTGCCTATTTCTTTTAAGCAGGAGATACTTTGTGAATTGCTTTTCTGACCAACAAGAAAGATCGAATATTGGGAGCACATTGAAGGGAGAAATCCTCAAGTTAAAGGTTCCTTAAACTACTCTAATTCTTTATATTCCCACCCCTTTGTTTCACATTCTTGTCTTCTTTTAGTCTTGTTCTAGCCATCCTAACCAGTACAGATTATCAGATCATTCCCCATGGTCCCCAAAGGACAGTTTTGTTCACATCATACTCTTACACAAAAGATTTCACTCATTGAGTTAACTACCAATAAGACCAATGCCTCTTTCCTTGGCATTCAAAGCTCCCCATGATGTCGAATTCAGACTAATTCTAGAATGTTGTATTTTGGTTACCATTTAGCAGATTCAGAAAAGTGAGTAATAATGCAGACTCCTGAAAAAAACAGCACTTTTTCATTCCTAAATTTCTTAGAGCCATAGTCATACTCTTCCTGAACTCTGAGTTTCCTTTCTTTTCTGGCTTTCTTTACACTTCCAGGCAGCCAGCATTTGAGTAGTTCTTTCGTTGACAAATAGTAAGATTTGAACTTTCTAATGAAAACCCTAAGGCCTACATATAAAAGTTATTGTCACTTGGGAAGGTGACCAAATTAAGCACAAGCATTGGAAGAAACCAATGTCCCTCTGGATAATGGGAATAAACTTGCCACTAGAAATATTACATTCACCTAGCTTTCTCCATTGGCATACTTTGTCCAAAGAAAAGAAAACATCTACATGGGTGGAAAGTTGAACTCTATCATTGTTATTCTCCTTATAGTGACTGCCAAGGAGAGAAATCTATTATGTTACTACACTGAGAGCTAGAATAGTCAACATTTTCATGAAGAATGCTAGTTATAACATTCGCCATGAGAGATGTTTAGAATTTTCACATGGAGAGATAAGAAATCAGATAATTACAAAGGTAGTAAATAATATAACCAGGAACAAAGAAATAGGAAGGATGTTTTCTCAGACTTGGAAACCAGTTTATCTGAACCAGAGGTTTAGTGAAGGAAAGAATATGAGAAACAGCTGAAAAAATAGGCTGGAGCCAGATTTTGAATCTCTATAAGACCACTATTTCAAAGCCCTTTTGTTGTTTTTCAACCATTTTCAATAATGTCCAACTCTTGGTGACCCCATTTATGGTTTTTCTTGATAAAGATCCTGGAGTGGTTAGCTATTTCCTTCTCCAGTTCATTTTACAGATGAGAAAAGTGAAGCAAAGAGGTTTGAGTAATTTGCCTAGGGTCACACAGGTAGTAAGTGTCTGAGGTCAGACTTGAACTTGTGATGTTGAGTCTTCCTGATTCCAAGCTGACTGCTCTATCCCCTAAGCCACCTAGCTGCCCTTTCAAAGCCTCAAAGTTGGTTAATAAAATCTTAGAATTAGTTTTCCATGAAGACAACTCTATTCTCATAAATAGAGACCAAAAGCATAAAGTGAATAAAGGGTGAGCCTGGATGTTTTATCTTGTATTCCAACACATTGAGGATGATGATCACCCATCTCCATAATCTCTACTGGGGCCACACTTTCAAAATCAAATCAGCCCTGGCCCTTTTCCCAAGAAATGGAGTCAGGCCATTCCTCTGTAATTATGCTATTGTGCTGAGATGTGCCAAACCATCTGGATGGGTTATAATTAACAGAGCTGGCAAAGGGGAAATTTGGTGGGTTTGCAGATACCCCAGGTGTCCACTTACCCAAGTAAAGTCACACATGCATGCTATGGGAGTTGGGCGTGGGGTGGTGCTGGGCTCACAACTGCTGTTGTGACCCACCACACAGGTGTCTGATGAAACCATCACCATTCAAGTCCTTGAGGACTGACAGCTGGACATCTGGCATTATTATTGAATTACCAGAAAACCAGAACTATGTTTTGTGGTAGGGGGAACAAAATGATCTAAAATTCATGTATAACAATGAACAACATAGAGCTAGAAGGAACCCAACCTCATCATTATAGAATACACTGTAAAGAATGGGGGTGGAAAAGGCGTTTATTTTGTTTTATTTTTCCTCTAAGGGTAATTCTACAGAGTTTGCCTAGTGGAAGCCCAGAGTAATCCTGTTTGCCAATGAAGAGCCAGTCATGCTTTCATCTGTAGATGCCATTTAATACTTGCTAGGATCAAAATAAAGCTTAACTTTTTTCTTCAAGGAAATCTTTCTGGCAAGCTCTGTATAAATAATTTCTTGACATGGTTAGAACCTGTATCTGCAATCTATTGGCACTGTTTTTAATTACATATCCTTGCATTTGTAAGCTTGAGGCAAATGAATTGATTTTGAGAGAATGGGTGTTTTGACAAAGCTTAACCTTTTATGCTGCAATTAATGGACTTAATAAATATGATACATGCTGAAAGGTGGGAGCTACCTCTCCCAGCAGTAATAACTAGAGAAGAAATGAAATTATCCAGAAAGAGCTCTATTACTCTCTGTTGTGGCCAACATCTGGAATATTGTGTTCAGTTCTGACTTAGGAAGGGTATTGATAAGTTAGCTATTTCCCAGACATTGGCAAATAGCACAATAAAGTGTTTCAACATCATGCCATAAGATACTTTACTGAAGGAACTGGATGTGTTTAAGCTGAAAAAGAGAAGACTTATAAAGGGATGGGACAGCTGTCATGTAGAAGAAGGATTACACACTTCGACATTCGCTTCATAGGACAGAACTTGAAGCAATGGGTGGAAATTGCCAAGGCATTGATTTAAGCTTGAGGCAATTAGAGTGAAAATGATCTGGTAATCTATACTGGATGGATTGGAGAGGAAGAGACTAGATGCAGAGAAACCTATGATGAAAAATAAGCAGCAGAGGCTGAAGGTGGAAGGAATAGGAATGAAGAGCCAGGATAATTTAAATCACTTTAAAAAAAGGCTATCTCTGATTCTAAAAGTGGAAATAGGTTGGCTGAGGAGAAAGGATGTTGACTACATAACTGGAAGTAATCAAACTTAGGTGATCACTGGCAGTTACATGATGAAGTGAATAAAACACTGGAACCTATAGTCAAGGAAATCTGTATTCAAATCTCACCTCAGAAACTAAACAGGTGTATTAACATGGGTAAGTCACATAACCTCTGTCTGCCTTGATTTCCTCACCTCTAAAATGTGGATTTTGTAGCACCTATCTCTCACATTTGTTGTACAGATCAAATAAGATATTTTCCAAGTATTTTGCAAACCATAAGTTATTATGTTAATGCCACCTATGTTGATGATATATATTATCATGATGATATTATAAACAGAATTTATACTATAGGTTAGGCTAGGTGGCTTCTGAGCTCCCTTATGATTCAGATCTTCTTTAATCCAAGGAGTCTGGAAACAATTGAGGACCCTTCATGAGGGATACTGATAAGCTAGTATTTTTTATAGTTAGACAGCAAGCACAGAAAAAGACCCACCAAGCCAAAGTAGATGCCCCCTCATCCCTCATAAATGTTGTATCTTCCTAATAGAAAGAAGGGAAGCAACTGTCTTGCTTTTGTTTTCTTAGGGCCTGACACATAGCATGTTTTTAATAAATGCTTTACTTATGTCAGATTCTGGGGAAGACATAGGAGGTGTTTATTGTGCATAGGAAAAGACTTTAAATTTGTAATCACTGTATTAAAATAACAAGTTTCATCTTGGTAAAGAGGGGACTAAATTATTCTCCTGGAGCTTAGCAAGGAGAACTGAAAAGAAGACAACAGATTTCATCACCATCCCCCTCATCATCATCATTGTCATCATCAGTGTTTATTTAGCACAGTGCCTGACACATGATTTGCTAAATGGTTATTGATTGATTGATCATTAGAATAACCATCTAACTAGCACTTATATTCCACTTTAAGGTTTGTAATGCACTTTAACTGTGTTATCTCAATTGATTTTTATGACAACCTTGTGAAGTAGGAGTTATTACTTCATCTTATCAAAGAATTTCTTGGAATATGAAAAAAAAAACTAGCAACTAGCAAACAAACCTCATTTGGCAATATGACAGGGTTTCCTCATTTATGAGGTAATATTGTCCCAATTGCTGCCAACAGTATTCATATGATGGATGACATAGTAGGAGATCAAGCCAATTTCAGCAGAGAAAAGGACATCCCATAAACCCTTCAGGGTACCTAGAACAGAGATGTCAAATATGTAGTTGCTGGGCATATGATGGACTGAGTGCAGGCCAAAATGAAATTAAAATGTCATCAGCAAATATTAAAAAAAATAAATAAAAGCACAAATGAACATAGATAATGTTAACATATGGCCTTCTAAGTCAATATGAGGCTAATCCTTATCTATGGTCCATAGATATAGAATGCCAAAGGATAGATGTAGTAAATTGGCTTTGAGAGAGAAAGCCTCAGTACACAAGCAATTATAGAGTTTTATATCAAAGTGCTTCTCCCTTACCACCATTTCCCTACATGTATTATTTCCCTCAATAGAATGTAAGCTCTTTACATACATGATTGTAGAAATATTAACTACTCCTGGATAGGCCAAGCCAACATAATAAAAAATGACAATATTACCAACGTTAATTTACCTATTTATTGTCATACCAATAAAACTGTCAAAAGGTTACTTAAGAGAGATAGAAAAAGTAATAAATTAATTTGGAGGATCAAAAACCAATGATATCAAGGGAAATAATGAAATAATAGGAAGAGGTCCCAAGAGTAAAAAATATCAAAATAATGTTACAAACCAATAATCATCAAAGCAACTTGATACTGGCTAAAAAAAGGGACAACCAGATCATACCCAGAGTCAGGAAGACCTGAGTTGAAATCTGTTTTTAGACACTTAAAAGCTGTGTGAGCCTCAGCAAGTCACTTTACATTGTTTTTATCAGTTTCCTCATTGGTAAAATGAACTAGAGAAGGAAGTGGCAAACCACTCAAGTATTTGCCAAGAAAATCCCTAATGGAATCACAAAGAGTTGGACACAATTGAAACAACTGAACAATAAATAACAAAGAATTAGAGAAGTTGATTAGGAGAACAGATTAGGTATTTACCATACTTTAGCAAATTAATTTAGTAACTGTTTTATAATCCCAAAGACCCCAACTTCTGGGTTAAGGAGTCTGTATCTGACAAAAACATTTTGGAAAACTGGACATTACATTCCTGCAGAATTTCGGTTTAGACAAACACTGAACACTGTAAAAAGAAAACCTTCAAATTGATACATGACCTAGATATAAAAGGTTACATCATAAACAAATTAGAGCAAATTAAAGAGATTGCCTGTCAGATCTATGGATAGAAATAGAGTTAATTACCAAACAGGGAGAGAGATGATCACAGTGGACAATTTTGATTACAGAAAACTGAATTTTTTTTCATAAACAAATCCAATGTAGCTAAGATTAGAAAGGAAGCAATTTATTGGGGGAAAATCTTTGCAGTAAGGTTCTCTGACAAAGGTCTTTTTTTCTAAGCTAGATAAGGAACTAATACAATTGTACGAATAAGATTCATTTGACAGTTGATAAAAGGTCAAAAGGCTATGAACATATAGTTTTCAAGGGAAGAAATTCAAGCTATTTAGAGGCATATGAAAAAGAAATGCTCCAGTTCACTGATAATTAGTGAAGTATAAATTAAAGTAACTGTAAGGCTCTGTTCAAAATTAATTAAATTTGTAAAATTGACAAAAAAGGAAAATGAAAAATGTTGGAGGAGCTGAAAGAAATCAGGTCCACTTGTGCCCTGCTGGTAGAGCTGTGAATTGGTAGTTATTCTGGAAAGTAATCGAATTACACAACAACATTTGCTAAAACTTAATACTATTTGACTTAGCAACAATAAGGCCTATATCCCTATAAAGTTCTAAGAGAGAAAGGTTACTGTGTGAACAAAAATATTCATCACTACCCTTTGTGGTGGCAAAGAATTAGACTAGTGGAGCACCAATCAAATTGGGAATGGATGGACAAGTTATGATATATGAATATAGCACATTTTGTTTGAAGAAATGATGAAAGAGCCACTTTCAGGGAAGACTTGTATGACTAAATGAACTGATACAGAGTGAAGTGAGTAAAATTGCATGAGCAATTTTTACTCTAACAATAATATTGTAAAAACAAAATTTAAAGACATTAGAAATTGAATAAATAAAATTATCAATGATGCTTACAGAAGATTGCTGACCAAGAATTAACCCACCTCCTAAAAGAGAGGAGGGAAAACTAATATAAAGAATGAAACAAACATTTCTGGGCAAGGTCATTATGGAAATGTGTATACTTGATCATTTGTTTGTTAAAATATTTTTTTCTTTTCTTTTGATTAAAGTATAGAGGTAGGAAGGAGAAAATGAGATACTTGGTAATTAAAAATCATTTTAAAAAAGAATATGTATTTGAGGGCAAGGGTTACCTTTGCATTTATATTTGTTCAGCTAGGACTTTGCATACTGCATAAAACCTAGTAAGCACTTAATAAATGCAATGGATCTGAGAGCTTAGATTGTTGGCTTTACCTCCCATTCAATTTAAGAATCCCCTCCATGTATTGGGTTTTGTTTGTTTTGGTGAGGCAAGTGGGGTTAAGTGACTTGCCCAGGGTCACACAGCTAGTAAGTTTCAAGTATCGGAGACCGGATTTGAACCCAGGTCCTCCTGACTCCAGGGCTGGTGCTCTATCTACTGAGCCACCTAGCTGCCCAAGAATCCCCTCCATGTACTTTTGACAGATGGATATCTCTCTATTTGAATCTATCACCAGTGAAATATGTATCAGTGAAAAGACAACTTGGCATAATATCCAAAGATTGAATTAAGAGTAAATTCATTTCAATATACTTCCATTGTCAGCCATATTTATTTAGGTGATTTGTTGTTTCCTTAGTTTATTGTAGCAAGGTTGGCTTGTCAGTAAGATTATATACTTAATACTGCAGCAAGCTAGACTATTTCCTTGAAACCATTCTGTGTTTCCTTGCTTCCAACCATTGTTTATGACCTTGCATATCATAATAATCATGATAAAAATAATAAAATTTATTTGTTGTTTTGAAATCTTCAGACTTTACATATACATTTTTACAGATGTAAGATGACCTCTGTTTGCTTGTGCTGGTGGTCTCTCCCAATGACATCCTACTTATCATTGATGAACAAGTCAAAGGTTACTTCTTCTTTTAATTCATCCATAATTCCCCTACCTGTAAATGAGGAGAAAGGTTTCTCTTCTCTTTGGATATCACAGTACTTTCTATCAATTTATACACTTATATTCTAATTATGTTATATTTTCTAATATATATTGCATATAAAGGTTGCAATACATACACATATTGTTTCAATCTTTACTAAACTATAAATTCTGGCAAGATAAGGGCCATGTAGTATTCACATTTGTATTAGCCCAACACTTGTCATGTTTTCTTGTGCATAATATGCATCTCTTCCAGAAGCTCCTCCCCAACCTCTTTTCTGTCCATACCAGGGACCCTGTCCTGAAAGAAATCCTGTGCTGGACTACACAATCCTGATTGGTGATTACCTTCCCTAGAATACTATTTCAGGGAATCCCCTTCTGTGCTTCACATCATTCCACTGTCTCTGACCATCTCTCCATTTTAAGTATTCTTGGTCATATTCTGTGATAGGTCCCCTTCCCACTCTCTAGCTGTGGAACCATGAACTTTTATTTTTATTCAGGGCAATGAGGTTTAAGTGACTTGCCCAGGGTCACACAGCTAGTAAGTGTCAAGTATCTGAGGCCGAATTTGAACTCTGGTCCTCCTGAATGCAGGGCCAGTGCTTTATCCACTCTGCCACCTACCCACCCTCCCCCACCCCCACCCCATGAACCATTTGTGATCAAATCAACTTTTCCACTGTTCCTTGATGAAGGCTACCAATCTACTTTTCTTTGACCCAAATCACTATCCCTCTAACTTTCTGGACAAAAATAAACATATTTGGCTACCACTACCCTATGTGTGTTGTTTTCCTCAACAAACTGTCAACCCCTTAAGGGCAGGAATTTCTTTGTGTTTTGTATTTGCATTCCCTGCATAGTACTTGTAACATAGTACTTAATGAATAAATTTCCATTCATTTACTTATTCAATCTTTCAGGGGAAAAAAAAACTTTGAATTATTTCCCACAAATGGGTATAAAACTAGACAATCATTATTGCTCTTTGTCCTTCATTTTGAAGAGGAACAATGACATCATGGGTAATTTTTGCATGAATTGAATTTAAGTGAGCCAGAGTTCCACAAAGTAATCAGCCTCACTCTCTCTTCCTGAGTCTTCAAAGTTCAGTATCAGGACAAAAGTTAGGAAGACAGATGATGGCTCAGGATACAGTGGACGACCTTGGCATCTTCAATGTCTGACCAAATTCTAAGCACTGCATAGGGCTTGCTTTGGCCACCTTCATGGCCATTGCAATAAATTGTTCTCATTCCACCAGGGGAAGTCTTCACATGGTTGGGATAGACACCTCTCTAATTCACTGACAGGTATGATGCTTGTTGGCTGCTCTCAACCTAGTTTAGCCTGTCTGCTGAGACAATTTTACTGAAGTTTGGACACTGTGCATGCTGCAGCTTCTTGGAGCCACAGGTGAGAGCTGAGTGACAGGTGGACAAAAAAGGTAGAAAACATCCCTGAAAAGGGTTTGGCAAGCCCTCACACCAGAGGTGCTAAGCCTTCCTGAATAGCTTACACATGCCAGACAATCTTACACTGGCTTGGAGAGGACACTTTTGCCATCATTCTCACAAGTCGACAGCTTTAAGAAAGCACAAGGCATTACCTAAGGTAATATATGACTCTGTTTTTTAATAGGTCTAGCAAGCCTTCATTAACAAGGTCTATAAATGAATCTAATTAATTTTCTAAAAGCTCTTCATCTGAGGAGTCCATGCTTTACTTTAGCCACAACGTGTCCATGAATAATCCATATGCCAGTAACAGCTCATGTAACAAAATGTTCATCCAGTGCCTGGAGAATTGCTGCCCAAGTAGAATGAACTAAATTGGGAAAAGAACTGTAACTAGCACAGGTCAAGTAGGGCTTTCCTCCAGGTTTCTCCCATTTGGGCTAGTGGACAAATGATTCTTTTCCAGGAGAATATGCTTCCTCCATAGGAGTGAACACTTCCTTACTGCACAAGCTCTTGCATCCCTATACCTTACATCCTGATCTTCTACTGCTAATGCAACTATCCTCTCTCCTCTCTCCTCTTTCTCTTCCTCCCTCCCCCTCTCCCTCTCCCTCTCCTTCCCTCCTTTCCTCCTTCCTTCAATCGCTCTTTCTTTCTTTCCTTTGGTGTCAATTTGACATAGATTTTATTCTTCAGGAAAAGAATTGCATTTCTACTTGTTTACAATGCTGATAAAGTACAATGTTGTAAATTTCTCTCCTTCTGCACATATTCAAGTATTCAGAATGCCCAGATTTACACAGTAGCTTAAATGTTAACTTTTAAACTGCTACTGCATTGGCTACAAATTTGAATCCTTCAAATGTTGGAAAGTTGTATGGAATGCTTTTTATTATGGTGTGTTTACTTAACTCCTCCAATGGTGGGTCCAAAAGAAGCACCTAGAGATGGGGTTGCTCCACTCCCTGGGAGCCCACCAGGCATGCTTCCAGGTATGCCCTCTGCACTCTGGTATAGCTTAGTGAAGATGAAGTCGCAGACCTTCTCCCATTCTTTCTGCTAATGCTCAAATTCTTTCTTCTCAGCACTTTGGTTCTTATCCAGCTAGTTGATTATTTCATTACATTTGCCAAGGATCTTCTGTTTGAATTCATTATTAATTTTGCCTTGCAGTTTTTCATCCTCCATTGTTATCTTCATGTTGAAAGTATACAATTCAAGAGAATTTTGGGGAGACATCTTTTCTCTCTGCTTCTCATTCTCAGCCTTGTATTTCATAAATTCAATGTCTTCTTTGGTCAAACAATCTTGGCCACTGGTGAGGGTGATCTTGTTCTCCTTGCCCATGTTCTTATCACAGGCAGAAACATTGAGGATGCATTTTGCATCAATGTCAAATGTTACTTCAATCTGAGGAACACACCTGGGTGCTGGGGGATTCCTGTGAGTTCAAACATCCTGACCAGGTTGTTATTCTTTATCATTGTTCTCTTACCTTCATAAACCTGAATAAGTACATAAGCCTGGTTGTCAAAATGGATGGTAAAAGTCTGTGCCTGCTTGGTGGGTATGGTGGTATTACATTTGATCAGAACTGAAATAACTCCACTAGCAGTTTCAATTGTAAGGACAAGAGGAGTGGCATCCAATAGCAGCAGGCCCTGCACATTCTCAAATTTATTTCCAGATAAAATGGTAGCCTGGATAACTGCAACACAGGAAGTAAGTAGTCTTATCAGTATTAATACTTTTGTTGACTTCTTGCCATTGAAGAAATCGCGCAGAAGCTTCTGGATTTGGGGGATCCAAGTGAAACCACCCACCATGTCAATATCATAAACATGTGATTCATCTAGCTTGACATCTCTTAAGACTTTTTCCACAAGATCTAGTTTACCATGAAAGAGATCATTATTCAGCTCTTTAAAACAGGCCTGGATGATAGAGGTATAGAAGTAGAGAATTTCATAGAGGGAGTCAACCTCAATACTGGCTTACATACTGAAAGAGAAGGTGTGCTTTGCACATTCACAAATGGTACACAGATGGCAGACAGCCCTCATTCTCATTTTGGTGAGGCAATTGGGATTAAGTGATTTGCTCAGGGTCACTCAGCTAGTAATTGTTAAGTGTCTAAGGTCAGATTTGAACTCAGGTCCTCCTGAATCCAGGGCTGGTACTCTATCCACTGTGCCTTGTAACTGCTCACTGACAGCTATCATTCTCAGTGATTTCCTTTTAGTGCTTTCACTTGAACTCATCATTGAAATGGTTGAGCATGAAGTTCTCAATGTCCTTCCCAGCCAGGTGGGTGTCCCCAAGTATCGACTTGACCTCAATGATGCCATCTTTCATGGTAACAATGGGGAAATTGAAAATACCACCTCTAAGCTCAAAGATCAACACATTTCTCTTGAAACCAACTTTTTGTCCAAGCCATGGTCAATAGCAGCAGTAGTTGGCTCATTGATGATTTTGAGCACACTGAAACCAGTAATGTTTCCTACATTTTTGCTGGCCTCATGTTGGGGATCATTGAAGTAGGCTGGTACTATGATGACAACATTTGCTACAGTCATCCCAAGGTAAACCAGCAATTTCTTTCATTTTGGTCAATACCATAGAAGACATTTCTTCTGGATAGAAACTTCAGTCTCCCTCTTCTATTATACTTGCACTTTAGGCCTGCCAGTGTCATTTGCCATCATAAAAGGTCAGTACTTAATGTCTAACTGTACAATTGCATCAACAAATCTGTGACCAATCAGACGTTTGGCATAAAAAAATGTGTTGAAGGGGTTAATTGCAACTTGATTCTTTGCCGCAGCATTAATTAAATGTTTTGTGTTAATGAAAGTGACATAGCTTCAGGTAGTCCTATTTTTTTGGCCATTAGCAATGATCCCCACTTTCCAATTTTGGAAAGCTCCTACCTAGGAATTAGTGGTGCCAAGGACAATGCTAACTGCTGGTCCTTTCAACATGGTTGCTGTGGAGTTAAGGGTAATAGCTGACCACAGTGAAGGAAGAAGGGATACTTCTGTGCTGAGTAAACAAACAGAGCAACCTTCATCACCAGGATCCCTTCAATGTGGCACCTTCCTTTCTTACTCTAATGATTAGGGGTAGATATTACATTTTTAATAGATCACTCTCAGAATGATTAGACCTAAAGTTGAATTGTCTTCTGTACATCAGCCAACATTTCCAGCATCTTCCCTTTCTGCACAACTAAACCTTCTCCAGATACAGTTATCTGCTACAAATCTGCTACATGTACAGGTTAAAGTGGCTTTCTAATTCAAGCTATTAATACATATTAAAATAATGTGGATAGTAGTGCCAATACTCATAACATCCACAAAGATAAACTAAGGAAATTTTATAAAGTATTTTGTAGGACCTTTGGTATCTTATTGAGGGGTACTATGCCTTTCAGATAGGAAGTACGGAATACATATTTGTTGAGTGAGTTTGAAATTAAATTAAATGTAATCCATACCAATAACTAATAAAAATGTCTACCTAAATTTGATCATGCTTGCTGTTCAGAATGACTATATTGGAATGGGAAATAATGCAATAATTATTAGGTTAATATTTATAATAACCTAAAAACCACTGTGATGTTTAAAATCTAAATGTGATTTCTAAAAAATCTAATGTGTGGTTGCCAAAATTAGAAGCTTTAGCACCAGTCTTTGGGCATTAAGCATTTATTAAAGCATACCAGGTATTCATGTGGAGTTCAGAAAGTTAAGAATAGGCCTATCTAACCTAAAGTTTCAGCTTGGTTGGGTTCTTCCTCAAGGCCTCTGCCATGAGGCTGTTTCAACCATGGATGCTTCTCAAACTGAGTGTGGAAGCTTTATATAGGTCTGAAGCAGAGGCGGTCCTTACACACTGCTTCAAGTTGATTGGTAGAGAGTGGTCTCCTGTTGATGTCGCAATCCACAGCTTCTGAGAACACACTCTACTCAGGGTTGGCCACATGTCATCTCAATTTAATCAACCTTAACTAGATTCAATTTCTGAGAACAACACCCTACTCAGGACTGACCAGGTGTGGTACCAATTTAATCATCCTTAACTAGGTTCTCAGTCTCTCAGTCTCAACCAATTCAATCAATTCCAAATCAGTCTTCAGGTGGGGCTCCTGTGTGTCTGCCAAGTCCCATTATTTTATCACACAACATACAATTAAACAATTAGTAATTTATGATTGCAACTATCTTATATGATGATGATATTAGTATTTCACAAGTTTCGGCAACAAGAGTCCTGTAACCTCTGACACAGACATGTCTAAATAATAAGGTGGTAATTTATCCTAGAGGGGAGTTGAAGAATAATTAGAAGAAATGAGATAGGAACTCTTGAGACTGAACTCAGTCTAAGTTAGCTCAGAATTAAGATCATAAGTCATAGGTTATAAGCTTTATCTGTGAAAACTACATTTTCTTTTACTAATTTGTCTTAACCATTCTTTCCCCTGAATCCTTATTGTTAGTGTTAATAATCTGTGTCATTGCATATGCAAAGTAAAAATGCATTTGGAGTCCCAGGACCTTGTTACTCTCAGTGAGTGAAGCATGAATTACATGATGAAAAAAAATGTGCATCATACTCTGATGGAACAACTGTAAATCCCAGGCTCATAAGAATTCTGCCCTTGGGAATTTAGTTATGAAATACATGATTCACAATCATGTGTCTGGTTAGAGAGAGACTCAGCTGGGAGTTGGGTTTTCCTGTGTTCATTCTAAACTTGTCCTCCTATTGAAATGCAATGGGCACATAAAATAAACATGTATGGACTGACTATAGGAATTTATGAATTGTAACTAGTTCTATAAAGTACATAATAAACAAATACACTTAGAAATAGGGACCAATTGGACCCACTTGAAGGGGTTTGTGATAGGCCATCATCTATCAGAGTGGTCTACTCAAAAAAAACCTTCAAATACAGCTATAAGAAAACTCCTAGAGCAGCAGAACCCACAAAAAGGGGCACAGGCTCTTTAGAGCCAACAACCACAGTAAACAAAATTTTGTTGCCTGGTTAATTAGCAAGTTGGCCTGGGATTATTTACAGACCAGAACATAGGCCAGGAAAATGAAGAACCTGCCCCTCCTTGTGTCTTATAACCTAGGACCTCCTGAGACATGGGGAAGTATAGCCTGGAAGCTAGGCCTCATAGTGGGAAGGAGTTGGGAGTCAAGTAAAAGATGGCAAGATGAGCAAGCAGAGAAAGTTGCAAAGCATAAAAAGTTTATTTGGCAACAGGAAGGATCAAGGTACACCCTCACGGGAGTATGAAAATATGAGGGTTCCTACATTCAAAGCTTCCAAGAAAAATATGAATTGGTCTCAGGCCATAAAGATGCTCAAAAATGACTTTAAGGATAAAGTTAGAGAGGTAGAGGGAAAAAATGGAAAGAGAAATGAGAGTGATACAGGAAAATCATGAGAAAAAAAAAGTCACCAGCTTGAAAAGCCAAATGTAAAAGGAAATCTAAAAGTTCTCTGAAGAAAATCATTGCCTTAGAATTAGGATTGAACAAATGGAAGCTAGTGACTTTATGAGAAACCAAGAAAAAATAAAGCAAATCCAAATGATTATGAAAATAGAGGTCAATATGAAATATCTCCTGGGAAAAACAGTTGACCTGGAAAATAGATCCAGGAGAGATAATTTGAAAATCACTGGACTACATAAAAACCATGATCAAAATAAGAGTTTCGACATCATCTTCTAAGAGATTGCCAGGGAAAATTGCCCTGATATTCTAGAAGCAGAAGATAAAATAGAAATTGAAAGAATCACCAATCACCTCCTTAAAGAGATCCCAAAATGAAACTTAAAGGAATATTATAGCTAAATTCTAGAGATCCTAGGTCAAGGAGAAAATATTGCCAGCAACCAGAAAGAAAATTCAAACACTGTGGAGCTACTGTAAGGACATTGCAGGATCTAGCAGCTTCTACATTAAAGGATTGGAGGGCATGGAATTTGATATTCTGGAGGGCAAAGGGATTTGGATTAGAACCAAAAATTACCTACCCACTAAAAATGAATATAATTTTTCAGGGGAAAAATAGGACTTCAATGAAAAAGAGGACTTTCAGGTATTCATGATGAAAAGACCTGAACTGAATAGAAAATTTGTTTTTCAAATGCAAAATCCTAGAGAAGCATAAAAAGGTAAGCAGGGGGGCAGCTAGGTGGCGCATTGGATAGAGCACTGGCTCTGGAGTCAGGAGTACCTGAGTTCAAATCCAGCCTCAGATACAGAACACTTACTAACTGTGTGACCCTGGGCAAGTCACTTAACCCCAATTGCCTCACTAAAAACAAAAAACAAAAAACAAAAACAAAAACAAATGAAAACAAAAACAAAACAAAAGGTAAGCAGGAAAAAGAAATCAAGAGACATGTTAAAAGGTTGAACTGTTTACATTCCTACATAGGAAGATGGTATGTCTAAATCACAACAGTTTCTAAGTATTAGGGCAAATGATAGGAATAAATTAGACAGAGAGCACAGGTGGGAATTGATTATGAAGGGATGATATCTGTAAAGCATTTATTTTTTGTTTATCTTTTTTTGCGGGGTCGGGGGGTTGTGGAAGTGGTCAGGGTTGGTGAGTATCTTGTTTCTGAGGCTGGAATTGGACTCAGGTCCTCTTGGGTACAGTGTGGGCTCTTTGTCCACTGTGTCACCTAGCTGCTCCATGATGACTTCTTTAGGGTAAAAGTGAGGGGGGAGGGAGAGGAATGCACAGGGGGAGGGGGAAAGGGGAGAGGTAGACTGGGGTAAAATCTCACATGAAAGAAGCAGGAAAGGGATTATGAAGTGGGGGGAGAGATGGGGGAGGAGTGGGGAAGTGAATGAACCTTACCCTCATCTGAATTAGCTCAAAGACCTTAAACTCATTAGAGTTGGCTCAAGGAGGGAATAACAGAGGCACTCAATTAGGTGGAGTAATCTATTTAACCCTAGAGGAAAGTAGGAGGTAAAGGGGATAAAGAGGGAGGGGTGAAAGAAGGGAGGGCGGAGCAGGGAGGGGGCAGTCAGAAGCAAAACACTTTTGAGGAGGGATAGGGCAAAAGAAGATAGAAAATAGAATAAATATCATGGGAAGGGGATAGGATCAAGCGAAAGAGTTAACAATAGTAATTATAAAAAAAATTGGAGAGGCAAGAGTAATGTAAGATGATGATGTTTGATGATGAGGATGATGGATTGATGGATTGATGATGATATGAGGAAGATGATGACTGATTGAGGAGGAGGATTGAATGAAGGAGATGAGAACTGATTTACAATGATGAAAATTGAATGAGTATGATGATTGGTGGATGATGATTGATGATTGATGATGATGATGGCAAAACATATGGTATTTACTTTGCTGGGCTATTGTGAAGAAAATTCTTCGTCAAGTTTAAGGTACTATATAAAAGTTATCTATTACTGTTGTTGCAATAATCAACCTCATGGTTTCATTGTAAGGAAATCTCTCTATAAATGTAGTTTATTGTAAAAAATAAGGAGCAAGATATTATAAGAAAGACCTGGAAGTACTGAATGTGCTGATGCAAAGGGAAATCTACTGTATATGAAATAACAATAATATTGTGAGAAGATCTGCTGTGAATGATTCCGTTATTTTCAGCAATGCAATGATTCAAGACAACTGCAAAGTTCTTATGGAAAATGCCATTCATCTACAGGGAGAGGACTGATGATATTTGAATACAGATTGAAACATATTTTTTGTTAGTTACTTTACAGCTAGATGCTATCAGAAAAACCTAGAAAGATCTAGAGTAAAATGTACTGTATACAAAATAACAGCAATAATATAAGATGATCTGCTGTGAATGACTTGGTTATTTTCAGCAATGCAATGATCCAAGATTTCTCTGAAAGTTTTATGAAAATTGCACTCCATCTACAGAGAAAGAACTGATGGTATCTGAAAACAGATTGAAGCATAATTTTTTGATAGTTCCTTAATCTGTAGTTTTGTTTCTGTTTGTTTTCTTTCATAACCTGGCTAATGTGGAGATATTTTTCATTATTGGTCATGTATAACCTATATTGAATTGCTTGAGTTCTTGGTGGGGTGGGGAGAGGGAGGAAAAAAAGTTGGAACACAAAGTTTTTAAAAATTGATGTCAAAATTTGTTTTTACATGTAATTTGGAAAAATAAAATTCTGAATCAATCAGTGGTCTCTTTGGAAGACTCTTCTGTCTACCACATGCACATACACATGCCCACACATATACATGCACACATACATGCCTCATCTCTGGCTACTATCCAAATCTCTACACAAGGTCCAGCTCCATACAGATACTTTCAATTGAAGTCTCTCTCCCACTCTGAAGAGCCAATAGGGAGACTCTAGGGCTCTGAGAGAAGCATGGCTTTCTGTATGAGATTCATATCTTTCTCCTTTTATTGGTTCTTTTTTCTTGTTGTCCCCACTGTGCTCTGAGACAGGGCTTCTTAAACTTTTTCCATTCATGATCCCATTATGCATAAGAAATTTTTATGTGACCCCGAGTATATAGGTATATAAAATAAATATACATAACCTTTTACTGTTGCTAATTTTTGTGAAGCCCACATTCAGTTATGCAACCCCATATGGGGTTACAATTCACATTTTAAGAAACTAGGCCCTAAGACAACGTAATATTTACTTGTCTCAGGAAATGAGTGAAAACTCCAAATTCCAAATCTGTGGGGTCCATAGCATTCCTCTCCCTTCTAGGGGAGGTCTTTTAAATTGATTTAATAAATGTATCTTTGGGAGCAAATGCCACGCACAGTGACTTTCTTACTTCCAAATTCATTATTCCTACAATCAGAAATGGATGGCAGTGAATCTGAAGGAAGACATTATCTCTGGACAATCAGTTGTTTTAAAAATCTCAGCCTCTTTCTCATTACAAGATTGCCTCTAGGTAACTTAGAAAAGCAGAGAGTCCAGGCTTCTAGGGTAGTTTTGACCAGCTCCTACACTATGACTATAAAGTTGCCTATTTTATATTTATGGATGTCAAGAAATTAGCTCTGTGTGTGTATGTGTATGTGTGTGTGTATATAATATATATATATAATATGTATATTCATATACACACACACATATACATTATATATATGTGTATATGTGTGTGTGTATGTATATATAATTTTTAAACCTCAGCAGTTGAGCTCTTGGGATTGTGATTATGTGGAAGGCTGTATGTATAAATTGGCTGGTTTGGGTTCTATTTTGTGCCCTTGGGAATAGGGCATAGTATCGTATAGGTATAAGTAGGTATAAACTACTTTGTCTTAAGCACAGATTTTACCAGAGGTTTGGGAAATGATGACAATATGTTACAAGGTCAGTAAACTTCTTGAATATGACAATACTTCCTGAGGCAGTCCTTATCCTCTTGGCATTGTACAGACATCTTTGTAGTCAGGGATTATGGGATGTTATGCATTCTCTTTTTCTCCTGTCATAGGAATCATTGCCTTAGATGAAGCCTTTCAAATTTGTTTTCTTAAGGTGAGTCACTAAGTAATTTTCTCAGATTTAAAAAAAATATCTATAAAAACTGCTCTTATCTACCATCACCCCAAACCACTACACACACACACACACACACACACACACACACTTAATAAAATGAAATAAACTATCATGACCACAAGGAAAATGGAGAGAATAAAAGCAAGGTTCTCCAAAACAAGGATATGTTTTGTGAACTGATTAAACTCTGCTGAGGCTCTAGGGTAAGGTTGCTAAACTGTGAGTTGATGATGAGATTTCAGATTTTCCATGAAGTTGCATGGGCAAAATTACCTCTTTATTTCAATATAATTGGTTTCTAGTATCTGGGTTATTAATAGAAGACTAGAACATCAAGTGTGAGGGCTTGCCAAGTCTTTTTCAGGGCTGCTTATCCACCTTTGGTATGTACCTGACGCTCTCACCTGTGGCTCCAAGAAGTTGATTCAGGCACAGTGTACACACCCCAGCAAACCATCTTGACAGACAAGCTAAACCGGGTTGAAGACAACTGACAGGTTGTAATTCTATGTATTTTATCTAATTAAAATAATGACAATAATGATAATATTTAGCATTTATATCGTAATTTAAATTTTACAAAATACTTTACAAATATAATTTCACTTTACCCTTATATCGACCCTGGGAAATAAATGCTATTATTATCCTCATTTTAGAGATGACAAGTCCTGGGCTCTGAACCCAAGAATCTTGGGAATGGCAATCCTTCCAAGCCAAGTGCCCTTGACATCATCTTGGGAAGGAACCCCTGTGGAGATATAGCTTGGCTGTTTTGGCAATCGTTCCTTCTGGTGCTGTAACTACTGAAGACCTACAGAAAAAAATAAAGTTCTTGCTTCCAAAGTCCTTGGTACTGTCAAATGGTTGAACATGAGAAATTGATATGATTATTATCAGTGGAAATGACATTTAAGAATAGGAATTAGAATCTTTTTTGCCTCTGTACCCTTAGGACCATGAGACATTTCAATCTGACTTGTAGTTGAAACCTTCCATATGTCTTGTCTCATACACTTTAGAATGTGTGCTCCTTGAAAGTGCAGACTGTTTTTCAATTCTATTTGTATCTCCAGTACTGAGCACAGTGCTTTGCACAAATTAAGTTCTTAATAAATGCTTTAATAATTCATTTATTCAAAAGAGGTTCAAAATCCCTGGTCTAGAGTTTAGCCCTAAACTTTCTGAAAATCAGTTGCTGATTATTTGTTTGTTTTGTTCTCTTGTAAGGGACTCTGGGACCTTGAAAATAGATTTCTCTATTCACTTTGTTATAGTTGTTGTACCTTGAAATGCTTAAGTGTAGTTTGGTCTCTATTATTTCAACTGGGGAGTACACCGTTAACAAGAAACAGGAGGTATTTGACAAAGTATTCACTCAGTGCATATTTGGTGAATTCAACAGGAGAGTGGTGTGTGTGTGTGTGTGTGTGTGTGTGTGTGTGTGTGTGTGTGTGATTTAATCTTCCCTTTTTGATGATGGAAAGGGGAGCCAGATTCTGGAATTTACTTGGCAAATATCAATGTAGTTCTACTATCCCCGGATATAAGTCATTTCATTAGGGATTACAGATAGAAAAAATTGGTCTCCTGGGAAAAATTACTTCACAGCACTAAATGAATGACTTGCTTTATGGCATTTGACTTTCACCAATGCTCAAGCCCTTTTACCCCTGGAATGCCCCTCCCAGACTCACCTACCTCCCTTCTCTCTGGCAGTATAAACCCTATTCATCCTTCAGCGTAAACCTCCGGATCTTTCTGCCTCATAAAATCATCTTTGAAATCTCCAGACAAAGGTGATTTCTATATCTTCTATAGTCTGCTAACAAATATTTGTATCATTCACTTGTCACTTAGTTTATCCTGCCTTGGGTTATTGGTTCACTTTTCTTCTGTGTGTCCCATTTTCCTCAGTAGGCAATAGCCTGAGAAGCGTCCACAGCATTATAAATCTGTATTGCTTATACTAAATTAACAATCTTGTGCACATACATAGTAGGATCTTTTAAAAATATATATCTTCTGATTTCAAATTATGTTCCACATATATCTCTTCTTTCTGCTCAGCAAGACTTACCTTATGACAAAGATTTGATTTAAGAAGAAAAAAAAATATTTTAAAGCAGAGCAAAACAAAATGACACACAGACCATCTTTGAAATGCATGCTATATTTCAGTCTCAAAGTCCCCCACCTCTACAAAAAAGGAAGGTCAAATTTTCTATATCAACTAACACATTTAGTATTACATATTGATTACACTATACAAAGAACCCCAAAACTCTCTTTTGCTATTTGTGATTACCTCCACTCCCTGCAAAAGCATTTGATTTAACAAAGCAATATATGACCTTATAAATTCTCTCAGAAAAACTTAGGCATTCAGTAAGCTCATACATGATTCTTTTAAAATGCAACTGCCATACAGAGCCATTTCAAGAATCCATTATTCTTAAATGAGTCATAAAATAGGGAGGTATGTTCAACCATGGTATTTGTCACTGTCAAGAAGATGTCCTATCTAAATGGAAGAATTTCCTATACATGCTTAAGGTCCATAGATTGCCCTGTTTACACATAATATCATGACAACTTCATTAAGGACCAGAACATTACAGAGCTTCTTCAAAGAGATCCAGTTACTCAAAAGATGTTGTCCAAATGATCCATATAGGGAAAAATAAATGGATGAATATTGTTTATTAATAAGAGACATTTGGAAGGATAATCCATTGGGTTGGGAGATCAATACATATTTCTGGGACCAGCACTATAGAAATATAATGACTTAGAATAGAAAGAAAGGAATAGAGTAGATTGCATTTGGAAAAATGTTAAGTTATTAAAGATCCCAAGTTACTTTGTATCCCCCAAGCCTATTATTTTAGCAAAAATGTTCTACCCATGGTAAATTTGCAAGTAAGCTGAATTGTATTTCCAATGATTACTTACATGCAAGATATGTTTTAAGGAATAACATTAAAAATCTATGATTGTGAAAGTAGTTAGTTTGGCCATGTAATGAAAGCAGGAAGTCACCAATTAACAACTCTACTACATTATCAGAATCTAAGGAATATAAAGAGAATATCAAGATTGATTCTACTTTGTAATTGATTTTATTCTGTATTACTGATAACATCTGTATAACTAAGTTATGTTTCTTTGTCTTTGAATTAAATTTAGAAGATCATGGGTTGAGAAGTTCAGTTTTCTTCTCTAACTTAAGATTAAAATTTCAGTTTCCCTACAAATTATTTTAATTAAAAGAAACCAGTTAACTCTATACCTCTTCTTATACAATTAGAGGAAATCTGTTATCTATATGCCATTAGTTATTCTTTTTTTAAAAAAATGTTTTTCTTTATAGTATTTCTGGATTCTTGAGGAAATTTCTTTTTTTGCAGGGCAATGAGGGTTAAGTGACTTGATCAGGGTCACACAGTTAGTAAGTGTCAAGTGTCTGAGGCTGGATTTGAACTCAGGTCCTCCTGAATCCAGGGCCAGTGCTTTCTCCACTGTGCCACATAGCTGCCCCCAACATTAGATATTCTTGCAGGTAGAATAAACCAATCAGAATTTCTTAGCAGCAAGATGAAAGGAGGGTTTTGTGCTAGCCCTGCATTCCCAATTTCCAGCCAATCATATTGTTCCTCATGCCCATGATGCTTCTGACTTTGTAACCAATTGTATTGTCTTCCCCATCTATAATGCTGCCCTTTTTTGGTTGCTGCTCATTTATCTATAAAAATCATCTGTCATCCCTCATTTGAGATTTTAACTTGCTGAGGAAGCTAAAACCTTGTTTATTTGAAGAGGAAAGACAGTGATCCAAGCTTTGTTACTAAATTAATGATCCTGGGAGCTTGTGCCTCAGTTTACCTTAATTTCAACTGTGACAATAAAAATGTAAAGTAATTAAAAATCCCTAAACCAAAAACAAACAAAAATAATTTAGAGGAAGGGCTAAGTGAAGGATCTATCAGAGAACTTTTTATCTTAAGCTTTTTTTTTTTTTCCCTCACTAGCTCTATCTTCTTGCATTCAGTAATGCCTAGCTCCCTATTGATGACATAACTTCTCTGGCCAACCTTTCCATCACTTATTACACATTCGCTCATGACCCTCTCCCAACTGGTTTTAGGAGCAGTGTTAGAATATTCCTTGTTTCTCAATGCCACTTCCAGATTCTCCTTTTACTGCCATTCTCTAGTAACACCTCTTTGCTTGAGACTTATTAAACCCATATTTATTACCAAATAAAGATTCTGGTAGTTGTTTTCTACTTAGCTCCAGGAGACTCTCCTTTCCTCAATGAATTCAATTTTTGGCTCACTGTCTTTCCTCTTCAAAGCTGGGCCTCATACTAGAGGACTTTTTGTCATCATGTCATGCTTTAATTCTCCCTCCCCACTTATGCTTCCTGACTTGTGTTTGAAATAGCAAGCAGCCCAAAACAAGGCAGCAATATGTCCTGGTTTGTACCATGGTTTCACAAACTAGCATAACTTAAATATTCTGGGTTCAACAAACTAACAAATATGACTTAAGGTATTCTCCAGAGCCATAGGAATAGAACTGTTACAAATCACTGTCAGATACCCTATCCCTAATCCTTTTCATCTCTTCCCTACCCATTGAGAGGTCAAGAAACTTGATATCACTTGTTCATATGAAATCATGCAGAACATATTTCCATATTAACTACATTGCAAAAAAAGCAAGAAAAATAAAATGAGGGAATTATGCTTCAATTTGCACTTAGACTCCATCAGTTCTTTCTCTGGAGGTGGATGGCATTTTTCATCATAAACCCTTTGAAATTGCATTGGATCATTATACTGCTGAGACAGAAAAGGATAGAAGTTTGGATTTAGGGTTTATCAAACTCTAGATTACTATGGTCATTTACCACTGCATATTGTGTATTGTGTATCAAATCTATTATACTGATCCACCACTCTATTTCTTAGCCAGTAGCAGGTTATTTTGATGATTACTGCTTCATAATACACTTTGAAATCTGGCATTGCTAGGCCACCTCCCTCCACATTTTTCCCATTTACCTTTTTTCTTCTAGATTAATTTTGTTATTAATTTTTATAGCTCTGTGAAATAAATTTTGATAGTTTGATTGGTGTGTCTCTGAATAAGTAAATTAAATTTGATAGAACTATTTTGTTCGTATATTGGCTCAGCATATCCATGAGCAATCAATACATCTCTCATTGTTTAGATCTGCCTTTATTTGTGTGAAAAGTATTTTGTAATTGTGTTCATAAAGTTCCTGACTTTTTCTTGGCAGGTAGATTCCCAAATATTTTATATAATCTGAGTTATTTTAAATGGAGTTTATCATCCTTTCTTCACCTCTGATAATTAGATTTTCTTTTTCTGATATTGTGATTGCTATCCCTGCCTTTTTTACCTCAGCAAAGAATAATAGATAATGTTCTAACCCCTTATCTTTAATCTGTGTGCATTCTCCTGCTTCATTGGTTTCTCTTGTAAACAATATACTATTGGATTCTAGTTTCAATTACATTTTGCTATATGCTTCCATTTTATGGGTGAGTTCATCCCATTCACAATTAATTATGATTACTAAATGTGTATTTTTGTCCATCCTTTATTTCTCCTGTTCATCCTTTCTCTGTCTGTCTCTCCCCACTGTCCTCCCTCAAAATTCTGTTTTATTTCTGACCAACATCTCGCTTAATCCTATAAATCCTCCTTCCCTTATTCCCTTCCCCTCCTAATTCTTTCTCATATAAGATAGGATTATATACACAAATAAGTGTGCACGTTATTCTGTCTTTGAACCAAATCTGATAAGAATGATGTTCAAGCTTTTTTTGTTCCTCTATTTTCCCCTTCACTGTAAAAGCTCTTCCTTGTGTGCCTCTTTTATGTAAGATAATTTCCTCCATTCTCTCTCCTCTTTTCTCAGTGAGTCCTTTGTTCTCACCTTTTATTTTTTAAATCACCCTATTTTGGCAACTTACACAGTTGCCCTCTGTCTATGTATACTCCTAACCACCTTCATAAAGTAACAAGTATCTGCTTCCCATATAGAAATGATTATCTTATGATTTTTCTTCTATTTTTTATCTTTTTTATGCTGCTCAAGTCCTATATTTGAAAGTCATATTTTCTATTCAGCTTTGATATTTTCATAGGAATGCTTAAAAGTTCTCTATTTTATGAAATATCCATCTCCCCCCTCAACCAAAGTGTATACTTAGTTTTGCTAGATAGGTTATTCGTGGTTGTTATCCTGATCCCATTGTCATCCAGAATATCATATCTCAAGCATTCTACACTTTTAATGTAGAAGCTGATAAATCTTGAGTGATTCTGACTATGTCTACATGATATTTACATTGTTTCTTTTTGGCTGCTTGAAATATCTCCTTGACCTGAGAGCTCTAGAATTTGTCTGTAATATTGCTGAGAATTTACATTTTGGTATTTCTTTTAAGAGATGATCACTGGATTCTTTATATTTCTATTTTACCCTCTGGTTCTAGAATACCAGGGCAGTTTTTCTTGATAGATTTGAAATATGATGTTTAGTTCCTTTTAAAATAATTTCTTTCAAGTAGTCCAATAATTCTTAAGTTATCCCTCCTTGATATATTTTCCAGGTCAGTTGTTTTTCCAATGGGATATCTCACAATATTTTTTTATTCTTTAGATTTTGTTTTATTGTTTCTTGAGGTATCCTAGAGTCATTTTCCAATTTCCTAATTCTAATTTTTAAGGAATTATTTTATTTTAAATTTGACTATTTATTATTTTAAATTTGACTATTTCTGTTTTTTTTTTTTAAGGAATTCCTCTCTTTAGTTAAGTTTTCTGTCTCTCTTACCATTTGGCTAATTCTGTTTCTTAAGGTCTTACTTTCTTTAGTATATTTTGGGGTTCTTTTACCCAGCTCCTTTCATAGTTTTCTTATTTCTTTTCCCAATTTTAGCTCTGTGTCTCTTATTTGAATTTGAAAATCCTTTTTTGGACTCTTCCAGGAATTGTTGGACTTGTATCAAATTCACATTTTTTTTTCCTTTGAGGCTTTGCTTGTACCTATTTTGTTACTCATGTCATCTGTTTGTCTTGATCTTCTCTTTTACTATAGTAGCTTTAATTTCTTCTTGGTTTCATTATTTGATCAGTATTTTTAGTCTATTTTTTGACTTTTAACTTGATGCTAAACTTAGGCTCTGCTCCCAGGGTAGAAGGCACACTCTCCCAAGCTTCAGGCTTTTCATGCTGGTGTTTTTGAGAGATAATTCAGGTGTGTGTGTGTGGGGGGTCTGTAAGTTTTGGGTGCTTCCAATGTCATATGATACAAGAAGAGGTATGGTCATTGCTCTCCTTGTCTGTGCTCCCATCTTTCCCCAGAAATGTACCTTGCTCCCCTGCAGCCACAAGTGCTAGCCTTCCTCTTGGCCCTGAAACTATGAAGAAGTCCCCTGCTCTCCTGTAGCCACAAAAGATAGTTTTCCTTTCTTCCTTAGAACTGATACCAGAGCCCCTGCTCCTTTGTGAGCAAAGTACTCCTCTCTGGCCTGGAACTTTGAACAGGGCCCTGGTTCTTCTCTGGACCCAAGCACTGGTGCCCTTTTTACCCTGGAATTGAGACCCCAAACTGCATTTAGGCAATGAAACAGTGTTCTGTACCCAGTGCCAGCAAAGTGTCACCTGCAATCTATTTTTGTCCATTTTTCTGACCACTACTGTCTCTGGACTGAGAGAACCTGAACCTGCTTCTATTGCTATCACAGTCATTTCCAAGACTCAGTACTAGTATTGCTGTAGCCTATGCTGTGCTCCCAACCAATCCACATTATCTTGTCACAGACCTCTCCTGCTAACCTCCTAAGTTGTTTTGGGGTGGAAAAGTGCTTCATTTTCAACATTTTGCTGGCTCTGACACTCCAGAATTCAATTTGAGATGTTATTTTAAAGTTGTTTGGAGGGGAATGTTAGGAACTTCAGTTAAGTTGTTGTCTGTACTCTGCCATATTGCCCTCTGTTCTTTACTTTTATCACAACTTCAGATACCTCCCATCGTCACCTCATTCTTAGGCCATGACCCCTGCCCAGATTAAACTCTCCTCACTTCCCCATATCTGACTCCTTGGTGAACCAGTTGGACTCTACTCTATACTATTATCTTTACTTTCCAGTCCCCTTATCTTATCTCTAATCGCTTTCCTCTCAATCCCTGGCCTTAGATTACTTCCTCCAAGCATTACCTTTGCTCCTATTCATATGATGCTGAAAATATATAGAGGAATAAAAGTCACAAAAATATGCTGACCAGGTCAACTAAAAGTTTCTGCCCTCTATTTGGCAAGTTAATTATTTTATACTTTACTATTTCTCTTACCACTGCAGCTTTTCCCAAACCTTTTCATCCTTTCACAAACCTCTGAAGGATCCCCAACCCCAAGCTTCTCAAGGGAGAACTTTACCTGAAATTTTACCAAAAAATAAATGAGCTCATTCACCAAGGACACCCTGTTCTCCTTTCCTCCTCATCTCTCAACACCCAGATACCTTCTCTCACAGTCTCCTCCTTCACCCCTATCTCATGTGAAGAGGTGGCCCTTCTTGCAAAGGTAAAACCCTATATGTTCACAAGTGACTCCATTCTATCCCATCTTCTCCAGCAGATTTTCCCCTCTATTTATGACCACTCCCTCAATCTTTAAGCTCTTACAATCTACTGGGTTCTTCCCCAAGCTTACAAACATGCCTTGTCTCCTCCATCCTCAAAAATCCTTCATTTTGCCTTTTAATTCCCAAACTATAATTTGAGATCACTTTATCTTTAACACTTAAACTCTTGGAGAAGGCTGGCTATAATTGTTGCCTCTACTTCCTTCCCTCTCACTGTCTTCTTCAATTTCTGCCATCTGGCTTCCAATAACACCTTCATATGCAATTATTCTTTCCAAAGTTACCAGTGATTTCCTAATTGCTAGATCTAATGGTCTTTTCTTATTTATCATTTTTCATGATCTCTTTTGGTTTCATGATTCTGATTTTTCCTGTTTCTCCTACTTTTCTAATCATCCCTTTCCCGTGGTTTTCCTGGATCTTCAACCAGGCTATGCCCACTAATCTTGAGATTTTCTAAAGTTCTCTCCTGAGTCTTTTTTGACTTTCCCTCTCTACAAATTTTTAGGAGATTTTATATGCTTCCATGGATTCAAGTATCATCTCTATCTTTTCATTTCTAAACTCTTCCTTAACTTCTGGCCTCATATCTACAGCTGCTGAACAAAACAATTCAAGCTCATCAATTTAACCTTATCATATCCAAAATCTGAACTCTCTCTTTCCCTCTAAACACTAAAGACTGATTATTGCTCCCCCCCCCTTTTGTCCCCAGCTAGGTCATGAAGTAGAGTGCCAGGTCTGAAGTCAGGGAAGATTCATCTTCATGAGCTGAAATCTGACTTAGACATATACTAGCTGTGTGACCCTAGGTAAGTCATTTAACCTTGTTTGCCTCAGTTCTTAATCTATAAAATGAACTAGGGGCAGCTAGGTGGCACAGTGGAAAAGCACTGTTCCTGGATTCAGGAGGACCTGAGTTCAAATCCGGCCTCAGACACTTGACACTTACTAGCTCTGTGACCCTGGGCAAGTCACTTAACCCTCATTGCCCCCCCCAAAAAAAAGAAATAAAATAAAAAATAAAATGAGCTAAAGAAGGAAATGTTAAACTACTTCAGTATCTTTGCCAAGAAAACCTCAAAATGGGGTCACAAAGAGTGGAGAGGACTGAGATGACAGGATAACAACTCCCCTTAAGTTCTCCATTACTCTGTATGGTAACAGCATTTCCCCTTTACTTGAGTTTGCAAATAAGGTATTCTAGACTCCTTAGTCACTCATCCTCTCCTTCCCATATCTAGCATTTTTGTCAAATCCTGTAGTTTCTATATTTTCAGCATCTCTCATATACATCCATTTCTCTCCTCACATACTCTCAATACTCTGGTATAAGTCCTGTTCACCTCATTCCTGGACTATTGCAGTAGTTTGTAGTTAGACTCCTTGCCAAAAGTCTCTCCATATTAAAGTCTAATCTTCACTCAGCTATCAAATTTTTCATCCTAAGACATAGGTCTGACCTTGTCACCTCTTGATTTAATAAATTCCAGTGCTTCCTTGTTATTTTCAGGACCAAATTAAAAAAAAATCATATTGACTTTTAAAGCTATTTATTACCTATACTTTCCCCATATTTTTAGTCATTTTACACCTCACATTTTACTCCTGTTCACAGCTCTACAATCCAGTGAATTTGACCTTCTTGACTTTCTTTCCACAATCTTCTGACTTCTTGCATTTTCACTGGCCCACCAATGAATGCTAAGAATTCTCTCTCTCCACACTTCTGCTCTCAAAATTTGCTGGCTTCATTCCAGTCTTAGCCAAAATCACACCTTTGCAAGAATCCTTTCCCAATTTTCCTTAAGGTCAGTGTCTGCCCTCTAATGTTATCTCCAATTTATCCCCCATAGCTCTTGTTTTTCATAGTTATTTGCATAATTTCTTCTATTAGAATGTGAGTTCTTTGAGTACAAGCATTGCTGTTATCTTTGTTTCCCTAGAGGTTTTCACAGTGCTTCACACATAGCAGGTACTAAATAAATGCTATATATTGGATTTGAACACAGATAAGAATCATACATTTTATGGAAAAGATGAGTTATGATGAAAGGAGTATCCTCATTGATGAGACCAGATCCATTAAGGCATTTTAGAAATAGCTTTGAACATAATGTAGTATAGATATCATTGTCCTCATTATCATAAGAAATGGAAGTCCTGGGAGGGTTGAGTCACTCAAGAGAAGTTAATCAACTAGAAAGTAGCAAGATTACATATCTACCTTATAGGAACACATATCTCTCTATCTGGATATATATGTACATATGTGTGTATATACACATACATATAATATATATTTATGTATGTACCTGTAACTATACCTATAAACATATATGTGTATATGTGTATGGGTATGTAACGATTGGAATGATGCCACCTGCTGGAGACTTACTGTAGCAAAACTCTGCCATGAGGAAAAGGCCTCTGAGGGCAAGCCATGTGGTCAAGGTCCTTAGCGTCAGGAAGTGACATTTGCTTGTGGGTACTGTCTATTAAGGCTACCAGCCAATCAACTTGAAGAGCCTCCCATCTCTGGGAGGAGGACACAAAGTAGGAAGTGGGTGCTGGTGGAAGGGTTCTGTTGCTTTTTGGTTCCTGACCTCGCCATGGTGGATCAGATGATAGGGTATCTTAGAAATAGTTAGATTTTTACCTTTCTCTCTGATCCTAATGCTCTTTAATAAATACTCAAACATTTAAATATTCTTGCTAAAGCTTATAATTTATTGGCGACCACTCATTAGATTTTAGATAGTTTAGGTAGAATTTTGGCCCCTTATAGGTATATGCATTTGCATGTGTGCATACTCAAAACAATTCTGTAAGTCCTATACTATTAGTATTCACATTTTATAGATGAGGCAACAGACTAGAGAAATTGCTAAGTGAATTTCCCAGGGTCATCCAGCTTTAAGTTTTTGATGCAGGATTTGATCTCATCTTCCTGGTTTAGAGTCTACCACTCTATCTACCAGCTACCTAATGGCTAAGAATTAGAACCCAAGATTCCTACTTCTCATTTCATTGTTCTTTCTATTAGAATCCTACTGCTTTTCATTCAGTAGCTAATAGTCACTTAGTCACATTCATCATTGAAATTGCTGTGGCTCTGATTTCTGCTCAAGTAAGCACATACCACCACCAAAACCAAAACCAAAACCAAAACCAACAAACAAAATAATCAACAAAACTATGTGGCATCCTTTTAAAGGACTCAGAAACCCAAAGGAGATGTCATCTCAAAGAAACTGCAAGCAGGGTGCCACCTGGTGGCCAAGGGCACAGCCGACTTCACCTGTCTCCTGAACCATCCTAGGGGATGGCTAACTGAGCCTCAGGCAGAGGGACTTTAAATATTTAAATCTATTGAGCTCTCTCTAAGAGGGCTGCTCTAGGCCAAGTGACTCTCTATAAGCAGCTTTCAAAACCGCTCCTCTGAAGTGAGGTAGATTAATATAGGGAAGGACATAAGGGATATATAATCAATCTCTATCAACTTCACACAGGAATTCTTAGTAGATAATAGCAAAATCCTGATGTGGCTCCTTAGAACATCTATGGCCTCTCTTTGTGCACCCTTGAAATACCCATTCATTATTAATGCTCTGATATGCCTGCTCTGGTTGTTACATTATCATCAAACAGGACTAAGCGCCAGTGGGTTAAAACAGTTATAATAGATTAGGCTGTGCTATTGAAGAAAAGCCCCTGTCAAGTCAATAGCAATGCAAGCCCCAAAGCCCCACTTCTCTATAAGGCTATTTACACCTGTTACTTTTGGCTCATCAACAGTTTTCATTAAAGTACAAGCACACACCTGAAACTGCGTGCAGAATGAATAAAATACTCCCCTGGCAATGGAGATAGCCAACAGAATATACCCTCCCCATATCATAGACTATGATAACTGGCTTTTCTGTTCTGCTTTTCTTTCAATACATACTCCTCTAAGGAGACTGGAGTCAGACCAATGGAGTGAGCCTAGGGATGGGTCAGCAGAGCAGCTAGGAATATACTCTTTTGGTTCTTTTCCACACAGCTAATATAGACCAGCATTACAAAGGGTGAATCATCTGAAAATCCAGGTGTTGAGTAAGGGCAGGAGGTGTTACTCTGAGGTGGAATAAAGTAGGATTTCTCAGGTGTGTGAAGTCCCCCTTTACCCAAAATACCATCTGCCCTCAGGATCTCTCCTTCCACAGAGGGAAAAGTGATTCACATGATAATTCTTTGAGGGGGCCGGGGCAGAGAATACTGGCCCAGTTAATTTTGAGCATTAGAAAGGACTACATTGGGAAAACTGTAGCCTTGAAAGATTGCAAAGTATAGGATTCATACCTGAAAAGCATCTTTGAAATAATTTAGTCCAGGGAGGAGTTTTTAATTATTTTTGTCATGGAATCCCTTCATAGTTTAGGAAAACTTATGGACCCTTAACAGAATATTTTATATGCACTAAATGAAATGCACAGGATGCAAAGAAAATCAATTATATTGAAATAAAGTCATCATTTTTTTCAGTTCACAGGCCCTGAGCTAGTTCAACTACCATTACTCTATAGATGAAGAAACTGAAGATCAGAGTGGCAAAGGTATTATACTTAATCATAAATGTTGTAAGCAACAAAGCCTGGATTTGAAACCAGTTCCTTGGACTTACAGATTATTAGAGAAGAAAAGTGCTGGCATTTGCTTTAAGGCCTCTGCCAGCTCTAAAATCTATTATTCTGTATTCTTTTCTGCCCTTTGACAATATTTCAGAGAATCTAGAAACCTTGCTTTTATGTAAGACAGAAGACAAGAGCAGTTAAAGCTTAGTTATCCATCAAGTTCAAGTGAACAAGGCCTCCATTCATCCCATTCACAAAATGAGGGAGCTGTGTGAAAAGTCTATTCTAGTTTTGGCATTTAATGCTTCTCTGATCTCTAAGATCTCTTCCATTTCCAAATACAGACTTAACTCAGATTCCACATCCCATTATCTTTCCTCATCTCCCAATTATTTTTCCCTCCTCAAATTGTTTTTTTTTAAATTAACTTCTCAGAAACTTGTCCACTTAAATGTTATATTTAGCATAGTTAGTTGTTTGATGGCAGGGATTGTTTTATGTTTTTTAAAAAAATTATTATTATTTTATATCCTTAGTTCCTAGCATAAGGTACATGTGATTTTTTTGTTAGTTTTTTATTTTTTAATTTAATTTATTTTTTTGCGGGGCAATGAGGGTTAAATGACTTTCCCAGGGTCACACAGCTAGTAAGTGTCAAGTGTATGAGGCTAGATTTGAACTTAGGTACTCTGAAATCCAGGGCCTGTGCTTTATCCACTGGGCCACCTAGCTGCCCCCATGTTTTTTTACTTTAATTTAAAATTCAAAGTTGGATATACTTTTTGGCTCAAATTGATCTTTTATTCATCTCACATCACTATCTTATATGCGTTTCTTATAAATCCTACCAAGTACACCCCAAACTTTCTGTTCTCCATTCTGCTCTGACCATCCAGATACTTAGAATTTAACTTTTCTCTTTTTTAAAGGGAGAAAACAAAACACAAAATTCTTTTTCAAATTCTATCCATCCTTTAAAGCCTAGCAGAACTGCAACTCTTCCATATAGCTTTCTCTGATCTTTCCCCATTCCACCCTTTCTTTTTCTTATCTATCTCATAAAAACGTATTCCCTTATTCTACTCTATACTCATATATAATGGAATCTGGTGGATGTCTACAGTGGATCAGATAGCATTTCCTTATTTGGAGACCGTGGGACAATCTGCTTCCAAGAGAGTCATGTTGATATAGAACATAAATGCCTGACAGAGATTTCAGTGTATGTGTAGAGTCTCTGTAGCTGCTTCTGCCTTTTAGCCATGCTAGGAAGAAATGTTTTTTTCATTTGGATTGCAAACCAAATATGATGTGTATTCATGAAAACCTGAATCAGTCTTAGCCTTGTCTTTTTGGCCATTTTCTCTTCAGTTGAATTCATGGTGAGTTATTTGAATCCTTTGCTGAAAATGTAAAGTAAAAGACGGTGCTGTAAGGGGAGAACACTTGGGCCTCCTCTACTGTCAGGCTATGTGTCCCTGTGACCCATTCTTTGGTCTTTGAGATCGTTCTCTTCCATTCTAGTCAGAAGTATTAGAGCTTCCAGTCTCATGAGGTGCAACACATCAGGAGAATGAGTATCTAGGCTTCAGAGCATTATGTTTATTTCCTATTTATATGCTACACAGTACACCAGGCCTTGAACTAGTAGCAGGAGCTTATACTGGTGAACTGAATAATGCTATACTATCTCTAGAATAGGTTTTAATGAAGCATTAGAGTATTTCCAAAATTTCAGTAATGAAACAATTTCACATAAGCCCTGAGAGAACACATGCCAAAAAAGTGAAGGGTTGTAGAAGGAAGAAAAAACATAATGCAGAGCCCAAATCATGGTCTTCAGTCTCTAATATAATTTTGGCCCTTACACTAACATGCTGAATTCATGTTTGAAGTGAATTGCCTCTCCTTCCCCTCAATGGCTCATGTAGGAAATCATCAAAATCAAGCAGCATTTAGTGAATGAAAGATGGGAGTAATGCATCATCCAAGAGATGAATGACTGGAAAAGGAGATTGGTCAGTCATGTTGTATGTCTAATGGGTAAAAAATGGACATTCTATTGCACTTATTTACAGATAGTGATAAGGATTAGACTTGCAATATATATATTTTTTGATGTAGGGAACTCCCAAGTAAGCAAATTCCTATACCAATGCAGGTTAGCATTTATCTTAGAGAGTTTCCTAGAGCATTGAGAAGTTGAATGACTTGCCATGAGTCACATAGTCAATAGGTGTCAGAGGTGGAACTTGAACCCAGATCTCCCTGGCTTTGAGAATATCATGCTGGCTCCCATACAATATACATAAATTTAATATGATATAATTACACATATACAACATTCATGAGTATTCATGTTACATATGACATGTGATAAATTTATTTATACCATATATAATGTCATTGAAGATTTTTGAACATGTCATGGACATTATAGAGGATTTATAATATGTGTAGTCAAGATGTACACATGATGATAAGTCATAGATGGGTTGCATTCTACACTAGTGGAGAAAAAATTTCAAATCCACAAGATCATGGCTCTGTGGAAACATATCTATGAATCTAATGCATGAATTAAAGAAAGTAAAAATGTTTAAAAGATATAGTCCTGTGGCAGCTAGGTGGCATAGTGGATAAGCACTGGTCATGGAGTCAGGAGGACCTGAGATCAAATCCAGCCTCAGACATTTGACACTTAATAGCTGTGTGACCCTGGGCAAGTCACTTACCCCTCATTGCCCCATAATAATAATAATAATAATAATAATAAATATAATAATAATAAATACAGTCCTGGTTCTTCAGGCACTTCTATTCTTAGAGGAATGTAGCCCCTAAGAGATATCTGGTGTTACAATTCCCAGTGTCCTAAGTCTCCCAGGTCCTGTCAGGCACTATCTATCCAATATTAAAATCAGGAGAGGTTTAAAATTATTTTATTGTTATATCCTGTACTGGACATTCTAAAAAAACAATTTTACAAAGCAAATAGCACTGCTTGCATATTTGATTCCTTCTATTTTTCATCTCCTCAGGGGCTTGCTTCTTTGATTATCCTCACTTTCTTACCTTCAATATCCATTTATTGGATCCTTTTCTGCTGCCTATGAACATGCCTATATCTCCCCATTCTTATACACACATGTACAGTTTTATATATATCACACAATTGCATTGGACCATACCATCCCTTGTTATCATATATCTTTACTTGCTTTGACAATCAGTCTTCTAGAGAAGAGGGGAAAACTCATGACTTCAATTTTTTTCTTTCTTTTTTCTTTTCTTTCTTTCTTTCTTTCTTTACTTTTGCAGGGCAATGAGGGTTAAGTGACTTGCCGTGGGTCACACAGCTAGTAAATGTCAATTGTCTGGGGCAGGATTTAAACTCAGGTCCTCCTGAATCCAGGGCCAATGCTTTATCCACTGCACCACCTCACTGCCCTTCCATGCCACCTAGTTACACCCCTCCACACTACCTACCTACCCCCCTTTTTTTCAGCTTTCACTTTCTTACTCCTCACTCAGTTCTCATGAACCTTGCATTAGATTCAATTCCTATAACCTGACCAAACTGTTCTACCTAAGGATATCAACCATCTTTTAATTACAACCAATGACTCTTCACTCATCATCTTTTAAGATGATTTGTCTCTCCCAGCCCCCCAGCCTATTCTGCCTTCCCTTGGCTTTCATGCCACCAATCCTCCTACTCTTCTGAACACTCCTCACTTTCCTTCACCAGAACATTGTCCATGCCCTTCTGGACCTTCTTTACTCTTTTAAGACCTTCTCTTGGTAATCTTTTTTTTTTTTTTTTTTTTTTTTTTTTTTTGATGCAATTGGGGTTAAGTGACTTGCCCAGGGTCACACAGCTAGTAAGTGTCAAGTGTCTGAGGCGAGATTTGAACTCAGGTCCTCCTGAATCCAGGGCCTGTGTTCTATACACTGTGCCACCTAGCTGCCCCATATTGCAATAGTTTTTTAATCCTATCTACTAGCAGTTTATCTGCTCTCCAAATTAGTCTGCATAGTCTGGAAAAAATATCTTTAAAAAAAAATAACCAAAAAGCAGGAGTTTGAGCATGATATTTTTCTACTCAAGAATTCCATGGGAATTTTTTTTGTCATATCCTTAGTTATTGGAGCTTTCTCCCTTCTCAAATCATCTTGAATTTACTTTTTTTTTTTTTTCCAGAGCAATGAGTGTTAACTGGCTTGCCCAGGTTCACAGAGCTAGTATGTGTCAAGTGTCTGAAACCAGATTTTAACTCAGGTCCTCCTAAATCCAGGGCCAGTGTTTTATCAGTGCACTGTACCACTTAGTTGCCCCCCTTGAATTTACTCTTAAGGATTTTGCAAGCTCATTGAAGATATGGGATTTTTCAATTTTTTTAACCTTTTCATCCAGTAGGTGTCAATAAATGCTTGTTGCACCGAGATAAATAGTACTGTGAGCCAAACAAAAACACAAATGAAAGCATGCCTGCATTCTTGTTAGTTCTCTCCTTAGTCTGTCTTATTTCCCCTTATAAATCCTTTCCTCACTCCTCCTTCCTTGTATGCTTTACTCTTTTTTTTTAAAACTTTGTGTTCCAAATTGTCTTCCTTCCACCCTCCCCCAAGAACTCAAGCAATTCAATATAACCTATACATGAGTTGTCATGCAAAACATTTCCACATTATTTTTATTTTTTAAAACTTATGTATGCTTTACTCTTAACTAGCTAACATTAAAAAAGAACGACGAACAGTAAACCTCCTACATTAAAATAGTACCTTATTTCTGACTTTTTTGTTCCCCATGAGAGCAATTTCTTTTTAGGGTATGGGGGTGGATATAAGGGAAAGCAAGGTAGAGATGCTCACATGGGATATAGGTCATTCTTATTGACTTACTATTAGCATCCTTTCTCTTTTCCTAAACACAGTTCTATTTCCTGTGCTATTTTTCCTTGGTGAAAGGTTGGAACTTCGTGGAAATAATAACCTAAAAGAAAGGTGGATTGAGGAAGAAATCCTTCTGCCTTTCCTGACTCCGTAAAGTATACAACAAAGGCAGTTGCCTTTAATAACAAAGATGCTTTGTTTGTCTCTCCTTGGTTCCTATTTTCTTCCCTCATGGCTAAACTGCACACTCTTTGTAAAGATAAGCCCTGCTTCACATTTCAAATTGGTCAAGCCTGAGTCGCTTTCATGAAGCTTCAAAGGCCATGGACAGAAGAATGGTAAGCAGAGCAGTAGATGTTTGCAAAGAAAACCATTCTCCCAACACAGTGGTTGTTTTGACTAGACATACTTACCCACAGCCATAACTAGGGGGCAAGATAGGGTGATCACCTAGGTCCCTGAGGCTTAGGCTGTCATAACTTACTGGTGTTTGGATAGTCACCCAGGAAGTTGTGGAGAGGGAGGAGCTACAAGTTTAAGCAGAATTTCTAAGATCTAAGGCTCATATAACTATAATCATATTTGGATGCTAGGTGTTCCAGTGGATAGAGGACTAGACTTGCAGTCAGGAATATATAAGTTCAGGGGGCAGCTAGATGGCACAGTGGATAGAGCACCAGCCCTGGATTCAGGAGTACCTGGGTTCAAATCCGGCCTCAGACACTTAACACTTACTATCTGTGTGACCTTGGGCAAGTCACTTAACCCCAATTGCCTCAAAAAAAAAAAAAGGAATATATAAGTTCAAATGTTGCCTCAGACTGTTACTAGCTATATGATCCTGGTCAGATGACTTAACTTCTCTCATTCTCAATTTTCCCATCAGCAAAATAAGTATAATTATAGCAACTGCCTCACAAGGTGGTTGTGAGAACCAAATGACATAGCATAGTTAAAGTGCTTTGTAAGCCTTAAGTCAATA
Source organism: Dromiciops gliroides (assembly GCF_019393635.1). Classification (NCBI taxonomy): domain Eukaryota; kingdom Metazoa; phylum Chordata; class Mammalia; order Microbiotheria; family Microbiotheriidae; genus Dromiciops; species Dromiciops gliroides. Next base: position 106,357,091 of record NC_057862.1, on the reverse strand, counting down.
TAAAAAATGCTAGCTTCCTCCATTCCATAAAGTCATCTTTCTTACTTACCAAACGTGGCCTATCTCTTTCCCTTCTATTCCCCATAACAGTTTTCACCTGCTGAATTATTTCCCTTTTTATTTTAGGTACCTCTCACCCTTACTTCACCTGGATAAACCTGTTGGAGAGAGACAAGAGCCAATATCCATTTACCCTGGCTATACATACGCCAGAGAGGATCCTGGATCCACAGACTCCTGGTAATGAAACTTGCCTTATTCATTTAATTATAGAGCACAGGTTTAAGGAACTTTGTATACTTAATTGAGACCACATGCTCCTGAAGATTTTTTATTCATGCTCAGCTCACATTTCTTAATCTTCCTTATGTTAGAAGAAAATCTATGTCCTCTACTTTTAGATATAGACTGAATCCTATTTTTATTCTGATCTACTTCATTTCTTTTTTTTTTTTAATTTTTGCAGGGCAATGGGGGTTAAGTGACTTGCCCAGGGTCACACAGCTAGTAAGTGTCTGAGGCCGGATTTGAACTCAGGTACTCCTGAATCCAGGGCCGGTGCTTTATCCACTGCGCCACCTAGCTGCCCCCTGATCTACTTCATTTCAATGTGCATCTTTGTTGAATTATGATGTTATGCAATAAGAGAGAGGCCACTTCAGAGTCAGGGCCACTCTAGAGTCAGGGCAACCTGGGTTCAAATTTGGCTTCTGACACGTACTAGGTGTGTGACCCTTGGCAAATCCTTTCATACTTCAATACCCCAAGAAACTGTCTAAGACTATATATTGGAGAACAATTTTCAATATGCTTTAGGAGAGGGGTGGGGCTGACTTTAGAGTCAGGAAGCACTGAATTCAAACCATAACTCTGATGTAGACTAGCTCTGTGAATAAAGGAATGTTTCTCGGCATTTCAGTGCTTACCCAAGCTTTCTCTAAGGATACACTTTGCAGGAAGGTTATATATTTATTTAGTTTTTGGTCTCAGTACAAGTATCCCCTTAAATAAAACACATAAGGCCATGGCTGCTGACCAAGGGGGCAGAGGGGATATGAAATACTACTGTTTACAAGAATAAGAACAAAAAACACACCTCTGTACATGTGTAATGCTTGTTAGTAGTGAAGAAGAGGGAAGGAAGTGGGATACCAGCACGGCCACAGGCAGATGTGCAGGGTCCTGGGCACTGTCCCACATATTTATAAAGGCTGCTGTAATATCTGGGTATGTATAGGAAATCCACTTTAGGTTCAGAGTCCTCTTGAAAGATGTGGGGATTGGTGGTGCTATATTCACCCTGATCCATGTACTTGACCTGAATTGAGACATAAAAGCCTGGGCCAGCACCATAATGGTCCATCTCCCCTCAATGAAGTGCTGAAAGTGAGCACTTTTCCACTTGCTCCCATCTGGTTATTCTCCTCTTCTGCCTTTACAATTTCCTTTTACATTTAGCTTTCCTTCATTTCAATTTAAGTTCCTTGAGGGAAGGTACCTTTTCGCTTATATTTGTATTTCTAGTATTTTGCATAATTCTGAGGACCAGAGTAAGCACTTAATATGTATTCTTTCTTTCTATCTTCCTACATTTACTTCATCTACATATCTACCTATATATCTATGTGTCTATATATGTATGTATGTATGTATGTATCTATCTATCTATCTCTCTGTCTGTTTAATTCTATAAACCACTCTTTTTCACAGGTTTTATGACTCCTTAATCTGCACCCTTTCAATTATATCATGCTGTCTCTTTTCTATTGAGAACCTCTTATCAGAATTAGGGAATTGGGATGAATAATCTAGACAATAGTATGAGTGAGTTGAGTTATTGTGGAGAGAGAGTTAGATTTGAAATCAGGAAGATTTGGATTAATTCCTACCTCTGATACATATTAGCTTTATGCACTTGGACTAATCATTTAACCAATCACTGAGCCAGAAAAGTCTCTAAAATGATGTTACAGATCAATTGCTTATCTAAATTAGGCAGAAGTTTCCACACTGATAAATCATACATATGAACAAAAAGAGAGGATATAGTATGTTTTAGATGTAAAAATGAGTATAAATCAGAAAAGAGTCAGCACAAAAAAGGCTCAAGTAATTAGGGAAAGCTTTATGTAGGAAGTGTTTCCAGAACTGGATTTGAAAGGATAAGTAGGATTTGGGAAAGTTGAAAGATGGGATAAGGGAAGTCTAAGCAGGGAAGTATTTTGTAGCATGTTCACTAAAGGGCAATAAAGCCAACCTAACTGAAATAGGGGTCTTTTAAAAATTTTAATATATTTTATTATTAAACATACTTTCCAGAAACCTGCATATGTGATATTTTTTGGTACTTACTCAGCTGAGATGGAAAACAAAAATAACAGCAACTCTGCTTATTTGGAAAGCCTAAAATAACCTTTCCTATTGCAAATTCACCTAAGAGAATGGCAGAAAAAGGCTTTGAAAAAAAGACACAGAATAAATGATGCAAGTTAGACAAATTCCTGTTTCTGAGCTATAGTCCTATAAAATATTCAGGAATTACCAGCAAATTTAGGTTCCTTTAATTGAAGTAATTTTATTTTACTTCCTTGGCATAGACCTCCTCCACCTGAAAGAAGGTGTATCAGGTTGCTTTCTGATTGACAGATTGTTTTCTAGAAAGACATCAGTGAGATCTGATCAATTCTGCATGAGTAAAGCTCCAGGGATGAAGTAGTGTTCTCCCATGCAAAGGCTTCCTACAACAAGAAAGACCAGTGCAAGGACTCAAAAGTGATGAAAATTAAGTGGCTAAAGACATTTTTGACTGTTTTATAAGCAAAATCAGCCTGAAAGTCACATAGATTCCTTTTATTTCTCCTTCTTTCTATCTCCCTCTCCAAAACCCATTCATTTCCCAACTTCCATTGCAAATATGTTTCCATGAAATGTTCTAGGATAACTTACTTCTGTGATCTATACCATTGCTTTGAAAATATGAAATGGTGTGGAAGAGGAGAGAGGATTTGCTATGTTGCAGGCAGCATTCTAATTTCTGTTATGTAAAAACAAGTAAGAAAATTTTTGCCTTCAAAAATCTTACATTATAGTTGGAGAAGACAACATATAAAGGGGAGCTTGAAGGGGCAATGGAGGATATTTGCCAATTGGTATATGTGACGATTGCTAGGAATTGTTTCAGAGACCTAATTCTGCACAAGGAAAGGTAAAAGCTTAACCATGAGAATTTCTCTGATGATTTAATCAAATTAATTTTTATGTTGTTATTCAGTATTCAGTACTCAGCATATCTCCTAGGTTCCAACTCTGTTCTTGAATAAAGTATCAGAAATATACAGATAAAAGACACACTTGTCTACAAATATTTAGCCTCTTTCTCTGTTTTAATTCTGACATGTATTTCCAAAAATCGTTTTGGCCCTTCTATCCTGTACTCACCTTTGAATTAAAATTTCTAAGTTCAAGGAATAGTAACATGGTTTGGAGGGCCCGTTAAAGTTTTTGTTTCTGTTTTTGTTTTTTACAGAATTAAGCTACTTCATTATCTACTACTGATGCTGACACAGAAGCAATGATTATATTCTTAGTGGGTTTTTTTGATAATGATCACTTTCTCCACTGTGAACATAAATGTTCTTAATCTGGCAGCTGTGAATTTACTAAAATTTCTGGATTACTTTTTAAAAATATATTTAATTGCTATTTTAACCTGATACTTTTTTTCTTATTTCATGTATCTAAACACATTACGAGAAGGATTCCATGCACTTCAGCAGACTGCCAAAGGAATCCAGGAATGATAAGTTTGATTATTATAACATGAGATGAACAAATGTCCCATAAAATTTGTTGTTAATGTTATTGTGTTTGGGTTCATGATAAAACCAACTTAGCTGTTACCTTTATCTGCCTTTCCAAGGAGAACCTGTGAAGTATTTTTCCACTTAGTTATACAACTTTATTTCCACTGATTTCATTTGTAGTGAGAACATCAGTGTTAATGTGATCCAAAAATCTACTGGCAAGATGCCTGAGTTATTGGTCATGTATTAGCCCAGTTTCCCCGTTATCACCTTAAAACAGGAAGAAGATGCCAAAGAAGATAACAGAACAACAATAAAAAGTAGAGAATGAAAAGTGATCTTCATAAAGAAACTTCACAGAGAAACTAGCAAAGGCACTAAAGAAATCAGAAAACAAAAACAAAAAAGAGCTCCTAATACAATAAAGAAATACTATGGGAATAATTGGAAATGTACAAAAATCTCCAGAAGAATGGAAAAACACTATAATGACAACCCCTCCCTCATCTAATACACAATGGGAAAAACTCATGATATTTGAATAACTTTTTGAAAATTATTTTTCTTTTTTGCCATCTATGAGATTTTATTTTTCACATATAGTTATTTCTTATACATATATTATATGATGCTATGTTATTCTAAATTTAAAAAACAAATAAAATAAAGGGGTTATTAAATATTGAAACCCCTTCATGACTCCCCTCCACCCCCACCCTTTGTACATAAACCCTACCCTGGAAATGAGAAAGGTGCTACTGTAAGAACCTACAGAATGATTGAGAAACTTCATATAAGAATTAAAGGCACATCTAATGATCACATTTCTTTTAAAGAATTCAGAAGTTAAACAAAAGGATAGGTGATTTAGAATAGAATCAGGAAATCTTAAAGAAGCAAATATTCTGAAAGAAAACAGAGGATATGCAACACAAAAATGTAAAGTTATAATAAAACTATTAAAGCAAATTCAAAATATAAGAAGTTGAGGAGAATACTTCAGGTTTCTACAAATCAAGGATATTGACCTTAAAGTGAGGAGAATCAAGAGAACACTGCAGACAGAGACAGCAATATTGTTCGATGAAGAACTGTGAATGTCTTGACTATTCTCAACAATACAACAATCCAAGACAATCACAAAAAAATTGATGAAACATACTATCCACCTCCAAAGACAGGACTGATATTAATGGAAGAGAGTGAAGCATGCTATTTTTCACATTCTTTCATTGTGACAAATATGGTAATGTTTTGCATAATCATAAATGTATAACCCATATCAGATTGTTTGCTGCCTTGGGAAGGGGGGAGGGAAGGAAAGGAAGGAGGTATAGAGATTGGGACAGAAAAATATAAATAAAAATATTTACCCGGGAAAAACAAAACAAAAGAAGGGGGAGGGGTATGCTGGGAAGGGTACAGGATATATATATGTATCTATATACACACATAAATATATATGTTGTGCATATATGAGTTATTTAGGTCTTATTTATACAGTAATTCTATTTAAACAAATTTGTCACATATATTATTGATATAAATTGATATGAATATGTTATTTATAAAAGTTATTTACCTGTATAAAAAAAACTGCCTGTTTATAAAAAAAAGAATTTAAAATACTAAATTATATGTACTAAACTATATCTAGGTATATCTAAGTGTAATAGCACAGAAAATACACATTATATATGTCATGTATGTACATATTATATCTATGTCTGATATATGTATAAAACTTAATTATACATCACAAATAGATTTTTTAAAAAGTTAGATAATCCAAGAATCATCAAACTCACAGGGGGGAAAATTGGCAAAATAAAACAAAATAACCTGACTTTCATATTTTAGTTAACAAATTTCCTGGAAATAATATAATTTGAGGGAAAAGCAATAAAGGTGTTAAAGTGCATGAGGAGCCAACAGAAAAGAACACCAGGTTTAACTTGCCAAGAAACTGACTTACCAAGCATCAATGCTTAAATGTTGAAGTGAGAGTTCTAAAAGTTAGAGAAAGGCACCTATCATTCATCAATGTATGTCAGGGAAAATAATTCAGAAAGGATCATCGATGATAATAAAGGAAAGAAAGGCTAAAATATGATATGTTGAAAATTAAAGAGAATTTATTTGCACCCAAGACATATCCTATAAAAGTAAGCATATTCTTATACTAAAAGTTAATTCAACTAATTCAACTAATTACTTTTTAATCATTACTCTGGAAAAATCTAGAGAAGAATAAGTTTTTTTAATTAATTTATAAACTTAGTATATGGGAAATCCAGCAAGATGGCTTAGTATCCTAGAGAAGGGGATAGGAAGATTAAAAAGTGACTTCTTATTTCATTCAGATGAAGATCATTAGAACAAAGAGTTAAGGGGTATATGGAAGAGATGGTGCTCTTATCTGATGTGGGCATGGAAAATTGAAAAAAAACAATGTAGTAAAAATTGAATAAAGTGAGGAAGATATTAGGTTAGTCAAGATCAGAGAAGAAATATTTTGAGATGCTAGAGTTGGGGAATAGATTGCCTAAGGTAAAGTAGTTAAAGTGTTAATTACAAAAGAAAATCAAATGTCATGAACCAGTGGCCTTGTAAAGAAAAGTACTTGGTGGGTGGATGGGGGTCAGGGAAGGAGTTTAGGGATCAGATTCTCTCAAGGAAACTGATTTATATGGGAAACTAACTTAATAAATTAACTTTCAATATTAATGGACTGGACTATCACAAGAAACAAAAGAAGTTGGCAAAACTGTTTAGAAAATTAATTCCAATAGTTTGCTGCACGTGTGAAGCATATTGAAAAGACCTGAATCCAAATTAAAATGAAGGATTGGCGTAAAATTATTATCTCATTCCCCCACCCTCTAACCCTAAAGCAAGATTTTAGATAAGGCACTGGTGAACATAGATAGTGCCAAGAGAGCCAAACAGGGAAACTTTACATAAATGTATAATAGATAATAAAACAGTATCAATATTGCAAACAATATCAATATTAAATACTTATGGGTGAAATGATTTAGTATCTAAGTGCTTGGAGAAAAAGCTAAATGAGTTATTAAGTAGAGACAGATATATAGCCAAAGAGAGGAGTATAGACAAAATTTAAGTGATTTTAGACTCAACCCTAACAAATGAAAAGACATAAATGATGGATAAAATCAAATTGTTGGAAAGTAACATTTTTATGCCTATTGAAGATAAAGTTTCAGCAATATGTTTATTCTTCTGAATTGTCCAACAGGTTTATTTTTTAAAAAATGATGATAGTTAAACCAAATTTGGTAACAGAAAAGGGCTATGTATACCTATTTTATATAGTTATATACCTAGGGTCATGTAAAAGTTTCTTAGGCAAAAATGGATCATGACTAGAAAAAGTCTGAGAATTCCTGAAATACACTGAAAATTAGAATGAGAAATTCACAATGAATAGAGTAGGAATAGTCAATTATTGAACACTATTATAATCAATCCTGATAAATATGAAGATATACTATATATATATACATATATATATCAGAAGGTACAATGCTTCATTATATATTTCAGAATGAATTACATATTAAAAATTACTTTTAAAATATACTATGTATTATATATGCATATATACATATGTATATATGTGTATATAAATATACACACATACATATGTGTATATAAGCATTAACTATCTGGAGTCAAGTCTACCAAGACACACAGAGGATTTACTTATTTACATATTTCAGTCATGTCCAAATCTTTGCGACCACATTTGGGCTTTCTTGGCAAAGACAGTGGAGTGTTTTCCCATTTCTTCCTCCAGCTCATTTTACAGATGAGAAAGCTGAAACAAATAGGATTCAGTGACTTGCCCACAGTCACAGAGCTAGTAAGTGTCTGAAATAATATTTGAACTCAAATCTTCTTTACTCCAAGTGCAGCTCTCTATTTACTTCATCACCTAACTATCTCAGGAGTTACATAAATGCATCACCTCACTGTAATTGCATTTATGTAAGTCCTGAGATAGCTAGGTGATGAAGTAAATAGAGAGTTGGACTTGGAGTAAGGAAGATATACACACATATACATAAACATGTATACATATATACATACATACAGTACATACTCATATCTATTTATAAATTCAGATAGATAGATGATGGAAAGAGAGACAGACAGACAATTAATCACCAAGGAATAAAAAATAATGCATGTAGGAATTCTCTGACTCCAAGAACACCTATTACCTGGAAACCAAATTATTTATTTATTTGGTCATTTATTCATTTTAAAAGAACTGCTAAGAAACTGAAAACTGGTCTGTTGGAAATAGTTTTAGGCCACCATCATATTCCATTAATGACATTCAATTCCATAAGTAATTAAAATATTTGTAATGTCACACATAAAAAATGAACAAACAAAGGAGTCACACATAATTAAAATTTATGAGAATATATTATGTCTTTCAAAACTATTGACAATCTTTGAACAGACACAGAAGAGCTGCAGTTATAAAAGAAATTAAATTATAAATTAAATTATAAAATAATAGCAAAGCTGTTTCACAAATGTAATTAACGCAACTAAAATCAGAAAAATATGACTTGGAAAATAATTTGCATTAAATATCTCAAAACAATTTGATGGTATAACAAAAATGTAAGAGTTATAGTCATTCATCAATAAATGAGTAAATGGAATAAACAAAATATTGTCTAAATAAAAAATACAATCAATTAAAAGCTGACTCATCAAATGTATTAACTGGCTCCTCAGGGATTTTGAATGAGTTGATTTGTATACTGGCAAAATTTTTTACTGGTCAGGGTATGGATCAACAGTTATGCTATTTCACTGCTGATGGAGTTATTAATCAGTTCAACCATTCTGGAAAATGTTTGGAATATTTCAAGACAAGTTTCTAAGTTATTCAAAGCTTTTGAATAAGAGAGCCCATTACTAGGTAAGATACAATTGAGAACCGTTTTATATTTTTCTTTGTTTCATAAACTGCAAGTGCCAATAAAGTAATTCTTTATTAGTCACACATGGCGATGATCATGTCTATGCTAACTCAAAGCAGACAAAATCTGTCACTTGGATGATACTTGAAATCAAAGAGTTTTCTACTTGTGACAAATATTCATTTCAATAGACATTTAAATGCCTACTATGTGCTAAGCAGTGTGATAAGTATTGATAGAGATTGAATTCTATTGTTATAGCCTTTAATAACTGACAGTCATATGCAAATTACTGTAGGGTAGTTGGATAAAACTTTTGTGAAGGATATTTTAAATGATCTATGATTTTAGTGTGGGTATTTCCTCCACCAAAACAAATCAAATCTCTATGGATATATGAATAGACAATCTTTATTGGTGTCTTTGGCCAAATATTCTTCATCTGATAGCCAACAACCATTTACTGAAATAGAGGTTTCCCTTATCTGCCATTCTTGTTATCTTGTCAGAAAGGAAAATGATTTTAACTTGCATGGCTCAATTCTTGAAGAATATTTTATTATGTATTTGTTTGTTATACCATATTCACTTCCTTCTAACACTCCTTAGTAAACACATATTTGCCCCTTACATTAATAAAAGAGAGTTAAGAATTTTAATTAATTTTAAGACCAACTAATTAATATTATTTTGTGAAAAGCTACCCAGAACAATCTACCCCAAAACTATCCTGGGAAATACATACATACATACACACACACACACACACACACATATATATATATATACTCTGCACATATACTATACTATTTCTCTATAGAGAGTTAAGATAACCCCATATAAATCATCAGCATTTCTATATATGACCAACAAAACCCAGCAACAACAGATAGAAAGAGATATTCCATTTTAAAATAACTGTAGACAACATAAAGTATTTAAGAGTCCACCTGCCAAAGCAAACACAGGAACTATATGAACAAAATTAAAGAATACTTTTCACACAAATGAGATCTAAATAATTGGGAAAATATCCCTTGCTCATTGGTAGGCTCAGCTAATATAAAAAAATGACAATTCTACTTAAATTAATTTACTTATTTAGTGCCATATCAATTAAAATACTTAATAATTATTTTATAGAATTAGACAAATTGTTAAAAATTCATCTGCAAAAACAAAAGGTCAAGAATATCAAGGAAATTGATGAAAAGGAACCTAGGAACCCCAGATCTAAAGCTATATTATAAAATGACAATCATCAAAACTATTTAGTACTGGCTAAACTGAACCAATGGTGGTTCAGTGGAATAAGTTAGGCGCACAAAACACAGCAATGAATTAATATAGTAATCTACTGTTTGATAATCTTGGTGTCATGAAGAAGATAATCTAGAAGAAAATGAAGTGTAAAAAGGAGAGATTGAAACAGGGAGGAAGAAAGGGAGAAGTCTTGATTCAATGGTGATATTATACTCCTATGGAAGGAGAGAAATATTTCAGAATGGGAGATGAGTACCTTATAATGAGTATAACTCACAGGGATTTCATATTTACAGACAACTAACATGGAGTGTTGTACCTCTATCAACAGTATCTTACTTAGGGGGAAGCAAAATTGAATCTTTTAGAAACAACATCCATAGGGGTAGGAGGGCATGGTCTCAGAGAGGAGATTTCATGATGAATTTGAATAATGATCATGAGGAGGGTAAGGGTAGTAATGAAACACAAAAACAAGGACACAAAGAAATTTCTACCATGGGGCACTATTTTCTTCCTCTCAATCTCCTGTAGGAATTAATATTTGGAAAAGTGAAGCACAACAGAAAAAAAAAGTGAGAGAAGAAAACGTCTATGATCCAGTAACAAAGGAACCATTTAGAAGAAGGAATTCAAAATAGGTACTATATAAGTTTTAATTCCATGAAGAATTTAGAGAAAAAAGAAAAAATAGTAAACTTAAGGAATATGAATCCAAAAAGAAAAGCCAAGAATCAAGAGAAAGGGGGAAAATAATGAAGAGAATGGGGGAGAGAAATGATATTTTTTAATGTGCAGAAAATTAAAAAAAAATAATGAAACAAGTTTAAGTGGAGAAGAGAAATTTTACTTGGCAGAGAAAAAGAGAGGGGAACAATTAGATAACAAGGTAAAAAGAAGAAAGAAAAAGAATTAATAACCCAGTCAAAACTCCTAAACTAGAGAATGGTAGGGAGGTGAGCTTGAGGGAAAGGAAAGGAGAATTTGTGGGAATAGGGTTTCCTTAAAACAGATTAAGCAAAGAACTGAAGAGAAAAAGTACTGTCTTATTTTTCTTGACACAAAAATGTATTTATTATATGGGATGACTCTCTGGCAGGTGGGTGACAAAGTTAAAATGAATGTGATGCTAAAAATAAGTCAATGGATTTTTCAAAGAACAGATAATTAGAGGAGGGGTTTTCCTTTTGAAAGTGGAAGCTTTTCAGGAAATTCTGTTTGCAGGTTTAGGCTGATTGAATTCTGCCCCCAGAATACTATAGGACCTCCTTAATGAGATCCTATATCACTCAGGGGAATACAAAATGGAAGAAGAAGGTCCATTGCCCAAATTATGATATGAAGTTGTATAGTTAGATCATTGAGTGTTTCCATCAGTACATGTATTGGGGAGACAATGCAGACCAGACCACAAATTTGGTTTAAAATTATATAGTAGGAAGTGAGTGGGATTATTGCATTTTACCACTGTAAAAGTGCATTATACTGAAATCAATATTTTTGAGGTGAAACTCTTTGGAGATGAATTATAGACCAATACAATTTCAGAGATATCACAATTATAAGCAATATGAATGGCAATGGAAAAATATGGTATAAATAGTTTATGATATTTTATGAACTTGTATGCAGCTTGTAAGAAATTATCAAGGATGTAACATAATTAGAAAAGGAGGGAAGTATGTTACATATCAAGAGTGAGTGATTACAGATGTTCAGTCCTAATGTTTTAATGGTATTCATGAACTAGTTAAACAAGCAAAGTAATACCTCGAGAATATTAGGGAAATGTTCTATAGAGAGATGTAGAGAAAAAATGAATAAGATATATATATATATATATATATATATATATATATATATATATATGGACAGAGAAGAAATATGAATGGGTTTTGAGCTCAACTGATGAAGGGAATAGCCAGATTGATGAGTTCATAAATCCCTGATAATTGATGATAGACATTTTAATAAATTACCTCTCACCAGATTGCATTGATTTCCTTGTATTAAGATATCTAGTTGACCTTTTTATTTTCCATACGTTGTGTGTGTGTGTATACACATATCTATATATATGTGGAAGGTCCTAGGTTCTTATTGCTCTATCCTCTTTTGTCTTCTATGAATTACTAATCCTTTCTACTCACAATATTTCTCCTCTGTACGTGCTGTCTGTAGTGTCTAGTTTGGAAAAATTATTTGGGAAATTTTCTCTTTTCACTTCTGTTCAGAGTTTAAAGTTATTTTAATTAGATTACCAAGTCCAAGCAAATTTATGTACATATTTTAAATGTATACATATATATGTAAATTTATCTATGTATATAAATATGTTTACTAATGTATCTATATACGTATGTGTGTGTGTGTGTGTGTGTGTGTGTGTGTGTGTATATATATATACACAGAGAGAAAGAGAGAGTGAGAAAGAGATTTGTATAGTAAAAATAGTTAGTTTAGAGGCATTCCATTCCTAGTCAAAAGCCCGTCACTCCTAAACCATGGTCCATAAATACATACAAATTCCTATTTCATATACAATTTTCTTAAGCAGGAAATCACTTCTTTAGTTTCTTTTTCTTTTCTGAAGTTCTTACCTTAAATCAGCAGCAATGATGAAAAGGACCACCTGTGCCATTAAGGTATCCATTTTCTTTCCCCAAACTTGATAATCCTTAGTGTATTTTATACATACCTTCTGGTAGTATCATTTTTCTTTTTATGAATCACTAAAAAAAAAAAGTAAGTAGTGTACACCAGGTTTGATAAATCTCACTCTATCCTCCATGGACCTGGCATACATCCTTATTAATCATGTCATGTTAACCCATGTTCATTGAGAACATACACATAAACAGGGAGCCAACATACATAAATACTTGTTCTTCTTTCAACCAGTACTGGAATAACTTTCTCTTGCAGGCACTTATGAATAATGATCATGATAATTCTTGGAATCAACTTACTTGGGGAATCTAGTTCTACCTTTTCCTGGGAGGGTTTTAAACCAACTATACATCTCACAAAGTTTAGTATTCCTTCATTTCCTATCATATCACATTCTTCTATTTCCAACCCTCTGCCCCTGCCTGTCTTTTCTGATTATTTTACCTCTTTGTTTTCATTTTGTGACAATTCATTCTTTCAAGGAATTATTGATTCTTTATGACAATCATCAGATTAGAATCAATGCTTGTCTTTCTTTTCTGGAGAGGATAACAAATGATATTTTGTTCACATATAGTTCTTATGTGAGACAGGCAGAAACATACAGTGTTCATTTGAACAGTAAACTATAGAAGTTCCTTTGTGCTCCATAGTTACTGGACATGAGGTCTTCAGTTCTCTATTTTGGACCTGGTAAATTTTTGTGACAAATTCACAGGGTGACAATTCATGACAAACTACATGTTTATTGCCTCTATTGGTTTAGAGAACTTAGGCTTGAGCAAGTCTTTGTTATAACAGGTTTTTCCACTTTTTTTTCCTGGATGGAGATTTCCCTGGTTTTTTTTTCCTGATTGGATTCTATTTTTTTTGGTTCACTCAACTGTGTCTCAACTGCAACTAGAAGATTACTGCCCAAACCATAATAAGGTCAGCAGCTTCCTTCACCTATTGTCTGCTAGAACATCTCAAGGAAAAATTCAACTTTTAACTAATACTTGCTTCTTCCTTCTCTTACCTTTTTTTTTTTTTTTTAGTGAGGCAATTGGGGTTAAGTGACTTGCCCAGGGTCACACAGCTAGTAAGTGTTAAGTGTCAGAGGCCGGATTTGAACTCAGGCATTCCTGACTCCAGGCCCGGTGCTTTATCCACTGCGCCACCTAGCTGCCCCCTTCTCTTACCTTTTTACGATGTCATACTCTACATTCATTCATCCATCAAAAGTTCCCTTTAAAAGGGTGGGGAAATCCTCAAGATCCTGCATGTAAGTAGATGAACTATCCATTATATACATGTGTGAACAGATGTATGTATTTGAGTATGCATGTAAATATGTATGTATGTACATATGTATGCATGTATCATTTCAATTGAAATATGAATTGGAAAACTTATCTAGATGAAAAGACTTTCAAATTTTCCATCAGCTTTTTCATTCTTACCTAACACTGCAAAGAACTGTAGTTTACAAGTATTCCATATAGAGGATTAACTTCTCCAGTCAGGTACTCATCTCTCTGGATGGCACAGATGCAGTATTACTCTATTCATTACCATGGCTGGGTAAAGGAAGAGGTACAGTTTCCTTCTAGCTAGATTATTTCCTTGTTCGTATGGTTTATCATGGTAAAAGGGAGGATACATTCCCACTCTAAAACTGGGGAAATCCATGAGGAAAGGAAGGAAGGTTCTGCATATTTCGTACATACTTTGTCCAGGAGGTATGGGCCAGGTGGTATGTTAAATTACTCAGGTTCCCATTTAGAACTTGGAGCACATTTTTTTTTCAAAGAGTAATTGTGAAAAGCTACACTATGGGCCAACTAGGTTTCTCTGGAAGAATTGGGGGCCTACCCTAACTAGCATTTTAAATTTAACTTATTTCAATAAAGTACTGTCATTTAAGAATAGACTCAAAAAGTTTTTTTTTTTTTGGTGGGGATAACTTATATGAAGAGACACTATTTAAACATCTTGTTTGTTGGTTTGTTTTAAGTTTTATTGGTGTTTTCTTTTTATGATACAAATATTTATAGATTACCTACATATTATGACAAGTTTCTTATAGTAAAGCAATTAAAACATAACTAGTAGTACCTTGTCTTCATATAAAAATGCATGTGATATCCCACATTTGTTTTTCATAATCACCACTTTAGTTTTTTAGGTTATTCTTTACACAATAGAAATATATTTTGATTTGCTTCCACACCCCCCTCCCCAATGAGGAAAGAAAAAAAAGAAAGAAAACAAAATTCCTTGCAACAAATACATATAGTTAAGTAAAACAAATTCCCTTGTTAGCAGTATATGGAACTATATGTCTTCCTTTGTACCTTAAATCCATCTGAAAAGGCTAGCAAGTTTCATCACTGGCTCTATAAAATAGTAAATAAGCATTATATTTGCCTTAGTTCTTATAGATTTCAGAGTTTCTTGGTTTTAAGGCAGGGAATGAGGGGGGGGGTTGCTATTATGTAAATGGTTCTGCTGCTTTCACTCTGCATCAGTGAATATAATTCTTTCCAGGTGTTTTAAAAGTGATCTCTTTCTTCATTTTTTATAGCTCATTAGTATTTTATCAATTCATAACCCACAACTTATTCAGTCATTCTTCAATTGATGGGCATCCCTTTTGTTTCCAAATTGTTGGGGGGGTTTGACACCAGGAAAAGGAAAAGAGCTGTTATAAGTAATTTTAAATATGTAGCATGTACAAATATACACAATGTTTTTGATCTCCTTTTCTAAAGTCTTATGAGTTTAGTCCTAACATTAGAATAGATATATTGTTTGTTAGGAACTGCTTCTAATTCCTTGTTTCAAAGTACAGGTAAGTTTTTCTAAGTTTCCAGGAATGAGTATGTGAGTAAGTGTGTGAATGTGAATATGTGTGTGTGTGTGTGTGTGTGTGTGTGTGTGTGAGACAGAGAGAGATAATGGGGGGGGTTAAGTATGAAATGTAGCCCGTTTCTCTTTTAATTTTTTATTACATTTTATTTTTGATTCTGAATTCTAATCTCATCTTCCCCTTCCCTTAGGCATCACTATGGAAAGAAACATATAACTTTTAACAAAGCTGTAGTCAAGCAAAACATTAGCCACTGTATATATATATATATATATATATATATATATATATATATATATATATGTGTGTGTGTGTGTGTGTGTGTGTGTGTATATATGTATATGTATGTATGTATACGTATATATGTATATATGTATATATGTGTGTGTATGCATATATATACACATATGTATACATATATATGTGTCTATCTAGATGCACACATACACTCTGACACTATGAATCTATCACCTCTCTGGAAGTGAATAGCACATTTTCTCATGAGTTGCTTATTGTGCTGACCAGAGTTCCTAAATCTTTCAAAGCTGTTTGACTATACAATATATTGTTGCTATTGTAAAAATTGTTTTCCTGGTTCTGCTCACTTTCCTTTGAATCATATCATACGAGTCTCACCAGGTTTCTCTGAATCCCTTCATCTTTCTTGTAGCAAAATAGTATCATATAACATTCATTTACCATAATTTGTTCAGCCATTCCTCAATTGATGTGCACCCCTTTAGTTTTCAATTCTTTGCCACCAGAAAAAGAGCTGCTATAAATATTTTTGTACCTATCAGCCCTTTTCCTCTTTCTTTCATATCTTTAGACCTAGCAGTGGTATGTCTGGCTTAGAGGACAGACATAATTTAATAGTTTGGGGCATATACTTCCAAATTGCTTTGCAAAACAGCTAAACAATTTTATTTATTTATTTTTTATTTTTCATGTGAGTTGTTTTAATTTGTATTTCTCTAATTATGAGTAATTTGGAGGATTTTCCCATCTGTTTCTTGATATCTTTGATTTTTTTCCTCTGAAAACTATGCCATAGATGGAGGGCTGGGCTTTAAGTCAGGCAAACTCATCTTCTTGAGTTCACATCTTGTCTCAGACACTTACCAGCTGTGTTAACCTGGGCAAGTCACTTAACCCTATTTGACCTAGTTCTTCAGTAAAATAAGCAGGAGAAAGAAATGGCAAACTACTACTGCATCTTTTCCAAAAAAACCCCAAATGGTAGCACAAAGGGTCAGACATGACTGAAATGACTAAACACCACTAACAAAACAGCTCATATGCTAATAAACTTGACTCAGTTACTTTTAGAAATGAAACTTTGGAAAAATGTGTATAACACAATTTTGTCAACAACATATCTTTCCTATTAAGATTAACCATAGGGGGCAGCTAGGTGGCGCAGTGTATAGAGCACCGGCCCTGGAGTCAGGAGTACCTGGGTTCAAATCCAGCCTCAGACACTTAACACTTACTAGCTGTGTGACCCTGGGCAAGTCACCTAACCCCAATTGCCTCACTAAAAAAAAAAAAAAAAAAAAGATTAACCATAGATGGGAAATAATTACTTACTCTATGGAAAAATAAAGAATATAAGTCTTCACTGTTAGTTTCAAGATATGATAAATTTTCTGATTAGGAATATACCTTCAAATACAACAGATATTCACCAAATTCATGTGAGAGAAGAGAAAGCTTCTATTTTCTAAAAGATGTGGAGACTCAAATATATGATGAAACTTGAGAGGGGTCAACTTCTATAATATAAACAAATTCCATATATGGGATTAGTACCTTATGGAACTCACCCAGCATAAAGCTACCCCACTATGTGAAAGAGCTTACTCGCTGATAAAATTCAGAGAAACTTCCTTTGATCACAATGTCCTGAAGAAGAACCTAGAGTAATCAAGAACATAAAACTGTTGTGTATGAAAACATAGGTCAAAATAAAGAGTGTGTTCTATGGTCATAAGTACCAATTACACAGTGTCCTTCATGAAGTTTGAGGGATTAAAAAAAAAAAGATTTAAAAAGTAAGAATGCATCAGGGTTTCCTTAGAACTTCCAAAGTGAATGCTGTAACCTACATGTTTTAATTGAACCACAATTATTTGCTTATGCACAATATTTCTGTTGATTGAAAGAAGCACAGACGTGAAGAGAGTATTATTTCAACTTTGAGTCAACTCCAGGGCCTAGAAATATTCTTTTTATAATAAATAGCTGACAATATTATTTGTATATCTGTATTAAACTTAAATATCCAGTCTGTTGGCTTGCTTCACTTTTGGAGTAAGAGGTGACTCATTAGGTGATCAGAGGTTGAGGAAAAATATCCATTAATTTATCTAACCTATGTGTTTACCAACCAACCTTTTGATCTCACTTTTATTTCTCAAAAAGATATTTTAAGAAGAGAAAACTGTTCTGAGCAGTAAGCATAGATATCCCTTCCACTTGGAAATTATGTTTCTAGTCATACATTATTAAGCTGACCTTTTGATATAAATTAGTATGAATAGTTTGGGTGGTGTCAGCCACTTTTTTCAGAAGTTGATCAGTCCCGAATAAACTGACCACCAAGGTTTCATATTTGCTCAACTGAAAAGCCAAATTTTACACTTATGAACAATAAATTTAGGTTCTGCACCCTGTCACACCAGGTATGAAAGAGTTAGCCACCTGGGAATGTAGCATGGTACAAGAGGAAGTGTTACATATTTGGAATCTGAGGGCTTTGGTTCAAATGCTGCTTCTACCATTTTGTGATCTTGAGCAAGTTATCTAATCCAGTGGTGTAGACCTCAAATAGAAATTCAGGAACCACTTATCCATCTATATGGAATCCTGCCTGGCTGTATATTGACTAAGAAAATCACGTATTAACATTGTCTATGTTCTATTATATTTTTATTTATCCTGTTAAACTTTCCCCAATTACATTTTAATCTTGTTCTGGTTTCTCTTGGGAGTGTTGTGGGCTCTTTGAATCAGGTCTGGCACTCCTGATCTAAACTCTTATATCCCAAGTTTCCTAATCTGTAAAACCAGTTGTTGTTATTGTTTATCTTTTATTTTCTAAGAGGGCCAAAGACATTACAGAGTGATGTTTTTACTTGTGCATTACTTGGATCTAAGTGAGGAAAAGTTGCACAAAGTCATCACCCTCATTCTCTCTTCCAGAATCATCAAAGTCTAGTGGCAAGATGAAAGTCAAAATGACCAGTGATGGCCTGAGGTGGAGAATCTGTAAAATGATGAGAGTTGGACTAGATCATAGCTTTAGATTTGAAAGAGATTTCAGAGATTATCCACTCCAGTCTCCTCCTTTTACAGATGAATAAACTGAGGTCATGGAGGTCAATTTATTCTCCCAAGGTCATACAGAGGTAGGATTTGAAAACTGATTGATTCTAAAATCCTTTTTTTTTCTTTTAAGAACTCTTTTTTATTATAAATGTATCAAGAATAACCTTTTCATTGTAGAGAGAACATCAAGAAACAACAGGATTTTACCTCTTCTTTATGACCTAAGAAAGGCACATTTATGCATATTTTTAAAAGAAATATCTCACATGTGTATATATATATGTCCATACATATGTATATATACATATATACACATGTATATGTCCATACATATATACATATACACATATGTGTGTATATATATATATATAAATGTATTTTAAGCAAGTAATGATAAAAAATTACCACTCTCCAATGCTACTTGTAGCATCAAAGGCCCTTTCAGCTCTAAGTCTATGATCCTATAATCCTTAAAATTGAAACCAGTTCCAAGTGAAACATCCATACACTATAACTGGCACAGTTCCCAAACTAAATTCTCAGAAACAGGAGTCAGAAAAGGACATAGTAGAAGGCTTTCCATTTTCAACCTTCTCTTTCCCCATCAGCACAGGGGGAAAAAGGAAATTGGTATTTCATTGACTCTACATTTCTCATCAACTCAGAGTATTACAGAAATTGGGTGGTTAAAGAAAATTCTCTTTACATTTTAATAGCACCTTGGGTAGGATATAATACATGTTTAATGGTTTTTCAATGGCTCTGACATAGCTTCAAACTCTAGCTTGCTAGCTAATTCCTGGCTGCCATCCAGCATCATCAGTGCTCCTTCTTTGAACTTTACTTTATGGTCTGTCCAGTATTCCCCATTTCATGGGTGAGCTTCTCATTGTAACAAGGAGAACTCACATTCCTCAAAGAATTTCAAAATGGGAAGCACAAATATGACTGGCACCCAATCCACTGGGTCTTCGAGCCACTGCTAATTTTGTAGCATTCCCTCTCTCTCTCTAGATAATTAAAAATCACTAATTTAACCTGCATAGGAATACATGAATATTTTAGGTAATGTAACAACAGATGGGAAAGGTTGCTTCCATATAGATTTTAACTCATGAATAATGCTCCCAGAATCCTGTACTACATTACACTAGTAAACCTGCTCGATTTCAAAGGAGGTGTTGAGAAGTGCAAAGAGATTAGGTGAAAGAGAAAGGCAAAAAGAGGAAGAGGAAGAGGGTAAAGTAAAGGGTAAGATAAAGGGAGAGGGGAGAATGAGAGGGAGAGAGAGGAATAAAAAATGTGTCTCTGATAGACACTCAATAAGATTGCTTTCAATTTTTCACTGGTTGTTCCTGCCTCCCCACTCACTCTACTACAAACAATACTGTTTCTGTTGTCTATTTGTCAACTCTGAACTCACAAAGTATGCTTTTTGAATCCTTTTAATGATATTTATCATGTAAATTTTCTTTTGCATTATATACATTAGTATCCGTGTATTATCTATACCAACTGAGCTAAAAGCTCCTTGAAACATCCATTTCTTTTTCAACTCTATATCCTTATAGAGGACTGAAGTCAAGTTCTTGCACATAGTAGGTGCTTTGTAAATGTTGATTGATCTGAGCTGAATTGAATTCTCATGACTTTTAATGAAATCCTCCAGAAAGTTTTCATATGATCTATCCACTGAGCAAGGCATATGTATTAGATAAAGAAAGAGTATCTTAGAAAGTATGACATATGTGATAATAGAACACATGCCTCTGGGATTACTTTTCTCAAGAGTTCTAAGACCAAAATATCTATATCTATATATATGTATACAAATAGATAGAGAGAGATATAGATATATAGATACAGGTATATTGATATATATTGATATATACTGTATAGAGTTTAGAATGTAAGGCAGAGAGTTAGCATTTGGGATTTTCTGTATAAAACGCACTTCACAATGTTTTATATAATACATCCAATCCCAAAGAGGCAGGACCAGGTTTGCTAAGAAAATAAGGATTATTAAACTACCTATATTCTGAATTTGAGTGAGACATTCAGGTAACGTAACAGAATGGAGCCCATCCATTCCAGTATGATCATATTCAATTATTTTAAATGATTTAGAAAGATATGCAACCAAGACCCAAACAAATCTCAAGCATTAAGCAACAAAAGACTTAGATGTTTCTGTCACACAAATTGTGCCCACCAACCAAGTCTGAGATGCTGGAAATTCCATTTTATAGTGAAATAACGTAAGCATACTATGAGGTCCTATCCTTGTTTTCTTCTTTGTTTCCATCTAATGCTAGAAGGAGATGGGCATATGAGCTCATGATTAATTAAAACCAGCATTTATTAAGCATTCATTATGAGTACTGTATTATTTTACACACTAGAAATGATAGAATAACAAATATGATATAGCCCCTATATTCATGCAAATTCCAGTCTAGGAAGAGATAAAGACACATATACAAATGACAATACAGAATATATTTAGTGTTTAGTGGAGCAAGGTAGGTAGTTATAAATGAGTTATTATATGAAAACCAAGGAAGGAAAGATCCTTGGGAGCAGTATAATTTTGTTGTTGTTGTTGTTGAAATGGGATCTGTATAGCAAAGCTCCAAATGCCAAGGACATTTTTGAAATGGAAATTAACCACAATAAAAGCACACAGCCTCTCTTCTTCATAATTGTCACTGGTTTTCTTGACTTCCTTCTTGAGTGTCCAAGAAGAATTAAACCATAGAGACTGTAAAGTGACAGAGAGCTTTCCAGGACCTTAAAGAATGCCTCCAACCCTCATTCACTTCACTGAAACTCCCTTAATACTTAGCATAAAGAATACTTTACCTGTGCAGATGAAGGCACTATTTTAGTAAACTACAATGCCTTGAATCATACCTTTAAGAAAAGTAAAATTCACCCATTTCAAATATTCCATTAATACATTATGAGGGATTCAAAGAAAAGGACAAAGTCCCTGGCCACAAATTACTGGCAACATTGCTACCACAGTAATGCACAATAAGAAAGTATGTGATTTAAGAAAATCAAAGGAACATAGAGTGTAAGCACTTTGCAGATAAATACTTTGATTTTTGTCTTTTCCCACATAGGGCCTAAACCAATCCCATTAATAGAATATATGCATATTAAGTATTTCTTTATAAAAATCAAAATGAATAAATGGCACATTTCATAGAATTCAATTAGTTTCTCTTAGGTTCTTCTATTTAGATAACTTCTACCAAACAGATAATAGTGAAAGTTTATTGCCTATTCCTTAGGGATTAAACTACTGCCTAGCTATTAACTCAGAGATATGAAATATGATTTGGTCAGTATAACTTTTTATCCATAAAAATACAAATCTTCATTAAAATGAAATGGGAAAACACAGACCCAAGCTATCGAAAAATGTAAATGAAATTATATATATATTTATATGAAATATATGTGTGTATGTATGTGTGTGTATATATATATATATATATATATATATATATATATACACACATATAATCTGGAAACTGGTATCTACTTAATCTAAGCTTTCCTGGGCTATCACCACTTAATATTGATTGACAAATTCACTGTGAAGCTTTTCCTAAGGTCAAATTTCTCTGGGCTATAGTTTGGCTTCTGTATTAAAAGGTTTTTGGTTTTTTTTTTTAGTTCCTTTCAACTACAGACTTGTCTTATGAAAATAAGACAGAACTCTTGCCACTGATCTCTGCTAATTAGCTGTGGAGCATAGCTTTCTTCAGCAGTTCTCTATTGGTTTTTCTAGTCAGAATCAAGGGGTGGGGGGCATAGTCCTGACAGGCTTGCATCTCTAGTTGATCCTCCACTATTTCTTTATCTCTTGGTTAGCCAAAAAGATTCACTAAAAAAATGGAAGCAATAAGCAGTGTCACTTCTATCACTAAATATTTTCCAACTGAGGAAAATTTGCCTAATTCAACCTTTGTAAAATTAGTATTTCCAAAATATATTCTCTAACATCTTCCTTTTTTAATGAATGCTTCCTTAATGAAATGATTTTAAGGCAAAACAAACAAACAAAAAACACTCTGTATTGGTACAATAATAAGGAGAACACAGAGTAGATAAAATGTTTCCATTATCCTATTCTATGAAAATATGTAACCTTCAGATTTGGCTAATAGGTTGTGGATATCAGACATAAGATATTATCAGTAAACAATTTTTTTTCGAGCTTACTTCTTATTTATTTATTTTTATTATCTATTCCTCATGGTCATCCTCTATTTTTTTAAAAAAATTATTTTATTTGTGATATACAATTATATTTATATATATCAAAAATAGATATAATATACACAAAGACAAATATATGACATATAAAATGTAAATTTTCTACATTATTACATTTAAATATACTTAGATATATTCTAATACATGTAACTTAGTATTTTAATTCCTTAAATAACTGTTTTATAAATAACAAATGCATATCATTTTATATACATGATTTATATGACAGATTTATTTAAATATAATTACTATATCAATAATACCTAAATAACTCATAAATGCACAACATACATACACACATATGTGTGTTTAAATACATATGTATCTCCTGTACCCTTTCCAGCACACCCCTCCCTCACCTGTCCAGATTAAACATTTTTATTTATATTTTTCTTTTCCAATCTCTATTCCTCCCTTAACCCCTCCCCACCCCTTCCCAAGGCAGAAAATAATCCAATATGAGTTACGCATATATAATCTTGGAAAACTTCACCATATTTGTCACTTAATGAAGGAATGTGAAAAATAGTATGCCCCAATCTGTTCCATCAATATCAGTTCTTTCCCTGGAGGTAGATAGGATGTTTCATCAATATTCCTTCGGAACTAACTTGGATCATTGCATTACTGATAATAGTCAAGTCTTTCACAGTTCTTCATCAAACAATATTGCTGTCTCTGTGTAGAGTATTCTCTTGGTTCTGTTCACTTCCCAATACAGCATTTCACATGTCTTCCCAAGCTTTTTTGAAGCTCCTATTTTTTTCAAATAATTTAGATAGTATTGGGACTAATTGTTCTTTAAAAGTTTTGTTTGCAAATCCATCTGGTCCTAGAGATTTTTCAACTTCCCCAGATGCTATACCACTTGGTGTATACATGTTAAGTATTGATATGACTTCATTGTTCATGGTACCCCTCAACAAAATATGGTTTCACTCTCCATCTCCCCAAACTAGATCTAGTTTTGCCTCTGTTCTGTCTGAAATCAGAATTGCTATCCCTGCTTTCCTTACTCCAACCAAAGCATTATACATCCTACTTCAACTTTCTACATTCACCCCACGTGTATCACTCTGTCTCAAATGTATTCATTTATAATTATGATGACTGTCTATATATCTCCATGCTATTTTTCATCTGCTCATCCTTCCCATTCTGATTCCCCACCCTCTCTTTTCCCACAACTGGTTTACCTATGATCAATACCTTCCCCAATATCCCCTCCCCCATATCAGTCCCCTTCTTCTCCCCTCCATTATCACTGTCCCAGTCTGAATTTCCCTCTAGGATAAGATATATTTCTATATCAAACTGAGTGTATTTGTTGTTCCCTCTTTGTGCCAATTTTGATGAGAGTAAGGCATACTCTTTGCCCATGTCCCCTATCTTCCCCTCCATTATGATAATTTATTTGTTTGTTTATTTATTTTTATGCCTTTTTGTGTACATGTGTTCACCCCATTCAGTTTCTCCCTTCCTACATCTTCCATACAATTTGTTTTTAGCCATTTATTTTATTTTCTATGGTGTTATATCATCAATGTCACCTTATGATTGCAACCTCTGTCTACATATACTTTCTAATCATTCTTATATTACATTTTTTTAGACTTACAAATATTATCATATCTTAAATGTTACCTTATGACCACAAGCTCTTTATATATACTCCTAATTCTATTAAAATTACATTTATAATAAAGTTATTGAGAATTACAAATATTATTTATTGTATTATATGGAACTAGAAATAGTCTAACCGTATTACATTTCTTATAGATTTCTTTTTTTTTTTTTTTTACTATTTTATGTTTCACTTGAACCTTCTATTGTTTCACTTGAACCTTCTATTTGGAAGTCAAATTACCCATTAACTCTGGCCTTTTAATCAAAAAGGCTTTAAATTCATCTATTTCATTAAATATCCATTTTTTTCCCTCAAAGATTATATTCAATTTTTCTGGGTATGTAATTATTGGTTGGAAACCTAACTCCTTTGACTTCTAGTATATTATATTCCAAGCCCTGCAATTCTTTAATGTGGAAGCTGCCAAATCCTGTGTAATTATGATTGTAGCTCCATGGTATATGAATTATTTCTTTTTGGTTGCTTGCGATAATTTTATTCGATTTCTGAATTTTGAAATTTGGTTATGATGTTCCTGGAATTTTTCATTTTGGCACCTCCTTCAGGTGGTGATTGGTAGATTCTTTCAATATTTATTTTTCCCTTTGGTTCTAATATTTCAGGGTACTTTTCCTTGATAATTTCTTGAAAGATATTGTCCAGACCTTTTTTGTTTGTTTCTTTTTTTGGTCATATCTTTCAGATAGTCCAATAATTCTTATATTATCTTTCCTGGATCTATTCTCTGGGTCAGTTGTTTTTTCAATGAGAAATTTTATATTTTCTTCTATTTTTATTTTTTTTTTGCTTTTCTCATTTTGTTTTACTGCATCTTGGTTTCTTATAGAGTTGTTAGTTTCCATTTGTTCAATTTTAATTTTTAAAGAATTATTTTCTTTATTTACTTTTCATAATTCCTTTTCCATTTAGCCAAATCTGTTTCTTAGGGAATTATTTTCCTCAGTAATTTTTTTGTATTTTTATGTTATTATTTTGTATTTCTCTTTCATGATTCTGTTGCATCACTTCTGATCTTTCCTCAATCTCTCTAATTTGATTTTGAAAGTCTTTTTTAAGCTCTTCCAGGAATTTATTTTGGGCCAGAGACTAATTTGTACTTCTCTTTAAAGGTTCACCTGTAGTCATCTTGTTACTGTCTTTCTCTATAGCTGTGTCTTGAGATTTCCTTTTTTTAAAGTAGTTGTAAAGAGTCAAACTTATTTCATTGTTGGTTTTCATTGTTTGTTTGTTTGTTTTACTCATTTTCTGTCAGCCAAACCCTGGAGGAGTGATCCCTTTGATCTTCAGGCCCTGTGGTGACAACCTGCTGCTGGGTTGTTATAGTAACCTGTTATTCTGTTAACAAGCCCTTGAATAGTAATTTTGTTTTGATCTGCTAAATCCCTGGGGTTAATTTTGCTCAGGAAATAGTCTATCTGCTGGGAGGTCACAGGGGTGGAAATACGTTGCTGACCTGCTTGGGCAGGGCTTCACTACTGTTCAGCAGGCTCAGAGGTCTGCTCTAGGCCCCAGCTGAGAGCACAGAAGCTGTTTCTGTTGCTGCTGCTCCTGGATCTCACTTCCCTCCAACCCAGGTAAGACAGACCATTCCGGCCAGGCTGGTAGACTGTTTCCCTGTTCCTTGGTGAATTCAGAGGCAGTTTTCTTTCAGTTTAGAGAGGAAATCTGGGAGACTTGCAGTGAATTGCTTTCTCAGTCACCCATCTTGGCTTGAGAACAAGCAAACAATTTAAAGAGCTTACCCAAATACTGTAAAATCCAAGCCACCATGTTGCCCTTTAAAAGACCTTACTGGCAACTAGTCACCCCTTTCAATTTTTATCTTTAGGATTATTAGTGAGCCATCATGAGATATCCTATTATATTCATGACCTTAATATCTATCTCTATCTCTATCATCTATGTGTATAACTATATCTATATCCACACAAATATGTGTGTACATACTTATATGTGTGCATACGTATATATGTTTATGTGGATATACATGCATGTATATGTACACACATATGTATGTGTATGTATACATATCTATATCTATCTATCTACATGGAGAGAGAGAGAGAGAGAGAGAGAGATTGATTTAAAACCCCTGGAAAATGCAAAATTGACATAATATGTGTTTAACTTTAAGGTTATAATTAAAGTACACTCAGAGTGATATTAAAGACACTCCTACCAAGCCAGATGAAACAGTTTGTCTTTCCAAAGATACTTGCACAAATTGGGTTTTAATGCTGTGATGAAGCACTCTAATTATTCAGGACTTGTAATGACCATCTTGTCTCCCTGTCCTCACATTCTTTCAGTTGGTGACATGATTCCCACTTGTGTATTCAGTTTTATACTAGGTCTTGGGAACACTCCAGGCCCTGGATAAAGGAGAAATTAAAACCAACCAACAAGAAAGCAAACAAAAAAGCCCATCAAAATTATGGTTCCACTGGTCAGATGACTTAGCATGAAATCCTTCTCTGACCTTGTAACTGACCTCTAGTCTTACCCATCATTACCAAGAACCTATCTTGTTCTTCAGCCCCAACACCTAGATCCTTGTCAAATATGACTTATACATAAACAAAATCCTCTACATTCTGATCCATATTCCAATTTTCCCATGGCTGGGACTCTGAGTTTTCTTTCTAGTTCTCCTAGGCATTCAAATTCTTTCCCCAAGGAACATCTGTGATAGCTGGATCTTTCCTGCTCAGATACTCCCAGATTGCTTGCCTGGATATGCTGATCTTGTCTAATGTATAGCATTATCATCCTTTTGCTTACAAACTCTCCAAATACCAACTGTTGGGATTCACATCTCCTACTTCACCTTAGCAAGTCTGTCTTTTTCTTGGATTCCAATGTTCCCTGGCCTAATTCATTTGCTATCCACTGAGCCATGATTCCTGCACAATGATCAAGGAGGACAGGTGAAGGAACCATGACTCCCTACCCTTTTAGGAAGATTAAACTGCAGGTGAAAACAGTAGACAAGTGGGAATTCTGAAATTTTCTAATCAGCAGTGTGTTTCCCTGCTTTTCCCCTGCCTGCCACCCCCAGGAGAGATTGCTCAGCTGTGGGGAGACATTCTATTAATCACTTTGCTCTTTCAGAGTTACTGAGAGGGAAAAAAACCACAAGCACCTAAGTTTATTTTTTAAATAGTTAAAATCTAAAACTGGCTAAATGGATTCCAGTCTCTTTCTCCCCCAAACCACAACCCAATGGTTATTTCAGGAGCCACTGAATCACTAATCATTGATCTATTTTCTGTCACTAAACTCTACATTTTCCTCTCTCTCTCTCTCTCTCTCTCTCTCTCTCTCTCTCTCTCTCTCTCTCTCTCTCTCTCTCTCTCTCTCCTCTCTCTCTCTCTCTCTCTCTCTCTCTCACACACACACACACACACACACACACACACACACAAACACACACACACAAACACACACACACAAACACACACACACAAACACACCCCCTGTGGTGATGCAAGAGTGATAATGCAGCAAAAGTCTGACTTATAGTAGATTATATAAATTCTTCCCATGACCTACATAAAGCTTCATTATCAAAAAAGAAATTTAAATTACCTCACCCAGGAAGATCACAACCTATCCTGATTTAGGCCTATAGGATCATGCAACTTAAAGGAAGGGACTTAACAATGAACTAGTCCACATTCCTTATTTCACAGATAAGGAAACTGAGGCCCAAGAGGTAAAGTGACTATTCCTTGGTCCCACAACTGATAAATATCAGAGCCAAGAGTTGAGTACAAATTCTCTGATTATAATTGTAGTGCTTTTCCCTATCATACCACATTCTCTGTGTGGGTTTAGTATAGAAGCAGTAACAATATAGAGAAGCTATAAGGCATATCATTTGGACTGAAATAAGGAAGAATTTCTTAAAATTTAGAACTTCTTACCCATTGGATGGACTACTTCATAAGGTATCCTCTATCTCCTTGCTACTGGAAGTATTAAAAAGACATCGAGTGATCATCCTCTACGGATGGTGATAGAGGGATTCCTTTACCAGGTGTGGGGTTGGAAAATATCTTCCTATCATCTAAGGTCCCTTTCAATTCTAGAGGCTTATGATTCTATGACAAGTACAGTCAATGAACATCCCCTTTATTTACAATCATTGCAGCTAGGTAAAAAGCATGTCACTGAAACAGAAGAAATGGAGTTTCTTAATGTCCTAGTAGTTTCACACGTCTGTTCCTTCAAGGGTTGTCATAATCAGATGTTCATTCCTTTCAAGTTACAAGAAGGAGGGAGTCAATTTGACCATCTCATTTCACCAGGCTTATCATCTTCCTTTATCTCTCCCTTTCCACTTTCCCCTAATTCTAGTTGACAACAGATATACCCAAGTTGTAGTTTCTAAGATAGAAAATTGTAGCATTTTGGAGTGCAGGTGAGAGTGAGAAGTTAAAGGGCCCGGGAAGAGGTGATGGAGATGTATTTCCTTTCTTCCTGAGTAAGAAGCAAGGCCACATTTTAGAAAAACTGGGATATGTATTCATAGAACAATGAAACCTTAATATTAGAGAAAATGTTTTAGATCATCTGCTAGGACCCTCTAATTTTGAAATACTATGAGGAGGAAAGAAGGGGGCCTGATTTGTTGCACAGATGCCACACATGGTTAGCAGTCAAACAGAAGACTTAGAATTGTTAGATGTCTGAATTTCATGTCCCTACATGGGCAGGAGTGATTCTGCTTGCCTTATGCAGTGACAGACACTCTGGGAGGTTTGTGAAATATCCGAACCTCAGCATTCACGAGCACATCTCTTATCATAAATCTCACTCATACCAAACTCAGTCATTGAGGCTTTCCCCCTTTACTACTTTTCTTGGGTTTGACAGTTTTGTACAGAATTAGACTTAGATCGTTCATGGGGACAGGTCATAAATAATTAAAGTTGACAATTTTTTCTCTCCATTATGATGTGTTTAGGCATTGTGAAGTATATAGGCATGTATGTGCCTATGTGCATATATGCATATTATGAGTACAGAATTTATGTCCTCTGTGTGTAAATCTATGTATGCTTAAGCAACCACACACATATGTGAGAGAAAGGGAGAGAGGAAGAGGAAAGGGAAGATGGAGAGGGAGGAGAAGTTGGAGAGGGAAAGGAGAGGGTGAAAGACAATTTGGACCTATGATTTCAATTTTATTAAGATAAGTCTATAAAAATATATATGCATTACATTTTTCTTCAAACAAAGCTTCTGAAATAAATTGTGTCAATGAATCATTCTAATCTAATCTGTACTTTGGGGACTGTTGGTGGATGGTGTGTTTTTTTATTATGATTACCATTATTTTGGGCAAAGTAGGTAATCATCCTTTAAAAGAACAGGAAGAAAAACAAACACAAACCTCTAGTCTTCATTATGGCATCAGGTTACAGGTCCCAGAGCAGGTCACAGAATGTCTTTGATATTTGAAAGTTTGTCATTCACGCGTACATTTCATTTACTGAAATGTTGGTTGAGAACAACTTTATTAAAGATGCGAGACACTGGTACAATGCCACTTCATTTTGTGTTGCTGCCTTCAGAAAAAGTATTCACAAACACTTTGGAGAATTAAATGATACACAATAGCAGGGAATCTGCAGTATAAATTACATAACACTATGGCATAAAGAATAATTTCAGGAGTTGGTTAGAAAGCCAGTAGCAATAGTTCAGAAAATGAAGAGTTTTTTTGACTGAGATTTTTCAGAATCCTGTTGAAAGACATGAAGAGTAGTTGAACTGGAATTTCTATCTGGTACCCAGGCCAAAACGATGACAATTCTCTGTGTAGGAAAGCACTTACAAGGCAGAACAAAGAAACATTTTGGTTGCGGCTCCTAACATACCACCCTTCCAAACAGGTTAAAAAATGTCACTGACTTTCAAAATACACACCACTATTTCACCATGTTAGCATTGATGTTGAAAAGAACAAGGAGTTTTCTTACGGAATACTGCTGATGTTGACATCTACTTTTATTTTTGTTTTTGTTTTGTTTTTGTTTTTTGTTTTTTCAGGGAAATGAGGGTTAAGTGACTTGCCTAGGGTCACATAGCTAGTAAGTGTCAAGTGTCTGAGGCCGGATTTGAACTCAGGTCCTCCTGAATCAAGGCCAGTGCTTTATCCACTGTGCCACCTAACTGCCCCTTGACATCTACCTTTAACAATTTGTTAAACTTGTGTCTGTTCACAGACTGATTTCTCTTAAGTAAAGTCCATTTTGTGTCAAGCTTGGGCCTATGGGTCTATGTTCATTTGGGTGTATATCAGAAATTAGTGCTGGAACAACGAAGGAGAGATATTTTCTTTTCATGTGTATGTATCTCTTTCTTGTTGATGTTGTTTCCCCACCACCACCTCCATTTTAAAATCACAATTATGAATATCACTATGAACATATGAATGTACACTTCTAGATGAGCATACCATTTGATCTTAATACTTTTCAGATGACAGTGGTGGTGGAGGTAGTGGTGGTGATGATGAGTATGAGAAAAATAATGGGGTCTGTGGGACCCAGGGGAACCCCCACTCAAGGGAGCCTTGTCTGACCTCTTTTAAGGCCAGCCCAGAGGCAGTAAAGTTGGAGCTTGAAGTCTGAATAGGGATAATAGAGTTTAAAATCACACCTACCTAAAATCTTTGCCCAAAGAGGGTCTGTCATTCACAAACCTTGAGCAGCAGGGCACTGCTTATTTTGATATGGACCACTTTCAAGTCATGCCAATCAATGGACTTGAATTTTACTGGCCAATTAGCTTCGGTCAAGGTGCAGTAGCCCTCATCTACCTGAAAGAAGACAAAATCCTTGGGAAGAAAGGGGTCAAGCTATCTCTCCCTCTCTCTCTCTCTTTGCCTGGAACTCTGGAGGGGACAGCCTTGCTGCCTCTTGGCTCTCTCTGGGCTGGGACACTGAAGGGAGCAGCCACAGGTCCCCACCTGGGTCTCCTCTCTATTCTAGGTAATGTGGGGCTTCTGAACTTTAGGAGCCATATAGACTCTTTTTACAAACATTTAATATGAACAATCAATTCCAATACTATAAAATTATTTGGAAAAATAGGTAAAGAAGAAGTTATACCAAATTCCTTTTATTATACAAAAATGGTGTTGATAACTAAACCAGGCAGAGCCAAAACAGAGAAAGAAAATTACAGACCAATTTCCCTGATGAATATTGATGCAAAAATCTTAAATAAAATATTAGCAAGGAGATTACAGAAATTCATCACCAGGATAATACACTATGACTAAGTGGGATTTATACCAGCAATGCAAGGCTGATTCAACATTAGGAAAACTATCAACATAATCAACCACATCAATAACAAAACTAATCAAAACAATATGATTATCTCAATAGATTCAGAGAAAGCATTAGACAAAATACAACACTCATTCCTATTAAAAAAATTAGAGAGCATAGGAATATGTGCAGCTTTCCTTAAAATAATAAGCAGTATCTACCTAAATCATCAGCAAACAGTAATGGGGATAAATTAGAGGCATTCCCAATAAGATCAGGGGTGAAACAGAGATGTGCATTATCACCTCTATTATTTGATATTGTACTAGAAATGTTAGCTTTAGCAAAAAGAGAAGAAAGGTAATTAAAGGAATTAGAATAGAAAAGGAGGAAACAAAACTTTCACTCTTTACAGATGATATAATGGTATACTTATAGAATCCTAAAGAATCAACTAACAAACTACTTGAAACAATTAATGTTAACAAAGTTGCAGGACATAAAATAAATTCCCATAAATCATCAGCATTTCTAAACATGACCAACAAAGATCAGCAGCAAGAGATAGAAAGAGAAATTCCATTTAAAGTCACGATAGACTGGATAGAGCACTGGCCCTGGAGTCAGGAGGACCTGAGTTCAAATCCGGAATCAGACACTTTACATTTACTAGCTGTGTTACCCTGGGCAAATCACTTAACCCCAATTGCCTCACCAAAAACTAAAGCCAAAAAATTAACTATAGACAATATAAAATACTTGGGAGTCTACCTGCCAAGACAAACCCAAGAAATCTATGAACACAATTACAAAACACTTTCCACACAAATAAAATCAGATCTAAATAATTAAAAAATATCAATTGCTCATGGATAGGACAAGCTAATATAATAAAAATTACAATTCTACTAAATTAATTTCATATTCAGTGCCATACAGATCAGACTATCAAAAATTATTTTATAGAGTTAGAAAAAATATCAAAAATTATTTTATAGAGTTAGAAAAAATAATAACAAAATTCATCGGGAAGAACAAAAAGTTAAAATATCAAGGGAACTAATGAAAAAAATGCACAGGAAGGTGGGCTGGCTGTACTAAATCTGAAGCTATACTATAAAGCTGCAGTCATCAAAACCATTTGGTACTGACTAAGAAATAGAGTGGTAGATCAATGGAATAGGTTAGGCACAGGAGACAGTTGTAAATAACTATAGTAATCTACTGTTTGATAAGCCCAAAGACTCCAGTTTCTTGGATAAGAACTCAGTATTTGACAAAAACTGCTGGGAAAACTGGAAGATAGTATGGCAGAAACTAGGCATAGCCCAACATCAGGGCCCTATATCAGATTGCTTTCTGTCTTGGGGAGGGGGGCAGGAAGGGAGGATGCGAGAAAAATTTGGAACTACAAATCTATGAAAATAAATGTTTAAAGCTATCCTTACTTGTAACTGGAAAATAATAAAATACTTAAAAATATTTAATATGATTTAATAAATCATTAATCCCAAAGAACAGTGCTATAGCTTCTAATTTATACATAGCAATATGTTAGAAATCCTAAGTTCCCTATAACTTAGGACAAAAATAGGCACCCCCATATATGTTCAAACAACACATGAGGATGAGGATGACTACAATTTCAAGTAACACTTGACAATTATATAGCACTTCAAGATCTGCCTAAAGGTCCACATATATTCCCTCACTTTATCTTCATAATAACCATATAGGGTTTTATTATCATTTCTATTTATTGTAGAAATAAGAAAACCAACATTCAAACATATTAAGTTGCTTACACAGGTTAACAAAGTTAGAAAGTATCTGAGTTTAGAATTTGAAGTCAGGTATTTTTTACTCCAAATCCAAGATTCTGTCTATATTCCACAACTAGATAAAATTGCTAACAGCTTTATAAAGCAATGCTCAAAGGGTATCTATATTTAAGATGTTACTGCTAAGAGGAAGTCTCTGAATGTTTAGCTTATTTTCCCCTTTTTTTTGTTTACTTTTAAAAAATATTCATTTAAAAAGGTTTTCATTTTCAGATTCTCTTCCTTCTTCCCACTTATCCATGACACACTGAGAATGCAAACAGTATGATATCAATTATGCCTGTGACATCATGCAAAACATATTTCCATATTGGCTGTATGGAGGAAAAAGGAACAAAAAATAAAGAAAATTCGACTATAGACTAAAATTTGCAGTGAATTCATTGGTTCTGTCTCTGAAAGTGGATAGCATTTTTTTTCATCATGAGTCTGAAATTGCCTTGGTTCATTGTCTTGATCAGGGTAACCAAGTCTTTCACAGTTGATCATCATACAACATTGCTTTTACTGTGCACAATGATCTCCCTGTCCTTTTGACTTTACTTTGCAAAAGTTCATATAGACCTTGTCATGATTTTTCTGAAACCACCCTCCCCCTTGTCATTTTTTATACACAATTGTACTCCATCACAACCATTAGCCACATATTATTCAGCCATTTCCCAATTGATGGGCATCCCCTCCAATTTCAGTTCATTTCCACCACAAAACAGCTGCCATTGTACCATTGCACAGACCCTTCTCCTTCCCCCAAAATATCTGTGGCTGATAGGATGTAGATTAGTTATTTAGTCCATTTTCTCAATTTATAGTAGTGGGTAGATTTTCCCCACAACATATTAGTATCAGAGTAAAAACTAGATCTCAGTTCTCCTGACTTGCAATCTAATAGATCAGAAATACACTAGTTTCATAGGAAACAGAGAAACTTAAAAATAGAAAGAAAAAAAAGACTAAAATTTTTATCTATGTTTATATAGAAGGCAGAAAAAAAAGGAAATTAGAAGTTGTTTCAGTGCTAGAATAAAACAACTCTAGAGAAACCTATTTACGCATAGTATCCCAGTATTTTAATGTCTGTATTCAAATTTTGTTGGCTCTTGATGGTGACCTTTATTTAGACATGTAACTCCATGGCTGTATTTGAAAATAGAGCCCAATCAGTGACTTTATTTATTCTTGTATACACACATTTATTCATTAATAATTAGAGTATTCTTTATTATTAATAAATCAATACAAAATTATTTTAAAAGCACCTATTTGGCATAAGATGCTCCATTAGAAACTCTGCTTACAATCAAGATCACTAGGACTGGAACCAAGGAGAAGGTGAAGATGTCCAGAGCATATTCTTAGTTCTTTGAGGTCATTCTCATTAAGGATAACATCCCCAGTCACAGACTGGTGATCCTGTCTAAGAGAGAACATCTGACTGCCAAAACCCTCCGCTGACTTAGTTGGGTAATTATCTTGAGTTCCCTCAGCACAAAACCAAAATTTCAAATTTTCCTATTATTTTCCCTCCATCCTCAGAAAGTAGCACAGTATTTATATCTAGTAGGTACCTGATGAATGCATTGGAATTAAAATAAATTATTGGGCAGCTAGGGGGCACAGTGGATAAAGCATCAACCCTGGATTCAGGAGGACTTGAGTTCAAGTTCGACCTCAGACACTTGACACTTACCAGCTGTGTGACCCTGGGCAGGTCACCTAACCCTAATTGCCCCACAAGAAATTTTTTAAAATAAATAAATTAAATTAAATTAATTATCTCTAGACTATCCCACAGCAATAGATCAATCACAATGATCACTTGTCTCCAGGACACTTTAAAAACAACAACAGCGGGGCCGCTAGATGGCACAGTGGATAGAGCACCAGCCCTGGAGTCAGGAGTACCTGAATTCAAATTTGGCCTCAGACACTTAAAACTTACTAGCTGTGTGACCCTGGGCAAGTCACTTAACCCCAATTGCCTCACTAAAATTTTTTTTAAAAATTTAAATTAAATTAAATTAAAAACAACAACAGCTTAAACAATGGTTTTAGAATGAATTGAGTAACTGAATGGACATCACTCAGGGTTGTTAGCCTTATATTGTGTTATGAACACTTCAACAGTTTGGTGAAACCTATGAAATGCTTGGAATATACATATATATATATATATATATATAAATTAGTAAAATAAAAATATGACATTGCAATACACAATTGCTCTTTTTATCAGTTCTTCTTATGGGGGTGGATAGTATGCTTCAAAAATATGACATTGCAAAGAAATCCAACTATACTGAAACAAAATTACCAAAATATGAAAATAAAAAAATCATGGGCCCCAGATTAAAATCTTTTGATTTAGATATTGCCTAAATTACCATATATCTCAAATAAAATTTCCTAAAAAGAGCTTTGTAGAGAGTGGCATGACTAAATAACTATGGCTTATCATGTAGGGAAGGAAGGAGTTGAAAGTTTTGGGGCAGAAGGAGGGGGTTAGAAAAAGCAAGGATAAATTCTCAGCTAAAATCCTGCATCTCTGTTTCGCTATTGTATGAAAATGACCACCATGACAAAGAACACATTTCTCAGCATGGCAGGATACCATTCACTGCCTACTGGCCAGTGAGTAAATAGTGCATCATGGGCCATGATGGATGGGAGCATAGAAGAGTGCAATATGCTCAAAAATTGGGGCCAGTGAAACTATAGG
Source organism: Dromiciops gliroides (assembly GCF_019393635.1). Lineage (NCBI taxonomy): Eukaryota > Metazoa > Chordata > Mammalia > Microbiotheria > Microbiotheriidae > Dromiciops > Dromiciops gliroides. The sequence continues at coordinate 106,320,414 of NC_057862.1, read as the reverse complement.
AGGTAAAAAAATCCATATGTACTTTCCTAGAAGTCATAGCAGGGAGTCTGTCACTGAGATATCTCCATAGCTATAAATACCTAGGCCTAAACCCCTGTGATCTCATCAGTGAAATAAACTGTCCGATTCACACAGAAAAATCATTACACACAGGCCACCCATGGAACCCATTGATGGCTTCTTTTCTTCAACATGGCTCTTTGGAGGTTCTCATGGGCTCCACTTGCAGAATCTACCTCATTCTTTCAGTAAATAACCTTTTTTGCTTAAGAGGAGCACATGAATTTTTTTTGTGTGTGTGTGAACTAAAGTTGAATGCTGAAATTCTGAGGAAACTTCTCCTCTGCTAACTTGTAGTGAGCAGTTTGGACTTCAACTGCATTAAACTTTGTCCACAGCATGACCTGATATTTTCTATATTCTGCCTCAGGGTAAACACAGTTATCAGCCACATGTTTACAGGGCATGGCATAACAACATGGCCTTGACATTTTCAGGTCATAAGTATCCAAATGTTTCTATTTTAAAAGTTAAGCATAGAAGACCAGAATGCCTCTTTCTTTTAGCCCTCTTAAAAAGGACTTTTAAAACTGCTGAAAAAGTGAGAACTACAATTTTCAAGGTTTATAAAACATTCTCTCAATATATTCACTGTGAAATCACTGAAAACCTTCAATTCAATTTGTTATCTCTCTCTCTCTCTCTGTATACATATATATGTATATATACATATACATGAACATGAATGTATATGTGTATTTTATAGAATACAAAATAATTTTATATATTTATGTAAATACATACATATCTAATTTCAAATGGAAAACAAAAAGTGGAATTGGTTTAATATGACATTCTCACTCTACATGGGCAAAGAAAAGAAGGAAGAATTTTACAAAACATATAGACCTCTCCAGGTATTTGCTGGAGTTTCATAACACATGTGTCATCTTAAGCAGAGTAGATCTACAAAGAATATAATAGGAAGGAACTGTTTGTGAGCTCTTTCTTTGCTATCACCTTCTCAAAAAGGGCTAGATGGTTAAGTAGAGAGATAAGTATTTTAATAGCCAACCAATTGTTGGTTAGTAACCAACAATTATTCTTGTTGGCATATATTCTTAATACATTTTCAAGAGATGTAACTTTCATAGAGATTAATAGTGTAAGACAAAAAAACATCAAAGGAAATAGAGCTAAGTCAAGTTAAATCCAGGACACAATTTCAAAACACTTTTCACACAAATAAAGACAGACCTAAACAATTGGAGAAATAGTCATTTTTCATGTACAGGCTGAACCAATATAATGAAAATGATAATTCTAATTAAATTTATTTACTCATTCCAGGCCATACCAATCAAACTACCAATTAATTATTTTGTAATGATAGAATAATAGCAATAAAAAATAATAATCTAGAAGAACAAAATCTCAAGAATATCAAGGCAATCAATGAAACAAATGAAGGAAGATGGCCTAGTAGTCCAAGATTTCAAACTACATTATAAAGCTGTAATCATCAAAACAAACTGATACTAGGGGAGGCTAGGTGGCACACCAGCCCTGGATTCAAGAGTACCTGAGTTCAAATCTGGATTCAGACACTTGACACCTACTAGCTGTGTGACCCTGGGCAAATCACTTAACCCCCACTGCCCCACAAAAACAAACAAACAAAACAAAAATAACAACCTGATACTGGATAAGAAATAGAACAATGGATCAGTGATATAGATTAAGTATAGAATACATACATGCATATACACACATGCATGCATCTATTTATGTATGTATGTAGGGTACATATGCATGTGTATGTATGTGTGTGTGTGTATATATACACACACACATATATATGTAGTCATACAAAACATTTCCATATTAGCGATGTTGCAAAAGAAAATAGACAAAAAATAAAGTTTCTTTTTTAAGTATCCTTAAAACTTCATTCACACTCCAAGACATCTTTCTCCAGAGGTGGATACCATTTATTTTTTATCATAAGTCCTTTGGAATTGTCTTGGATCGTTGTATTGCTGAGACCATTCCTGCTAACCTTCTAAATTTTCTTTGGCTGGAAAATTTTTTCACCTCAGTTTTTTGTTGGTTCTGCTACTACAGAATTTGATGTGAGGTCTAATTTTAAAGTTATATGGAGAGTAATTTGGGAAATAGCAGGTAAGTTCTTTCCTTTACTCTACCATTGTGGCTCTGCCCAGTAGTGTATTGTTGATGAAGTTGCGAACCAGTCCAACCATTCTGTAGAACAATTTGGAGCTATGCCCAAAGGGTTGAAACACTGTGCATACCCTTTGACCTAGCAATACCACTACTAGGTATGTATCCCAAAGACAGCAAATAAAAGAGCAAAAGACCTATGTGTACAAAAATATTTATAGTTCTTTTTGTGGTGGCAAAGAATTGAGAAGTGAGGAGATGTCCATCAATTGCGGAATGGCTGAATGAGTATGATTGTGATGGAATACTACTGTGCAATAAGAAATTATGAGCAGGATAATTTCACAAAAAAAAAAATCACCTCATATTAACTGATGCAAAGTGAAGTAAACAGAACAAGAACATTGTACATAATAAGAGCAACATTGTACAATGATCAACTGTGAAAGACTTAGTTCATATTTTTAAAAAATGGGGGGGGCAGGGCAATGAGGATTAAGTGACTTGCCCAGGGTCACACAGCTAGTGTCAAATGTCTGAATCTGGATTTGAATTCAGGTCCTCCTGAATTCAGGGCCAGTGCTTTATCGACTGTGCCACCTAGCTGCCCCTTAGCTCCTATTTTCAATACAATGGCTCAGATAATTTCAATAAAAAAATGCTATCCATCTTTTGAGAGAAAACAGATGAACTCTGATTCACTATTGTATGAAAATGTGGATTGAAAACTTGAATTTTTTACTTTATACTTCTTGATTCTTATTTTTTTGAAATGGCTAATAGGGAAAAGAAAGAAAATGAAACTAGTATCCTGCATATACTGAAAAACAAACTCATGAGTCTTCTTGGAGCAGTTTCATTTTCTCATCATCTGTACTCTGGATTCAAGTTGATCATCAACATACTGTTCCCTTCTTCAGCTTCCTTTTGTATGTTGTCTTCTCTCATTAGATTATAAGCTCCTCGAGGACAGGTTCTCTCTCTCTTATTTGTATTTCTAGTGTGTAGCATAGCAGAAAATAGTAGTTACTCAAATGTGTTTTGCATTGTTTAAGTTAGCAAATCACATCATTATGACCTCTTAGGACATAATGTATTAATGTATTTAAGATAGATAAGTCATTGACTATAGTTGCTATATTCCAGATGAAGGAAACTCTTCTATAACATGATTGTGCAAAGAGATTGTATGTAAAAGTAAAGCAAAGATGATTTTAAATAAACACGGTGGCTGGGAGGTATGAATGGAGTCTCAGGACACAATTTCACTTACTCATTACATAAAATGACAGGGACAGGGAGAAATCCACCCATCTATAACTGTTAAGCCCATAGAAAGTAGCAATATAACAGTTATTTAAAAGTAGAAACAAACAATATGTAGCTAAGTGATACAGTCAGACTTGGAGTCAGGAAGATCTGAGTTCAAATCTGGTCTCAGACATTTACTAGTTATATGACCTTGGGAAATTTGTTTAATGATGTTTGCTTCTGTTTCCTCATCTGTAAAATGAATTAGAGAAGGAAATGGCAAACCACTCCTGTATCTTTGACAAGAAAATCCAAATAAGGTAATGAAGAATCAGTCAAAACTGAAGTGACTGGACAACAACAAAACACCAAACAATATATACTGGAAGCAATGTCTGAGAGGAGAACCAACAGCAAAACATGTACTTAGATGTCTTCACATTAATGTATAAAACATTGATAAAATACAAGGTGAACCGGAAACCTTAATATAGGAAAGAAAATTTCACATTAGACGTATCAGTAAGATGTGGAATAGTACTAGTGACTGGTATATGACTAAATTATTCAAAAGGATTAGAATTAAAGGAATTGCTGAGTAACATTGTCTCTTAAGAATAGATGCTTAATTAAGAAAATCAATGATAGTTTAGGAGGCAAGTTGGATTGTTATCTATAACCTGGTTCTGAAAAACAAAGAACTGATTGTTGAAGTAGAAATTATGGAGATCTTATAAAGCAACTACTCCATTTTATAATTTGTGAGAAGAGTATTGGACAAACAAGCATGGTCTGGCCAGTATCCAGATTCCAGGATTCCTAGTCTTCCTGCCAAAATGGCTGCCTGAATGAGAACCAGGCTATTCAGTTCCCACATACCCACTCCAGACAAGTCCTGAGGTGCAGAAATCCAATGCAAAACTAGAGTCATTGACATCTACTCCTGAGAGAGTGAATAGCATCAGCAAGGGTGCCGCAGTTCACATAGTGCTAAAACTGGGCCAGTCTAATCCAGGGGCCCTGAGATGTCTATTTTAAATACCAGAGAGACATTCAGAGGATCTGAATTTGCAGCATCCAGAACATCAAAGATTCAGGAAGGGGCAGAGTGGCTGAACATCTGGAATTGGAAGTGAACATAAGAATAGCTCATGCCAGCTGTGCTCACTTCTAATGGCAACAATGCTCAACATTTGAACCCTTTTACCTCTGCTTCAGCCTTCTCATAATGCAGGTGCCTCCAACCCTGTGACTTAGTAGTCTTTCAAATGGTAAGTCTTTGTCTGAACTTCCATTTCATGAAGTACCCTTTGTTCATTCAATTCCCCTCACCTTGATCATTCAAAAGGCAGGGAAAGTGTGAATTGGGCCAGGAGGTGAGGGCAAAGGTTTGGTGGAAAGGAGGAGGTTCAGAGACAGGAAGTTCAAGTCCCACTTATGATACACACTAACTGTGGGAATCTGGAAAGGTCATATAAACTCTTAGTGGCATCTCTTATAAGCTATAAATTGCAGCTCTATATTGAAAGAGTTTCCCTACTTGGAAGTTCCCTCTATAAAAGAGATTTTCTCATTTTCTCTCTTCTCCCCATCTCCCCCCTCCTTTCCCTACTTCCTTATCTCCCTCACTCTTAAATCCTTTGTCTATATCCTCTCACTCCCTCTCCTTTCTTCTCCCCTCCTCTGATCTCTTTCTCATTATTCTTACACATTTAGTAAGCAGAAATGAAATGTTGGAACTCAAAGGGATTTTGGAAATAATTTAATACAACGCCTTTATTTTATAAATGAGTAAACTAAGATGCAAAAGAGGCAATAAATTGTCTGTGATTACATAGAAAATTTAGTGTTATAGCCAGGACTGGAATCCAGTTCTCTTGACTTTTAGCCAATGTCAGGGTCAGTAGTTTTTCTACTGCAAACAAATAAAGCAAAACATATTCCCCATAGTCCTTTTTTGTGGATAGATCCTCTTCAACTTAGTTTCATTATGGTATCAAACAGAACCACAGAGTTCACACTCCTCCCCCTACAAATACCATGAGACAACTCTTTAATCCCCAAAGTGGAACATTTGCTTTTCTCATACATTCTTTGCCTTGGATGATTACAAACTGTCTGTAAAACATGCCCCCTACTAAATTGATGTCTCGAAAATACACTTCAAGAAGTATGGGCTCCTTGGTTCTATTTATTTCTGTTGCTTGATTTCTCTATTTTTTCATCCATAAAACCAAGAGGAATACACAGCACAAACCAGTCCCTCCAGGGACCCTGAGCTTCAACTAAGGAATTTGTAAAAAATAATCTTTGCATCCAGAAGGGAAAGGTGAAGTTTTTTATTAAAGTTTTAGATGGTGAACAACACATAACAAGGACCTGCAGCCTAGGTTGTTTTAGTATTGAAAGAAATGTCAGAAATATATAAATCTGGGGTAATTGTACCTCAGCATACACTTCCTCCTTTCCCCAAAGGATCCCAAATAGCCTGACAAGTGTATGAGAATAAAATACTGTCTACATGGGGAGAAAGGGGAGAAAATAGTACTGTTGACTGGCATTGTCCTTTTATAACCCAAGAAAATGACATTTCTCATTACAATGCTATATTTCATGCTGCTAGAATATAATGTGAACGAAGTCCTTTCAGTGTTGTTTTTGAAGAAAAGCATAAGAATTTAGGACTTAATACTAAATTCCTTACCTGTTTTCAACCACTCAAGTTAGGTCCTTGACTTTATTTATTCTAATTCCCTTAGAAATGCAGTTCCTTGCCTCCCAGCAAGGATGTGGGGAACAAAGGAAGCACATAGCCCCTACAGCTCCAGCCCTGGAGTGGCTTTGGAGTTAATATGAATGCTTCCTTTATTAGTAGGTAAAATTATTAGAATTTATAGTCCACAAAGCAAAAGGCATCAGGAATTATTTTTCCCATATCCCAGTTATTTCTGTTTCGGTAGTGAGGATACAGACTTATAAAGGGTAAAAGGCACATTTTAGACCAATCTGGGAGCTAATGGTTAAGACAAGGATAGATCATTTAATAATATAATAGAATAGAATAGAAAGATGAATGGATTGAGAGTCAAGAAATCTGTTTTGTCCCAGTTTTGTCACTAACTCTTTGTATCTTCTTGGGCACAGAATACTAACCTTTTTTTTTAATAACCCTTGATTATTTACAAATGACTTGCTTCATGAAAACCATATGAGGTAAACAGTACAGAGTAAGTAAAATTCTAGTTGAATATCTAGAGAGAGAAGTAGATCAAATTGCCCAAGGTTACACAGTTTTAAAAACAATAATAATTAATAAAAATTCATTTTCTCTCCATGCCATCTTCCTCCACCCATTTAAAAATTAACAAAAAATAAATGAAACCATTGTAACAAGTATATATAGATAAGCAAAATGAATTTGAGAACTGTCCTTGTCCAAAAATATGTCTCATTCTGCACCTTGAGTCTATTACATATCTGTCAATATATGGGTTATGTTACAGGGTTAGGACCATTAAAGTTTAACCTGACCAGTTGACACAGGTCTTCTCCTTGAGATACACCTTGAAGCAAGAGAGCTAAGCCCATTAGGCTGCTTCCTGTATCATGTGAGGGGAACTAATATGGCATGAGAAATTGGAGCTGCCTCTTGCCCAACTTTCCCCAGTCACCACCAGTGGGGGATGGTCCTCCCTCAGGTGAAAACCCCCAATAATGGAACTTTCCATAGTCAGATGATCACCCCACTAGACCACCATCAGTCCTCTATAACAGTATTTTCCTGTCACCTGCTTGTGTTGATAGGTATCTCAGAGAACCACTCCTCTGTGCCATGCCTTCTCCCCATGATAAGAAGTCCAAGGAGTTCTCCCTTGGTTTCCTTTCTCTAGCACCCAAATACAATATTATTTATTCTAATTGGATTTGTGTCTAAGAGGGTATAATACTTTAAAGAGGAATTCCTAAGAACCTCTACTCCTAAACCCCCACCAATTTCCCCCACAACAGGTTGCATGCTTAATAATCAATCTTCTAGAATCATTGTTAGCTATTGTCTCGATGTGAGTTCTTGTCTTTAAGGCCTGAAATAATTGTAGTATAAAACAATGATGAGTTTTTCTGGTGCCCTAAGAAATGAGAAAAGGGATAGTTTCAGAGAAACCTGAGAAGATTTGTATGAACTGATATAGAGAGAAATAAACATAAAAATCAACAGATCTGGGACTAAATATTAGAAAACTGATTCATATTATGCTCTGGCAGCAAAATTAAGTCATTTAATTTTCATGGTTTATAAAGAAATATCAAAATGGTAAACCTTATCTCTTGACATCCGATCCAATGTTCTTTCTCCTGTCATAGTGGGTCTCAAAGTACAAATGTATAAAATGAGTTAAATTGTGTCTAAAATCCATTATAAAGAATTTATCATTCTAAGTTTTCATTAATAAATCCACAAGCATTTTCAAGCACTTACTTTGTGCCAGGATCTGGCTAAGAATTAAGGTCATAAAGGCAAAAGTGAAAGCAGCTCTGTCTTCAAAATCTAACAGTGGAGATAATGTACATTTTGTATAGTAAATGCAAGTGTTGGAAAGGAATATACTAGCAGCTAAAGGATGAGGAAAGACTCTATGTAGAATGTGGAAATTAAGCTAAATTTTGAAGGCTATTGGAAAGTATCAGAGGTATGGACCACAAGGTAGAGCATTCCAGGCATGAGAAACAGCCAATAGAAATCCATGTAGATTAAAGATGTTCTATGTGAGGACCTAAATATGGGTAGACCAGAAAGCAAAAGGAGAATAAGAAGACTCTAGAAATTATTCAGTCACAAGGAGCTTTTTGTTTGTTTGTTTTGTTTTTGTTTTCGTTTTTCTTGGGGCAATGAGGGTTAAGTGACTTGCCCAGGGTCACACAGCTGTAAGTGTCAAGTGTCTGAGGCTGAATTTGAACTCAGGTCCTCCTGAATCCAAGGCCAGTGCTTTATCCACTGCACTGCCTAGCTGCCCCCACAAGGAGCTTTTAATATCAAAACAGAACAATTTATTTTTGATTTTTCTTGAGATATCAAGGAAAAAATGGATTTTGTTGAGCACGGGAATGACATGGTGAAACCTGCAAATGTTGAAATTACTTTGGTGGCTATGTCAATAATGCTTGGTTTATGGATATATTTAAGACAGGGAGACCAATTAGGAAGCTACTGCAAAAGTACAGGCAGGAGGTTATGAGAGTTGGGGTTGCAGGAGTAAAAGAAAAATATTGTCCAGATAGCAATACATGATTGGGCAACTGATTGAATAGGTGAGATAAGCAAGGATCTGAGCATGACACTGATATTGTAAAAATCTGGGTAAGTAGAAGGATGGTAGTACCCTTGAGAGTAATAGGGAAGTCTGAAAGAGTAGTGAGGTTAAGAAGGAAAGATAATGGGTTCATTCTGTCTTGGATATGTTGAGTTTGAGATGCCTACAGAACATCCAGAAATAGGCAATTATTTATGTGGGACTAGAGCTCAGGAGAGAAAGTAGGGCTAGAGTCTGGAATCATCTACATGGAAAAGATAATTGAAGAAGCCATGGAAGTTAATGAAGCCATGGGTTAATTAATCACAGAGCATTTATTTAATGTTCACTACATGCCTAGATTTATAGTGTAAGGAAAAGAGAACAAGAGTCTACAACAGAGCCTTGAGGTACAAACAAATTTTGCAAGTAATGGATAAATGATGATCAAGGAAAGGAGGGTAAGAAGGAGTGATCTGACAGGTGATAGGAGAACCAAGAGAGAATAATAGCATTAAAAAAATTCAAAGGGAAACGTATTCAGGAGGACAAGGGTATCACCCAGATCAAATGCTACAGAGAGATATGGACAAAGGTTGAAAAAGACATTCATCAATTAAAATATCAATATTGACTTTGGAGAGATCAGTTTCAGGTGAGTGATAAGTTCAGAAATTTAAAGGTACAGGGTGGGGTAAATTGGAAGAAAAACAGGAAGGCAGTATTTTCAGAGTTTGGTAAGAGAGGAAGAAGAGACATAGTGTGTTAGTTAACTAGAATGGTAGGTTATAGTAAGTTTAAAAAAAAAACAACAACGGGGGAAGGGGCAGCTAGATGGCACAGTGGATAAAGCACCAGCCCTGTATTCAGAGGACCTGAGTTCAAATATGGCCTCAGACACTTGATACTTACTAGCTGTGTGATCCTAGACAAGTCACTTAACCCTCGTTGCAATGAAGAAAAAATGGGGGAGGCCTAAACATATTTTAGCAATAGAAAATTAATTAGTAGATAGGAATAAGTTTGAAGGTTAGAGGTAGAGAGGATGATAATGGAGACATTCTGCCGGAGCAGACATGATGATTTTTTATGGAGCAAGAAAAAAATATACCAAAATATGAAGATCTTGATTAAACCTAAGAAACAAATATTTTACTTGTTTTATTTTTATTTTATTTTAATGTATTGTTTTTCTCCAGATCACTGATTTTAAATCTGCATTGGGAATTAGAAGCCTTCTCGTGCAACCCTCTTCAAGATTAGGGAAACTGGGAAAACAGATCCAGAGAGGTTAAGGAGCTTGCTCAGGTCACACTGGTAGTAAAAAACAAAGGCAAGACTGAGGTCTTAAGTCTCAAAATCCAGTACTTTTTCCATTATATCACAGTGCCTCATTTTGTCACCATGGTCACAGGGATTCCATTATTACTCCCACCGAACCTCTGACCTCATGGCTGATGAGGCATTTCTTGCTAGAAGTTTGATCTTTTGCAATTCTCTGGTTTCACTTCTCCCAGCCTTGGTCTTAGTTAATAAAACTCAAAAGGGTTTGTGTCCTGAGGTCATGTGATTATAAAAATAAATCTATGCAGTGAGCTTTGGATTGTTCTAGGAAGATATCATAATTAAATTAGTTTTATGGGAGTTTTAAAAGATCTGAGGTTCTTTGCAATGAGACACAAGTATTTCTAGAGAAAGACTTTTTCAGAACAAGTTGAATTTAGATCAAAGAAATAGTTTCCCTTACTCTATATAGGCAAAAATTTGGGGCGAGATGGGGCTGATAGAGAGGGGTATTGTATGGTTCATTTGAATAGTGTGATAATGCAAAGGATCTTGAAGTTCTTACTTTTTTACTGTAAAGGAAAGAGTAAACTTTTTGTCCAGTTTTTAAAGGTATGTTGGCAATATGTACAGACCATAGCATTTAAATAGATATTTTTGGTGTTCGTTTACTTGTGTTCTCCCATTTTAAATCATAAACTCCCTGAGAGTGGGAACTCTTTGAACAAATCCTTTTTTTTGGTATCCTCACTACTTAGTAGCATGCCTGGCACATAATAGGTGCTTAATAAATGTTTATTTACTGATTGACTTACTAACTAAAAGTAGATTAACAACTTTCCTGTGGATGATCTAAAGACAATGCATAGGATACAACGTTAGATTAAAAAAAATATCATAGTATCAGGAAAAGTCTGTAATACACTATGCCATATTCTAGCACTATCACATTTTCAATGATTACTCTTAACATATTCACTGATAATGACATGTATTAATAAAGAATACTAAATACAATTTAAAAAATACTATTTATTTTAGACATGCATTAAAAAAAAAGATGTTCTGGATTCTCTCCCTCCTTTGCAACCTCAATTGCCCATTGAGAAGGCAAGAAATGTGATATCAATTATAAATGTGCTGTCATACTTTTCCATATTAGCCACATTGCAAAAAGAAAAAAGCAAGAGAAATAAAGGTGAAGAAAAGTATGCTTCAGTCTGCACACAGACTCCATCAGTTCTTTTTCTGGAGGTGGATAGATAGCATTTTTTGGCATAAGTCTTGTGGATTTATCTTGGATCATTGTGTTGATCAGAATACCTAAGTCATTCACAGTTGATCACTTTACAATATTCCTGTTACTATGTACAATGTTGTCTTGGTTCTGTTTATTATGCTTTGCACGACTTCAAATAAGTCTTCCCAGGTTTTTCTGAAGTCATCCTGCACAACATTCCTTATGGCACAACAGTATTCCATAAGAATCAAATTCTATAACATTTTAGCCTTTCCGCCAATTGATGGGCATCCCCTCAATTTTCAATTCTTTGCAGCACAAAAGAACTGTCATAAATATTTTTGTGCATATAGGTAATTTTCCTTTTTCTTTTATCTTTTTTTAGACACAGACTTAATGTTGGTATTACTGGGTCAAAGGGCTTGCATAGTTTTATGTCCCTTGCCACTGTCCTCACCATGATCCACCCCTGCTGCTTACCAAATAAAATGTTACTTTGATTATTTATGATTGTATTTACTCTCCCTACTAGCATACAACTCAATGGTGTCAAGAACAGTGTCCCATATAAACTGTTTTTTTTCTTTTTGGGGGGCAATGGGGGTTAAATGACTTGCCAGGGTCACACAACTAGTAGGTAAGTATCTGAGGCCGGATTTGTACTCAGGTCCTCCTGAATGCAGGACCAGTGCTTTATCCACAGTGCCACCTCCCTGCCCCCCATATAAACTTTTAATCTCCCTCAATACATAGCAGAGTTTCCTAGACATAGTAAGTACAGAATAAATGTGGAATGAATGAATTCTTCAGAGTGCAAAGCACTTATATGAGCTTTAACTAATTTGAGGCTTTTTAAAAGTTCTTTTGAAGTCTGAGGCACTATTATAAGTGACTGTCCTGTGTCACATAAACATTATGGATTTTTTCAGAGGCCGAACAAGAACCCAGGTCTTCTTTATTTCCAGTCTACTCTCAAAAGCCACAGGTGGCATAGCCAGTGCCAACCTATATTGTTAGAAGTCTGGCTGAAATCATAGGTCTGTTTCAAATAATGTAAAATCTAAGGTATTGCCCCTTTCTTTTGTGGTCATTTTTTTTATTCAAATGGGCACAAAAAGGCTGTCATTATAGGAGAAATACCTTGAGTTATTTCTAAGGACACCAGAGGAAACAGACCCCAAAATACAACTACTGGAATGATCTATTGAAATCAGTGCAGGGGGGCGGAGCCAAGATGGCGGAGAGGAAGCAGCAAGCTGCCTGAGCTCTCCTTCTGTTCCCTCAAAACGAACATTAAATCAAGCCTCTGGACGGATTCTGAAACTACAGAACCTGCAAAGAGACAGACACAGTCCTCCAACCAGAGATAATTTAGAAGACTTCAGGAAAAGGTCGGTCTGACTCGGGCAAAAGGGAGGCCCAGCGCAGGGCAGCAACCCAGCGCCGAGGGGGTCGGGGCAAGTCAGCAGGAGCTGCGGGCCACAGCCGGACAACTGAGGCTCCCAGAACCTGGTTCAAAAATCTGGTGGCCAAGAAGGACAGTGGAAAAACCTACCTGCACCGGCAGAGAGGGCCACGAACGGCGGGATCAGACGCCGGGGTCTGGCGCCTGGCTGGCCAAGCGCACTCAGACAGGAAGTGCAGGGCAGGGGATCTCCACACACCATAAAGGCCTCAGAGTAAAAGCCCGGTCACACAGCACCCATACACCTGCACAAGAAGCCCAAACCAGGGACCCTGGTGCCCCCAGAGCAGACCTCAACTTAAAGAATAAATAAATAAATAGGCTGCAATAATGAGTAAGAACCAAAAAAGAGCCCTCTCCATTGAGAGCTTCTATATCAATAGGGAAGAAGCCAACACAAACTCAGATGAGGACAATAGCCTCAAATTGGCTACATCTGAAGCCTCACAAGGGAAGGTGAATTGGTCGCAAGAACAAAAAGCCTTCCTGGAAGAGCTCAAAAAGGATTTTAAAAATCAATTGCAAGAGGTAGAAGAAAAAATGGGGAGAGAAATGAAAGCAAAACAAAAAAACTATGAAAAAAGAATCAGCAGCTTGGAAAAGGAAGCTGAAGAAAACAAAGCCTTAAAAAATTCATTTGGCCAAATGGAAAAAAAGCTGCATAATCTCACTGAAGAAAACAATACCTTAAAAAATTCACTTGGCCAAATGGAAAAAAAAGTGCATAATCTCACTGAAGAAAACAATACCTTAAAAAATTCACTTAGCCAAATGGAAAAAAAGGTGCATAATCTCACTGAAGAAAACAATGCCTTAAAAATTAAAGTGGGACAGTTGGAAGATAAGGAATCCATGAGACACCAAGAATCAGTCAAGCAGAATAAAAAAAATGAAAAAATAGAAGAAAATGTGAAATAACTCATTGGAAAGACAACTGATCTGGAAAACAGATCGAGGAGAGACAATTTGAGAATCATTGGACTGCCGGAAAGCCATGACCAGAAAAAGAATCTAGACACCATATTCCAGGAAATTATTAAGGAGAACTGCCCTGATATCATAGAATCAGAGGATAAAATCATCATTGAAAGAATCCACCGATCACCTCCTGAAAGAGACCCCAAAAGGAAAACTCCAAGGAATATTGTAGCCAAATTCCAGAATTATCAGGTGAAGGAGAAAATACTCCAAGCAGCCAAAAAGAAGCAATTTAAATATCATGGAGCCACAGTCAGGATTGCTCAGGACCTGGCAGCTTCAACATTAAAGGACCGCAAGGCTTGGAATATGATATTCCGGAAAGCAAAGGAGCTTGGATTGCAGCCGAGAATCTATTACCCAGCAAAAATGTGCATTTTCTTTCAGGGGAAAAGATGGACATTTAATGACATTGGGGACTTTCAATCTTTCCTGGTGAAAAGACCAGAACTGAATAGAAAATTTGATCCCAACATACAAGACTCAAGAGAAGTTTAAAAAGGTAAACAGAGGGGAAAAAAAAGTTACCCTATTAGGTTAAACTGTTTATATCTCTACACAGGAAGATAACACTCATAACTCTTAAGAACTGTAAATGTATTTGGGCAGAGAGAAGGACTTTATATAGAGGGTATAAATATAAATTGTCTTTGATGTGATGATACAAAAGAATTAAGGGGATAAAAAGGGAGTCTATGGGGAGGAGAGGGAAGGGGAGGTGGAATGGGATGAATTATATCATGTGAAGAGGTGGAAAAAAACCTATTACAATAGAGGGAAAGAAAGGAGGGGGGAACATGGTTTCAACCCTATTCTCATTAGATTTGACTCAAAGAGGGAATAACATATACGTTCATTGGGATAAAGAAACTTAACTCATTCTTTAGGGAAACAAAAGGGGAAGGGAAAGGGGGGGACTGATAGAAGGGAGGACAAAAGCAAGGGAGAAAAGGGTAAAGAAAAGAGAGGAGGGGTGATAAAAAGGGAGGGCAGATCGGGGGAGGCAGGGGTAAGAAGTAAAACGTCGGTGAGGAGGAATAGGGTGAAAGAAGGGGGGAAAAGTACAAAGGGGGTAAATAGAATGGAGGGGAATAGACAGTCAGTAATAATAACTGTGAATGTGAATGGGATGAACTCTGCTATAAAACGGAAGCGAATTGCAGAGTGGATTAAAAACCAGAACCCTACAATATGCTGTTTACAAGAAACACATTTGAAGCAGAGAGATACACACAGAGTAAAGGTAAAAGGCTGGAGCAGAATATATTATGCCTCAGCTAAAGTAAAAAAGGCAGGGGTAGCAATCCTTATCTCAGACAAAGTGCAGGCAAAAATAGATCTCATTAAAAGAGATAAGGAAGGAAGTTACATCTTACTTAAAGGTACTATAGATAATGAAGTAATATCAATATTAAATATGTATGCGCCAAGTGGTATAGCATCCAAGTTCTTAGAGGAGAAGTTAAATGAATTACAAGAGGAATTAGATAGTAATACTATACTAGTGGGGGATCTGAATCTCCCCCTCTCAGAATTAGATAAATCTAGCCAAAAAATAAATAAGAAAGAAGTGAAAGAGGTGAATAGATTAGAAGAAAAGTTAGACATGATAGATGTCTGGAGAAAATTGAATGGGGATAGAAAGGAATATACCTTTTTCTCAGCAGTACATGGCACATTTTCAAAAATTGACCATGTATTAGGGCACAAAAACATCATAGTCAAATGTAGAAAGGCAGAAATAGTAAATGCATCCTTCTCAGATCATGATGCAATAAAAATTACATGTAAGAAAGAGCCAGGGAAAAGTAGAATGAAAATCAATTGGAAACTAAATAATTTCATTCTAAAGAATGAATGGGCCAAACAAGAAATCATAGAAACAATCAATAACTTTATCCAAGAGAATGACAATAATGAGACAACATACCAAAATCTATGGGATGCAGCCAAAGCAGTGCTTAGGGGAAAATTTATAGCTCTAAATGCTTACATGAATAAGAAAGAGAAAGAGGAGATTAATGAATTGGGCATGCAACTTAAAAAGCTAGAAAAAGAACAAATTAGAAATCCCCAATTAGACACTAAATTAGAGATCCTGAAAATTAAAGGAGAAATCAATAAGATTGAAAGCAAAAAAAAAAACTATAGAATTAATCAATAAAACTAAGAGCTGGTTTTATGAAAAAACCAATAAAATAGATAAAATATTGGTTAATTTGATTAAAAAAAAGAAAGAAGAAAACCAAATTACCAGTATCAAAAATGAAAAGGGTGATGTTACCACCAATGAAGTGGAAATTAAAGCAATAATTAGGAATTATTTTGCCCAACTGTATGCCAATAAATTTGACAATCTAAATGAAATGGATGAATATTTACAAAGATACAAACTGCCAAGGTTAACTGAAGAGGAAATAAAATCCTTAAATAAACCCATATTAGAAAAAGAAATTGAACAAGCTATTAAGGAACTCCCTAAGAAAAAATCCCCAGGGCCAGATGGGTTTACGGGTGAATTTTACCAAACATTTAAAGAACAATTAATTCCAATATTATACAAATTATTTGGAAAAATAGGTGAAGAAGGAGTTCTACCAAATTCGTTTTATGACACAAATATGGTGGTGATACCAAAACCAGGCAAATCAAAAACAGAGAAAGAAAATTATAGACCAATTTCCCTAATGAATATTGATGCTAAAATCTTAAATAAGATATTAGCAAGGAGATTACAGCAAGTGATCACCAGGATAATACACTATGACCAGGTGGGATTTATACCAGGAATGCAGGGCTGGTTCAACATTAGGAAAACTATTAACATAATCAACCACATCAATAAGAAAACCAACAAAAATCATATGATTATCTCAATAGATGCAGAGAAAGCTTTTGACAAAGTACAGCACCCATTCCTAATAAAAACACTAGAGAGTTTAGGAATAGGGGGAGCTTTCCTTAGAATAATAAACAGTATCTACCTAAAGCCATCAGCAAGTATTATATACAATGGAGATAAATTAGAGGCCTTCCCAATAACATCAGGGGTGAAACAGGGATGTCCATTATCACCCCTATTATTTAATATTGTTCTAGAAATGTTAGCTTTAGCAATCAGAGAAGAGAAGGGAATTAAAGGAGTTAGAATAGGCAAGGAGGAAACAAAACTATCACTCTTTGCAGATGATATGATGGTATACTTAAGGAATCTTCGAGAATCAAGTCAAAAATTACTTGAAACAATTAACAAATTTAGCAAAGTAGCAGGATATAAAATAAATCCACATAAATCATCAGTATTTCTATACATGACCAACAAAGTCCAGCAGCAAGAGATAGAAAGAGAAATTCCATTTAAATTAACGGTATATAATATAAAATACTTGGGAGTCTACTTGCCAAGACAAACCCAGGAACTCTATGAACACAACTACCAAACACTCTTCACACAAATCAAATCAGATCTAAATAATTGGAAAGATATCAATTGCTCATGGATAGGCAGAGCTAATATAGTAAAAATGACAATACTGCCTAAATTAATTTACTTATTCAGTGCCATACCAATCAGACTACCTAAAAATTATTTTATACAGCTAGAAAAAATAATAACAAAATTCATCTGGAAAAACAAAAAATCAAGAATATCCAGGGAAATAATGAAAAAAAATTCACAGGAAGGTGGGTTAGCGGTACCAAAGCTGTAGCTTTACTATAAAGCGGCAGTCATCAAAACTATCTGGTACTGGATAAAAAATAGAGTGGTAGATCAATGGAATAGGCTAGGCTCAGGAAATGCAGTAGTAAATGACACTAGTAATGTAGTGTTTGATAAACCCAAAGACTCCAGCTTCTGGAATAGGAACTCAGTATTTGACAAAAACTGCTGGGAAAACTGGAAGATAGTATGGCAGAACCTAGGCATAGACCAACATCTTACATCTTATACTAAAATAAGGTCAAAATGGATACATGATTTAGACATAAGAGGTGATACCATAGGTAAATTAGGAGAGAGAGGAATAGTGTACCTATCAGATCTTTGGAAAGGAAAACAGTTTTTGACCAAACAAGAGATAGAGTATATTATAAAATGCAAAATGGATGATTTTGATTATATTAAATTAAAAAAATTTTGTACAAACAGAAGCAATGCATCCAAAATTGGAAGGGAGGCAGAAAGCTGGGAAACACTTTTTGAGGCCAGTGCTTCTGATAAAGGCCTCATCTCTAAAATATATAGGGAATTAAATCAAATTTATAAGAATCCAAGTCATTCCCCAATTGAGAAATGGTCAAAGGATATGAACAGGCAGTTTTCTGATGAAGAAACCAAAGCTATCTATTCCCATATGAAAAAATGCTCTAAATCTCTAATGATTAGAGAGATGCAAATTAAAACAACTCTGTGGTACCACCTGACACCTATCAGATTGGCTAAAATGACAAAAAAGGAAAATAATAAATGTTGGAGAGGCTGTGGGAAAATTGGAACACTAATGCATTGTTGGTGGAGCTGTGAGCTGATCCAACCATTCTGGAGAGCAATTTGGAATTATGCCCAAAGGGCGATAAAGCTGTGCATACCCTTTGACCCAGCAATCCCACTTTTAGGTCTTTTGCCCAAAGAAATCATGGAAGGGGGAAAGGGACCCACATGTACAAAAATATTTATAGCTGCTCTTTACGTGGTAGCAAGGAATTGGAAGTTGAGGGGGTGCCCATCAATTGGGGAATGGCTGGACAAGTTGTGGTATATGAATACAATGGAATACTATTGTGCTGTAAGAAATGATAAGCAGGAAGACTTCAGAGAAACCTGGAGGGTCTTACGTGAGCTGATGATGAGTGAGATGAGCAGAACCAGAAGAACATTGTACACAGTATCATCAACATTAAGTGTTGACCTACTGTGATGGACTATATTCTTCTCACCAATGCAATGGTACAGAAGAGTTCCAGGGAACTCATGATAGAAGAGGATCTCCAAATCCAAGAAAAAAAAAGAAAGAAAGAACTGTGGAGTATAGATGTTGATTGAACCATATTATTTCTTTTGTTTTGGGTGCTGTTGGTTTTTTTTTTCTTTCTATTTTGAGGTTTTGCATCACTGCTCTGATTCTTTCTCTTGTAACAGGATTAATGCAGAAATAGGATTAATGTTATTATATGTATATATATATGTGTGTGTGTGTATATATATATCTATATGTATATGTATAGAGATATATAGATATAACCTATATCAGATTACCTGCTGTCTAGGGTAGGGGGGAGGGAGGGGGGGGAGGGAGAAAAATCTGAATCTGAAATTGTAAAGCATGTATAAACAAAAGTTGAGAACTATCTTTACATGTAATGGAAAAAATAAAATACCTCATACATTAAAAAAAAAAGAAATCAGTGCAGAGGCAGAAACAGATACATGGCAGAGTTGGCTGTAGTACACTATTTGCTAGGACTAAATTTCAGTATGACTATTTTCAGGACTTTTGAATTTATTTCTGGGAAACTTTTATCAAAGAACTGTTTGGAGACTATGGGAGTATTATATAACAAATATTTGTATTTTACTTTTTTAGAAATGTGGGTTTGTCTTCATAATATCAAAATGACTCATACTATATCAGGAGCCACACTACTTTGAAGCAGTATAAGCCAAGATCTACTTGGGTAATTATAAGTCTAGATGGTTATTGATAAGAGAAGACAATGGAAGAAACATAGAGGGAAAAAATAACACAGGAGCAACAATAAGTGGAGCACATATTGGAGGCAGAAGAAAAGAACAGAAAAATGACCTTACAGTCTGCACTCCTTCTATGCTAAGATGAACGATCATATGAAATAGATTTTGCTCTTGGGAACTGATTTGGAGAAAAGCTCTGAGGCTGGGAGCTGATTGAAAGAAAGTATAATCCCTCTAATGCTTGTCAAAGGTCAGTTGGGCTGGTATGCTTTGCTCTTTTGTACATCGATGACAGGATGCGACACGTTTATGGGAGAAATGTTACATTGCTTTCCCTGCAATTTTTCTCTTCATGAAGTAAATGTTATGTTATGAGTATTCTTGGGTTTGATTTCTTAATGAGTAAATGAGTCAGTGATGCTATTTAATTGATTTCTGTAAATGGGAAACACATCAGTGAGAACTCAGGCACTGTGAAGGTGAGTAGTAAGAGTATATCCCTCTTTACTCCATAAAGTCATGGGTTACCCTAGGACACTGAAAGTTGAATAATAGTAAAACTATACTGCCTCATGTTTGGTACTATATCTGTATTATACAGAAGCAATACTTTAAGACATAGAGGGTAGGGATTGTTATCATCTTAAACATGAAGGAACTAAAATTCAGAATGGTCAACTGACCTTCAGTGCCACACATTTTGTTCATGTTAGAACAAAGGCTTGAATTAGCAGCCCAGGGTTTTCAACAGTATTTCCCCCCTTTATAACTAGTAGAAAAGAATATCGCTAATATTTGTCATAAAACAATGATCCAAGGATTTCTATATTCTTTTTCTTCTATATCAGTGGTTCCAACAGCCAGATCTAGAATGGTAATAATGAGAATTTGAATCAACTCAAAACACATAGTCATTGGAAGGGGGATTTTGGTACTCTGTAAGAAAGCATGTTAGATGACCATTTCTAAATCTGAATTCTGTGGTTCTGCATTTGAAATCTAAAATGTCTGAGGTATTGAAATTTTGAGGTATTCTATTTCCTAATTTCTCATTGTTTTTCATTATCTCCAAGTTGGAGAAATTATCCACTTGAAATGATACGTTTATCCTGTTGGAGGAAGAGAGAGCAGGGTGTTAGATTCACTGACTCCTTCCTTTCACAGCTTTTCTCCATTAAAGTTGAAGTACAGGCAGGAACTAGTTATTTCTATTTAGGCAGATTTTTTTCATACAAGTTCACATCTGTTGTCTTTCTATTATCCTTCCTGCTGGTTGGGCAGCTGCAGAAACAGCAGTGCATTGTCCAAGTCCCCAAAGAGTGGACAGCATGCTTTCCTTGTTTACCAAGCAACAATTATATGCCAGGATCAATTAGAGACCAGGACTCATTAATCATCTCAGTTACTCAAGAGACAATTTTAAAACAGCTGGAGCTGCTAAGCAGTGATTCACCAGACCTGCATAAGGTGGTTGGACAGGTGAGTGGAGGATATGACTCTTTGTAACAGTGAAGCACATCATTGCTTATGTATAGTATGCAACTTAATCATAAAGTCTCCCTATCCCTACTGCCTCAGGTTATCATAATTGTCTATTATCAAATGGAATAAGATAGTATGGGTCAGTGGAAAGAACACTAGACAATGTGGGCTCAAATTCCAGATTTAGAATTTGGAACCTTTATGATTCTGGGCAAGCTACTCAATTGTTCTCATGCTAAATTTTCTGTTCTGCAAAATTCTCATGTGCCAGTTCTTGCAAGAGGCCTCTGCTAGTGCTTTCCTTTTTTAAGCTTACATTCCATCTAATCTGTATTTAACTTATAAACATCAATTTATGTATATATTATCTCTTCCATTAGAATGTGGAAATGCTTTAATTCAGGATCTATTTTGTGTTGTTTAAAATCTAAATGTGGGTTCTAATCTGCCCCACTCCAGTTTTGGGGGGTAAGCTGGCTAAAATCACTGATGAATTCATCAAGAGTTTAGGCTTTTAGGTATTTATTAAGGAGTAAAGACAACACATGGGATACTGTAATGCCAGAAAAGTCTATGTACTTTTTATCTGCTTTCTTCTCTTTCTCTGTCAATCTTTTCGCTGTCTCCCACCAAGCTAAAGTCCTAAATAACAAAAGGGACTCTCTTTTTTCTCTGTCTCCCACCATGCGAGTTCCTCCATGAAAGAGACTGATTCAAGCAAGTGAGCCTCCACTTCCTCGTTCCTGTCTCCTTCCCCAAAAGGGGAGGTCCTTCAAGCTAATTGGTTGAGAGTGGTCTCCTGTTGACATCAGTAGTCCACAGCCTCTGAGAACAACATGTCAGTCAGGCCCAGCCAGGTGTGGTCTCCATCCAATAACCCCTAAGTAGGTACTCAATCAGTTTCTCAGTCTCACCCAATTCAAACAATTCTAAATCAATCTTCAGGTGGGACCCCTGGGTGTCTGCCAAATCCCATTATTTTAGCACTATTTAAAAATAATTCTTTATATCTGCAGTTCTTAGTAAAGAGCCTGACACACAGTAAATTCTTAATAAGTGCTGATTGATGGTTCAACAAGGAAAAAAAATTAGAGGGGAAGGCAATAAGCATTTATTAAGGATCTACTATGTGGGTGCAGCTAGGTGGCACAGTGGATAAAGTACCAGCCCTGGATTCAGGAGGAACTGACTTCAAATCCAGCTTCAGACACTTGACACTTACTAGCTATGTGACCCTTTGCAAATCACTTAACCCTCATTGCCCTGCCAAAAAAAAAAAGCAACAAACAAACAAACAAACAAACAAACAAAAACCAAAGAATATACAATGTGCCATACACTATAATAAGTGCTTTAACATACCTCATTTGATCCTCACAACAACCGTGGGAGGTAAGGGCTATTACCCCATTTTTCATTTGGAATTGAAGAAATTGATCAGAGGGTAAGTGACTTGCCCAGGGTCACACGGGTAGTATGTGAGACAGAATTTGAATTCAGGTGTTCTTGACTACAGGCCCAGCACTCTCCACTGTACCACCTAGTCACCTAGATTAGATTAGATTAGATCATCTCTGAGTTTTCTTCTGCCCATAAAGTCTGTGATCAATGATCCACTGAATTATATGCTCCAGGAAATAGGACAAGGTGCATGGAGAATTTAAAAGCAAGTACTAACCCATGGGGAAAATCTGAAAAGCTCAAGGGCTGAATAGAATTCTGCTTCTTGCAAAGCAGACAACTTCTCTCCTGAAAGGTCATAGCTTAAACAATTATGTAGGATTCCTGCCTTGAACATGCCATTCCAGGATCTGCTCAGCATAGTAGATAACATTCCAGCTTTAAAGGGGCAGTTCTTATGGGAGCATCAAACCTACTTTAAGGGGCAGCTGGGTGGTACAGTGGATAGAGCACTGTAACTGAAGTTGGGAGGATCTGAGTTAAAATCTGACTTCAGACATGTACTAGCTATGTACTAGCTATGTAACTAGCTGTGTACTAGGAAGTCATTCCCAATTGCTTAAACATGCAGAGCCATCTCCAGTCCTCCTGATGTATAACTTGCCACTGGAACCAGATGGCTCTGGAGGAGAAAGTGAGATTGGTGACTTTGCACAGACTTCCCTCGCTTAAACCCAATTCACTGCACGTCACAACATCATCCCACTG
Organism: Dromiciops gliroides; assembly: GCF_019393635.1. Taxonomy (NCBI): domain Eukaryota; kingdom Metazoa; phylum Chordata; class Mammalia; order Microbiotheria; family Microbiotheriidae; genus Dromiciops; species Dromiciops gliroides. The sequence goes on along the minus strand of NC_057862.1, from coordinate 106,297,384 downwards.
TCATGGTCCTCTTCTAGAAGAATGAAGGACAAACACCAACCAAACCAACTCCAGCAGCCAACTCCAATCATGGCAGCCATAACAACATCTACTCCTAATAAAGTATGCATTTCAAGCAAGCATCTCAGTTGCTTTGGAGAACATTAAATATCAATGAAAGCTCTTTGAACAAAGAACTTTTCAATACGTAGAAGGCCAAGAACAATAAAAAAAATAATAGCAAAATTTTAATTTGTCTTAAATATTGGTATTTATTGCAATCTTTTCCCCAAACTGAAGCTCCATCTCTCATTTGAGCCAAATTTATTTTACAGTTTAGAGCATAGCTACCATAGAAAAGATATGTATCCTAAAGTAAAAATGAATTCCAGATATTGAGAGTGAGATGAACTGTATTTATGTTTTCTCTTAGCCTCCATATCCCTTAGTGTAAAATAGGTGTATTAGAATAGATAATCCCTATTACACTCTATGATTCTTTTTTATCTGTAATATAAGTATTATAATATTATACCAGGAAAATGATACTTAGACCATCAAGACATAAGTTTCTCAGTTTGTATAAATGCTGAACATGTATTTTACATTTTACACCATCCAAACAGTATGTCTATGCCTTCTTACAAGTCAAGCCAGTGTTTATCCAATATAAACTTTCATTATACATCGGTTCATATGAGTTTCACTATATATCAGTTCATATGAGTCTTTCCAGGTTTTTCAGGAATCATCCTGTTTGTCATTTCTTATAGCACAATAATATTCCATTACAATCATATACCACAGCTTCTTCAGTCATTCCCCAAGTGATGGACCTTCCTTTGATTCCCAATTCTTAGCCACCACAAAGAGTCGCTATAAATATTTTTCGTACAATTTTCTCCACGTTTCTCTTTTTCACAATTACTATTGTTAGCTGTTTCCCTCCATTCTATTCCCTTCCCCGTGACATTTACTCTATTATCTATCTTCTTTCACCCTATACCTCTTTGAAAGGGATTTGCTTCAGACTATCCCTTTCCCAATCTGCCCTCCCTTCTTTTGCCTCTACCTCTTTATCCCCTTTCCCTCCTATTTTCCTTCAGGGTTAGATAGATTACTCCAACCGAGTGTGTATGTTATTCCCTCCTTGAGCCAATTCTGATGGGATTAAAGTCTTTGAGCCAATTCTGATGAGTGTTAGACTCATTTACTGCCTATCTTAAATAGATTACTCCAACCATTTTGGTATATGAGTTAATGCATCCTTGAACCAACTCTGATGAGGTTAAGGTCTTTGAGCCTATTCTGATGAGTGTAAAGTTAATTTATTGCCCTGCTCCTCCCATATCCCTTCCCCCACTCCATAAGCCATTTCCTGTTTCTTTTATGTGGGATTTCACCCCATGCTACTTCTCCCCTCTCCCATTCCATTCCTCTCATCCCTCAATTTTACCATAAGATGTCATCATGGGCAGCTAGGTGACACCATGGACAAAGCATCCACCTTGCACCTAGGAGGACTGAAGCCCCAATCTGTCCTCAGACACAAGACACTCACCCACTACATGACCCCAAGCATATCACCTAACTCCAACTTTTTATAGTTCTCTAGGGTCTTGTATTTGAAAGTCAAATTTTCTCCTCCATTCAGGTCTTTTCATCATGAATATCTGAAAGTCCTTTTTTATTAGAATCCCATTTTTTCCTCTGAAAGATTATACTCAGTTTTGATGGATAGATGATTCTTGGTTGTAATCCCAATTCCTTTGGCCTCTGGAATATCATATTCCATGCCCTCTGATCTTTTAAGTTAGAAGCTACTAGATCTTGTGCTATCCTGAATGTGGCTCCACAGTACTTGAGTTCTTTCTTTTTGGCAGTTTACAATATTTTCTCTTTGACCTGGCTGCTCTGGAAGTTGAAGTGAAGAGTTTTGAACTTCATTAGGGTTAAAGCTGTTGGATTTTTCAGCCTGAGTCTCAAATCAGTATCTTACATGTCTCAGGCCCAGAAATGGCCCTGGTCAGAGAATGGAGCAGGTTAAAGCTTCTGAGTTATTTAATGGCAGTATTGGCTGTTTGAGTGATAATACATTTCTAGCCTGGACAAGGTAGGAAAATCTAATTAAGAAAAAAGAAGGAAGGAAGGAAGGAAGGAAGGAAGGAAGGAAGGAAGGAAGGAAGGAAGGAAGGAAGGAAGGAAGGAAGGAAGGAAGGAAGGAAGGGAGGAAGGGAGAGAGGGAGGGAGGGAGGGAGGGAAGGAGGGAAGGAGAAGGAGGGAAGGATGAAGGAAAGAAAGGGAAGTAAGCATAGAAGCAAGAAAAGAAGGGAGGGAGGAAGGAAGCAATAGAGGAAAGATAGAAGTGAGCTAGGGAGTGGAAGATTAGAGAAACAAACAAAACAGCCCCCATCCAAATTGAGACTAACCCACAGTAAGCAGTAGTGACCACAAACCCAAAAGGAGAAGACCAAAGGGAAATTAGAAAAAATATTAAAAGTAGGAGCTAGAAGCCTAATGGATTCATATCACTACATCACACACAGTGAAGTATTTTAATTAATACATGTGATGTTCTTTCAGAGAAAGGCTGTGGTGTGATTTTATTTCAGTCTGTCATGTTCACAAATGATCAGCAAGGTCCCTTCCAGTTCTAAATCCTGTGATCCTGGGTTAAGGTACAGTTTTCAACCTGATAGATCTTATCATCTTGTAGGGGGATAGGGCATACTGAAGGAACTCTAGCACAAAATAATATAAAATAAATGTTTGGATATACTGTTCTCTCCTAGTTCACCTCTTGCCCATCTGATCATTCCTCCTCCATCTCTACTATTAGATCATTATCCCTGTCATGGCTATTAACTGTGAGTTTTCCCAAGACTCTGACTTGAGGCCTTCTCTTCTCCTTCTGAATAATTTCACTTGTTGATCTCATCAGCTCCCATGATTTCATCTGTCATCTCTATGCAAATGATTTTCAGATTTATTTATTCAGCCATAACCTTTCTCTGACCTACAGTTTTGCATTTCTAATTACCTTCTGGACATTTTAAACTGGATGTCTTATAGACACTATCAATTCAACATATCTAGAACTAAACTCCATTATTTCTTCTCTCAAAATCCACCTGGCCTCTGAACTTCCTTACTACTGAGGAAGGTAAAAACATGTGCCCAGTTACTCAGGCTCACAACCTAGGTGTTCTCTTTGAGTCCTTACTCTCTCTCACCATCCTTGGGCCCACCCCATCCAAATTATTGCCAAGATCTATAGATCATACATTCATAACACATCTTGCCCACACTCCCTTATTTCTTCTGTTACTATCCCCATCCTGATGCAGGAACTCATAACCTCATGTCTGGACTATTACAGTAGACCACCACTGGCTCTGCCTGCCTCAAATCTCCCCCATCTAGTCCATCCTCTATCCAGCTGTCAAAGTGATCTTCCTAAAGAGGAACTTTGACAAAGTGATTTTCTTCCCATCCACTATCGCATCACCTCCACTGGCTTCTATTGCCTCCATCAAATATTAAAATACTCTTACTTTTACATTCCTCCATAACCCATTCCCTTCCTATTTTTCCAATATTATACCTTAAACCTTCCCATGTTCTTTGCAATCCCGTGACACAGGCCTCCTTGCTGCTCTTTACATTATATACTCTATTTCCCAACCCCCAACATGCTGAGAATCCCTCCTTTCATCTTTGCCTCCTTAATTGTCTGACATCTTTAAGTCATTGCTAAAATTGCACTGTTTTCAAAAGACCTTTTCCAATCCCTTTTAATGCTAGTACTTTTCCTTGGTTTATTATCTCCAATATCTTTTGTACATACCTTGTTTTCCATAGCAATTTGCATACTATCTTCCATTAGACTTTAGCTCTCTGGAAGAAGGACTGTCTTTACATTTCTTTGCAAACACAGCACAGTCCTGGGCAGACAATGGGTATTTAATAAATATTTTTTGAATAAGTTGGCACTGGAGAAGCATACCTGCAAATTTTCATTTACTACAAATTTTCAAGTATCATCTGGACTGCTATAAGACTATCTTCTACTCTTCTACTGAGCTGCCTTGCTCTGCTCTCATTGGGCCACAACACCATGTAGCCTTTTGAATTCCATTATGCTGCCTGTTAAAAATTATCCCTGATCTTTTAAGCTGATTTTTATTTTTTGAAAAAAATTAGCTTGTTGTTTAAATAGCCCCTCATCACTCATCATCCTCATTCTGAGATGTAGCCCACCTATGGATTCTCAATAATGTGAACCACATTAACAATTCTCTGTGGGAACTATGATAACAGACACCTGCTCCATCTGAGAAGTATATTCCATTTCTTTTGGAACACACAAGTAATTTGGGTCAAGTTTATATACCTCCATGAAAGAATTAAAAACTCTGCAACAGCCAATTTTGGAAGCAGATTACATTGCTTCTTTTACATTCCCTTTTTCCGATGCATGTTTTCACCATTTTTTAGATTTAATGGAGAACAAACCCCATCAGTCACAAAATGGCTAGTGACACTAGATCAGGCCCCTCATTGCCATTTCCCCCAAGCATAGACCTTAAAGAGAAACCCCACCTTACTCCTCAAGTCAATAAACACGAAGTCTTTTCAACAGGGACAGCCACCACATACAGAGGTAGCCATATCAATTTGATTCAAGTTCTAATGAGTCCCCAAAGCAGGTGTCAGGAGAAAAGTAAAGAATGTCTATAATCCACCCTGCCATTTTCTTCCTTTGAAAGACTTTTACATATCAACACTTTCAGTCTTGCTGTTAATATTTAAAAGAGCTGCTCAATTTTCAGATGTCCAATCTGTAGTTCAAAGAATTTGGAGGCCTAGGAAAGTCCCTTTGATGTGACTCACCACCACCACCACACCCCCACCTTAGAGGATTCATATAAATGTTTCTTTAGCAGATACTCTTTTGTCCCCTTGGAAGTAGTTTTGCACTTTTCTGTCTCATAAGACCACGGTTAGCTCTAAGCCAGTAGTTGCATAGATTTTATAAGCTTACAAAGGAAGAGATGACCAAGGAAACAGCTGGGTATTTAAAATGCAATGTTTCTTTCCTTATTTTGTTGCCCAACAAAACTTAGAGGATGCCCTCCCATGCTCTAGCTAGCACTATTGTATGTGAACATGAATGTATAATTCTCCTTAAATATTCAATAATTATACTTCCAGAATATTAAAGATATACTATAACACTAATAATGTTTAGATAAAAGCTACAGTCAGCAAGCAATGACTTGCTTACTCTTTGAAATTCTATGTTTCTTTTAGTGAAAATGGGTTTTATTTAGATGACCACTTCCTCTAGAAAACTCATAGGACAAGAACCAGAAATCAATATTGCAAACTGTCTTTTAGGCAAGTCTCTTTCAATGCTATTCACTTTGCAGTGTAATGAGGGAACTGTATTATGAACTCTGTTTCTATGACTGTTTAGTGTTGTGATGATACAGAGTTTTATAGAGTTGACTTTTATAGTGTTCAATATTCCTAGGCCAGGAAGAAATGAACACTCCTGATGCCATAGTCTACAGCTTCACATGGAAACTGCCTTGCTCCTTTTGCCCTGGTTTTAATCAAGAACCTCTTGTCCAAATCCACATCTTCATCTAGTCCCTTTATTGTTTTCCATGACTAAGTTCCTGCCTTGCTTTGCCACTCTATGTCTCAGTTCCTGGCCCCTTGATACATCTTTTTCTGTCTATTGCCATAGTTTTCTGATAGTTTGATCCATGCAACTGATAGCAGTTGCTCTCATCCGAGACTCCCCTTATATTGCCTTTCCCCCCTCATCACTGGCCTGGATCTTTATATATTACTATATAACATTAGAGCAGCATTCTCCATACTTTTGCTATGATCCCTGCTAGGAATATCTTGGGCGATGTTACTGCTATGTGTATCCACCCCAGTCCCTTACTCCTCACTGCAGTTGTCCTGGCTATACCAAGAACACTCCTACTTGTACTAAAAAGGGGAAAGTGGCAAGTGAGATTAGAGGATCCTTCAATTAGAAAACTAACTCTCTCTCTCTCTCTCTCTCTCTCTCTCTCTCTCTCACTCACACACACACACACACACACACACACACACACACACACACACACAAACTTTGCTATCTTCCAGATTTCAGCTATCCACTAGAAAAAATATCTGTGCAGTCACTGCTGGGTTCCAAGGGCAGAGGGGATTAAGGGCCTGGGTCATCATCTTATTGCAGGAAAACAAACCTGTACATATGGAAGTGAAATTCTTATATAAACCACATGGAAGAAATCCAAACTACTCCCCTTTAGGCTGTTCAATGGAAGCCACTTAAAAGAAGCTTTTCATTATGAAGTCTAAGGAATTTATGCTTTTTTTAAAGTTCCACCAAATCTTAAATTGCTGATGTGAGCTGTCTGCTATCACAGCAATCTCTGCGCCCTTCCTTTGTATTTCATTAATTCACAGTAGAGTGAAAACCTAATAAATTAAAGGCACCCATTTCTCATAAGATACAACTGTCCAGAAGAGACAGATGTATAAATGAAGACACTTTGAAATAATGACCTAATCACTGCTCATTTCTTGGTATTTACTGTAATAACATGAATTCTGATGAACTCCTTGGTATTAAATGTGGATGCCACTCTCCACCACTTGTATAGCATTTTGACTTGAATTCAACCATAATTAACTAGGCCCCATTAATTTAAAGTAGAAGTGCACAAGATAATAAAACATTAGCCCATGTATAAAAGACGTTTTCATTCCCCACGGAGACAAAAGACCTTTCCATACAATTGCCTCTTAATTTGTCTTAGTCTCAGAATAAGACAGAACCAACACTTAAGGACTTAAGTGATAACTTTCATTTGAGCTGATTGGTTCAGCGGTGGTTCTTTCTTCATGAGGTATTCTCTGATCTGTATAACCAGGAGTGCTATCTCCTGTAGTTCAATTTACTTCTCTTATGAATTAGTATATTTGCATTTATGTTATATTTTCATTTGTATAAGACTTATCTTTTCCTGATGGCGCAGTGCCTAGCATAGTGCTTGTTGACTTGACGATCTTGGCCAAGGAGAGTGATGAGAATGAGAGTCCTAAGCTGAGTCAGCACTATGGTAAGAAAGGATAGGCACTGAAATACTGGAAGCTAAAGGGTTGTATGGAGGTAGTATATAATTTGGAGGATGTAAAGAACAGGAAGGAAGAAAGGAGTCAATAATTTGGAGAGCAAGTTACACCCAGATGAGCATCTAGGGTTTGAGAATGACATAGCAATATTATTGAGCTTTCTAGGAGGCTTCTCTCATACAGACATTTCTCTTTCTCTTTCCAAGTATGTTGACTTTGTATAAGGAAACCAAAAAAGAAATGTTCAGTCTTTTATTTTTGCTTAACTTGGGTCTGTTATGGTCTGTGGTTATGCTTGATACCCTTCCAAAATCAGTATTTTATATGAGATGACCTTGTAAAAATAAGGCATTCAGAAATCAGTATGAAGTTCCTATTATAAAGAAACTCCATGAAACTTTAGCCCATAAATTTTAGCCCACATTTGAGATCCCAAGACATGACATGGATTACTGAATAATAAATAACCTAACATGAATAAGCTATTACTTTCTGCAATACAAACATAAGCTACTATTTTCTATAGGGTCTTTTGAAATTGTGTGAACTGTCCAACTTCACACAGCTTATGAGAAATGAAGCCTGAGGAACTGGCATCATTATCCTTTGGCTTTTCAGTAAATAACCACATTTCCCTTAGCTTGATATCTTTGTCTACATGGATGCATATATGATGTATGAACAGGTTACAATAAATGAAGGGTTCTATAAAAGAGACGTAAGAAGCAAGCACATGATGGATGATGACTTTACAGATTTGTCATAAAGGAAATTCCTTCATATACACATTGGACAAGATGAGTGCTGGGTTTCCTTTCTATTGTCAAATTCTATGATTTTATGATGTAAAAATATCATCAACAGTAAAATATGCATGACAAATCTCATCTAATTCTATAAACACAAAGAAGGATACATTCATGGGCTTATAGTCAATGACTATACTTCCTATAATCTAGAGAAAATTGGGTTACAGGCTTCATATCTAAATAGTAGAGAAAACATAGAGTCTAGGAAGATTTGGCTATTTATTAAAAGGTCAAATGAAAAGAATGCCATTTCCTCAGGGTTCATTTCTTACTTGCTGTGGGAAGTTAGACAGATCAAATAGATTCAGAGGACCCTCTAAAAAATAACAGTTTATATACAACTATACCGTATATAAAAAACACAAAACATTTATATTAATATTGCTTTCAACTTGATCAAAATGTTCTCACATGTATGATCTCATATGATACAAAATTTTGTGAGGCAGGTAACACAAGCATTAATGTCATCATTTTACAGATTGAGAAAATGAGCCATATATGTTAACACTCCTAGTAAATGGATAATCAGGACATTAATTCAGCTCTTTAGACTCCAAATCAAGTAGTTTTTCCATTACTGCTATTTCTCTAGAAATCATCTAATCGACATGCTTGATTTTGGTTATACTTTAATTACATTGTGGTATATTCCATTTTTAAAAAATTACCCCAAGGGAAATAGGAAGGTTTACCACTGCTCCCTCCACTATCCCTTTCAAGGCATCCTCCCTTGATTGTATGTTGGAGTAACTTTTGTTTAGACTAATGGGGGTGACTAAACCAGAAGGAGGCTTTGTACATCCTAAATATGATTATGCCAGCATTTCAGCATCACTTAGGATGGGTCACAAAAGTCATCTCAATGCCAAAACTAGAGGGGGAATAGGTTATTATACAAATATTCAACTATCTGGCATGCCATCTATTTTATAATCTCATACATTTCATAATCTTAATTCTGAATCTCTGCATGACAACTAATCTTCTCTAACATCTTCAGTCTTTCATTCCTGGTGCTCTCCAAGGTGCTAAAACTCAACCTATCCTAGTGCACTGTTTTATGTTTCCTTCTCATCCAAGAAACAATGAAGAAAGCACTGGATCATGAAGCATTAGATATACAAATACTCTAACTTCATTAGTTTCTTAGTATATGAAACTCCTAGCATATGAATAGCCTCTGGAATTTGGACCAAAATCTACTCGTTATATAGTATTTAAGTACTGTGAAATTGCTTGAAGTAGATAAAGGCACATGTCTTGTCCAGGATCACAAATGTTGGTGTTAAGATTTGAACAAGGGTCAAAGCTTCTTGACACCAACTCTAGCACTCAACTCACTAGGATGTGCTCCCTATTTCAGATATGGAGGACCAGGAAGAAATACAAATTCATGAACATCAAGACAGTGAATGTGAATATTGGAAGGAAGACAAGGACAGAAATGAGAGACCATGTAGGGGCCTAACTAGCAAGGAGAACAAAATTTGCAATGTTAACAATCAGAGATTAGTATTCAGGAGCAGACCATATATGACACCTTTAATGGGATAGACAGGGTATACCAGGAACATGGAGAAGAAGAAAAGATGATTTCCTAGACTTAGGTAAAATAGTGTCAATTCATCACCAAGGAAAAAATAAGAAGATACTTTTCAATGGATAATAATTTAAGTACTCTCTTCTACCCATGGTGACTTGTGAAATAATCCAAGTCTCTAGGCAATGAGTTAAATATGTCTTTCATCTTTTTGATGGCATATCTAATAGTTTACATAAAGTGCTGGAAGCATAAGAGTACTTAGTGAATAATATTTGATGATAATATCTATGGTGTAGAGAATGAGTATGTTTTCTTCTCTTTCCAAATGCTGATGAGTATGACTTCAAGCAGTCTTTAAAAATAATGGGAAAGGGGGATGGAACCAAAATGGCAGAAAAAAGGCAGACTCACCTTAGCTCTCTCCAAATCCTCTCTGAACACCTTTAAATAATGACATAAAACAATTCCTGGAGTGGCAGAACTCACAAAAGGATGGGGCAAAATAATTTTCCAGCAAAAGAAAACTTAGAAAGTCAGCAGGAAAGGTTTGTTACACCTGGGTGAGATGGAAGCACAGTTCAGCACAGAGCATGCCAGTACATACCTGGATCCAGGAAACTAGGAACAGGCCTGCCTTTTATTTGCGGGGGGGGGGGGGGTGAGGGTGTCTCAGCCCATAGATAGTAAACTGGTTGAACAATGAATCAGAAGAGATTACAGGGGTCTCTTTGCTGGCACAGGAACAGGACTTTGTTGCCTTGCCCAAACTCAGATGCAGTCCCAAGGTGAGGAAGAGCAGTAGAACACCAAAGCTTGTGGCTGCAGTAGGGCACGGAACCTTGTTGTGGTTCCAGGGCAGAAAAGAGTGCTTGTGGCTACACACAGACCAGAGTACTTGCCAGAAAAATAAACATATCACCTCTCCTTAGATCATGCCACTGACAGAGCCAAGATGGTGGAGAGGAGCCAGTAAGTTGCCTGAGCTCTCTCCAGTTTCCCTCAAAGACAACACTAAATTGAACCTCTAAACAGATTCAGGAGTGACAGAACCCACCAAAAGACAAAGCAAAACAATTTTTAAGCTTAAGGTTACTTGGAGGAACTTCAGGAAGTGTCTGTCTTTCCTAAGTACAAGGGGAGTACAACCCAATTCAGGCTGTGTCTGGGCTAGCCAGTGGGAGGCTCTTAGGCACAGAACAGATCAGCAACTAAAGCCCCTTGGTCCTAGATCAGTAGACTAGTGGCAAAGCAGGCCAGCTGTGAGACCTCCATCCCCAGTGCAGCAGGCAAACTACCAGCCCAGAAACCCAGCAAAACAAGTATGACTAGGAGAGGCCACCCCAGTGCAATGGGCAAGCTTTGAGCCCCAGAGACCCCAGCACAGAAATCCAGTGAACAAGTCCCCAGTTTCCAGTGCAATGAGCTTGGTACAGTGCATCCTGTGCTGGAGGAACAGAAATCAACTTTAATAGTCATTAAATAGGCTTGAAATGAGCAACCAAACAGAAAAAACCTTGAGCAGAAAAAATTACTATAGGGACAAGGACATTTAAAATATAAACTAAGAAGAGGACAATGTCAAAATGATAACATTCAGAGACTCAAAGAGGTCTCAAGCCCAAAAAACCTTCTTGAAAGAGCTCAAAAAAGATTTTTAAAAGAAAGTAAGAGAGGCAAAAAAAAATTGGGAAAATGAGAATGATACAAGAGAATTATGAAGCAAATCAACAGCTTGGAAAAGGAAGCACAAAAATTGACTAAAGAAAACAACTCCTTAAAAATTAAAAATGGCCAAATTTTTTTTGGGGGGGGATCCACTGAAGAAAACAAATTTAAAAGTAGAATTGGTCAAATAGAAAAAGTAGGTACAAAAGTTAACTGAAGAAAATAAGTCCTGAAACATAAAATTGGGCAAGTAGAAGACAATGACTCTATGAGACATAAGAAATTAGTCAAAGAAAATCAAAAGAAGGAAAACAAATGGAAGAAAATGTAATGTACCTCATTGGAAAAACAACTGATCTTGAAAATAGATCCAGTAGAGATAACTTAAAATTTTTGACAAAAAAACTTAAGGAAGAGAATAAGTCCTTGAAAACTAGAATTCAGCAAGGGAAGGATAATGATGTTCTAATACAACAAGAAATCATAAAACAAAATCAAAAGAATGAAAAAGTAAGTGAAACATCTTATTAGATAAACAACTCATCTGGAGAACAGATCAAGGAGATATATTATAAGAACAATTGGACTACATGAAAATTACAATAAAAAGAATCTTGATACAATATTATAAGAAGGAAAATTTCTCTGAAGTTCTAGAACAAGAATGCAAAGCAGAAATAGAAAGAATCCACCAATCACCACCTAAAAGATCCCAGGAGAAAAACATACAGGAATATTATAGTCAAGTTTTATTATAACAATATTCCAGAGCTTTCAGGTCAAGGAGAGAATATTGCCAGCACCCAAAAAGGATCAAGTCAAGTATTGTGAAGTCATGGTAAGGATAACACAAAATTTATCAGCTTCTACATAAAAAAAGATCAAAGGGATTGAACTATGATATTCCAGAAGGCAAAGGAGCTAGGACTACAACCAAGAATCAGCTACCCCAAAAAACTGAGTGTATCCTTTAGAGGCAACTAGTGGATTTTCAATGAAATAGAGGACTTTTAAGAATTCCTGATTTTTTCTTTAATCTAGACCAGAACTAAATAGAAAAACTAACTTTCAAATATAAGACTTGAGAGAAGCATAAAAAGGTAAACAGGAAAGAGAAATTATGAAGGACTTAATAAGGTTAAATTATTATTTCTACAGAAAGGTGATACTTGTAACTCCTAAGAACTTTCACATTATTTCACATATAGACAGAGAGCATGTGTGTGAGGTGAATATGAAGGGATGATATCTCAAAAATAAGATTTAAGGGGTGAGAAAAGGAAATTCAGTGTTAGAAAAGGAAAGGGAATGCTAGAATTTGGTAAATTATCTCACACAAAAGAGGAAAGAAAAAGCTTTTACAGTCAAGGGGAAGATGAGGGAGGTGAGGAGGGGAATGAGTGAACCTTACTCTCATCATAATTGGTTCAAAGAGGGAATAACATACATACTCCATTGGATATAGAAATCTATCCTATCCTACATGAAAGGAGAAGAAGAAGGAGATAAGATAAGGACAGGTAGTGATAGAAGGAAGAGCAGATTTTGGGAAGTGGTAGTCAGAAGCAAAATACCATTAAGAGAGACATAAAAAAGAAGAAAGAGAATGAAATAAACAGGATGGGGAATAAGATAGAGGGAAATTCATTTAGCAATTGTTAAATGTGAAAAAATTGAAGCAAGTTTCTCTGATAAAGGCTACATTTCTGAAATATATAGAGAACTGAGTCAAACTTATAAAAGAAAGAGAACCATTTCTCAATAAATGATTCAAAGATATGAACAATTTTCAGATGACAAAATCAAAGCTATCTATAGCCATATGAAAAAAAAATGGTCTAAATAACTATTGATTGGAGAAAAGAAATTTTAAAACAATTCTCAGGTACTACCTCATGCTCATTATATTGGCAAATTGGGAAGAAAAGGGAAATGACACATGTTAGAGGGGATATGAGAAAAATGAGACATTAATGAACTATTGATAGAACTGTGAACTGATTCAACTATTCTTTAAAGCAATTTGGGACTACACCCAAAAGACTATAAAACTATACCTATCCTTTGACCTAGCAGTACCACTATACCACTTCTAAGTCTGTATCTAAAAAGAGGTTGAAAAACAAAAAGGAAATATTTATACTTTTTTTCTAGTGTCAAAGATAAATGATGACCAGGATGCCCTCAGAAAAACCTGAAAAGAGTTGCATAAGGTGATGCAAAGTGAAATGTATTATACACAAAGTAACAGCAATATTGTAAGATGATCAGTTGAGAATGACTTTGCTATTCTCATCAATACAATGATCTGGGATTTCCTGGTTGGAGACAAGATGGCAGAGGGCAGTCAATGACTCCTCATAGCTCTCCTTCAAATCCTTCCAAATCCCTTCAAATAATGCCATAAGATATATCCTGGAGCAGCAGAACCAACAAAAGGAAGAGGTTAGATTATTTTCCAAGCAAAGAAAACTTAGAAGATCAGCAGAAGACATCTGCTGCACCAGGGCGGGAGTGTAATCCAATCCTGGGGTGTCACTGACATAGATCCAGCCCCAGCAAAGCAGCACCAGAGAAAAAGACCTCTGGAGCCTCTAAATCAGCTGAAGCACCAGCATCTTCTGGAACTAAGCTCATGGTCTAGTGAGAGGGCTGAGCAGTTGTCCAGGGTGAGATTACAGGGGTCTCTGCTGGCACTGAGGCAGAACTCAGTTGTTTTACCCTTTCTGGGAACCAGGAAGCACTTGAGTGATGACAGCCCAGATCAAGGAGGGGTGCAGGCTCTCCAGGACTATCATCTCAGCAAAACAAAAAGTTTTGTTTCCTGGTTGAAGAACAAGTAGGCCTGGGGTTATTTACAGACCAGAGCACAGGCCAGGTGAGTGAAGAACCTTCCACTCCTTAAATCATACCACCTTGGACCCCCTGAAGCTTGAGACCGTCCAGCCTGGTAGCAATTCCCCACTTTAAGAGGGAGTTAAAAGTCAAGAAATAGGTGGAGGAAATGAGCAGAAAGATGTGAACCATCAAAAGATTTTTTTTTTGGTAACAAGGAAGATCCAGGTATACCCTCAGAAGAGGAGAGCAATGTCAGGGCTTCTACCTCCAAAGCTTCCAAGAAAAATATGAATGGGTCTCAGGTCACAGAGCACTCAAAATGGACTTTGAAGATAAAGTAATTGAGGTAGAGGAAAAATGAGAGTCATGCAGGAAACTCAGGGAAAAAAAAGTCAACAACTTCAAAAGCCAAATGGAAAAGCTCGCTGAGGAATATAATTGCCTAAGAATTAGGATTGAACAAATGGAAGCTAAAGATTTTATGAGAGGGGCGGCTAGGTGGCACAGTGGATAGAGCACTGGCCCTGGAGTCAGGAGTACCTGAGTTCAAATCTGGCCTCAGACACTTAACACTTACTAGCTGTGTGACCCTGAGCAAGTCACTTAACCCCAATTGCCTCACTAAAAACAAAAAAACAAAAACAAAAACAAAGACTTTATGACAAACAAGACACAATAAAGCAAATCCAAATGAATAAAAGAATAGAGATCAATGTGAAATATCTTCTTGAAAAACAGCTGAGGGGTAGCTTGGTGGCACAGTGGGACCCTGGGCAAGTCACTTAAGCCTCATTGCCTCACCACAAACAAAACAAAACAAAACAAAACATAACAAAACAACAACAAACAGCTGACCTGGAGAATAGATCCAGGAGAGATAATTTAAAAATTATTAGACTACCTGAAAACCATGATAAAAATAATAGCTGGACATCATCTTCCAAGAGATCATCAGGGAATGTCGCCCTGCTATTCTAGAAACAGAAGGTAAAATAGAAATTAAAAGAGTCCACCAAACACCTCCTGAAAGAGATTCCAAAATGAAAACTCCCAAAAATATGATAGCCAAATTCCAGAGCTCCCAGGTCAAGGAGAAAATATTGCAAGCAGCCAGAAAGAAACAATTCAAGTACTGTGGAGCCAGTCAGGATAGTACAAGATCTAGCAGCTTCTACATTAAAGGATCAGAGAGCATGGAATATGATATCCTAGAGGACAAAGAAATTGGAATTAAAACAAAAAATCACCTTCCTAGAAAAACTATAATCTTTAAGGGGGGGAAATGGGATTTCAATGAAAAAGAGGACTTTCAAGTTTTTGTGTTGAAAAGAGCTGAACTGTATAGAAAATCTGACTTCCAAATACAAGACCATGAAGAAGCATAAAAAAGTAAATAGGAAAAAGAAATCAAGAAGGATGTTAACAAGTTAAACTGTTTACATTTCTACATGTGACTCATAAGAACATTCTCAGTATTAGAGCTGATGATAGGAATAAATTTAGACACAGAGCACAGGTGGGAATTGATTATGAAGGGATGATATCTGTAAAGCATTTATTTTTTGTTTAACTTATTTTTTTGTGTGTGGCGGTCAGGGGTGGGTGGCATACCCAGAGTTGCATAGTGGGTGTCTTGTGTCTGAGGTCAGATTTGTGCTTGGGTCTTCCTGAGTCCAGTGCAGGTGCTTTGTCCAGTGTATAACCTAGGTTTTCCATGATTACATCTTTAGGGTAAAATTTATGGGTTAGAGGATTTAACTGGGGGATGGGGAAGGGGAGAGAGAATGGGGTGAAATCCCACATGAAAGAAACAGGAAAGGGATTACAGAGGTGGGGGGAGAGATGGAGGAGGAGTGGGGCAGTGAATGAGCCATCAGAGATGGCTCAAGGAGGGAATAACATACAGACTCAACTGAATGGAGTAAACTATCTAACTCTGCAGGAAGGTAGGAAGGAAAGGGCATAAGGAAGGGGGGTGAAAGAAGGGAGGGCAGATTGGAAGAGGGGGCAATCAGAAGCAAAGTACTTTTGAAGAAGGATAGGGTGAAAGAAGATAGAAAATAGACTAAATATCATGGCAGAGGGAATAGCATGGAAGGAAACAGTTAATAATAGATACTGTGAAAAAATTTTTGAAGCAGAGGCAAGAGTAATATAAAATGATGATTGATTGAATGATTGATTGATGATTGGATGAAGAAGAGAATTAGTTGATGAGGACTGATTGATGAGGAGGACTGATTAATGAGGAGGAAGAGGAGTAATTGGTGAAGATGAGGATTGATGAGGAGGAGGAGGAGGATTGAGTGATGATGATTGAATGGTGATAAAATGTATGGTACTTACATTGCTAGACTATTGTATAGAAAATTCTTTGTCAGGTATAAGGTACTATATAAATGTTATCTATTACTGTTGTTGCAATAATCAACCTTATGGTTTTGTTGTAAGGAAATCTCTCTTTCATGTACTATATAAATGTAGTTTACTATAAAAAATGATGAGCAGGATACTATCAAAAAACCCTCAAAATACCTACTTGAGCTGATGCAAAGTGAAATGTACTGTATACAAAATATTATCAATACTGTAAGATGATCTGCTGTGAAGGATTTGGTTATTTTCAGCAATGCAATGATCCAAGAGAACTCTGAAGGTCTTATGAAAAATGCAGTCCATCTACAGAGAGAACTGATGGTGTCTGAATACAGATTAAAGCATAATTTTTTTGTTAGTTCCTTTATCTAAAGTTTTGTTTTGCCTGTTTTCTTTCACAACCTGGTTAATATTGAAATGTTTTGAATGACTACTCATGCATAGTTTATATTGAATTGCTTGAGTTCTTGGGGGTGGGGAGGGAGAGAGGAAGAGAATTTGGAACGCAAAGTTTTTTTTTAAATGATGTTAAAATTTGCATTTACATGTAATTTGGTAAAGATAAAATTCTAAATAAAAAACATTTAAAATTCAATGATCAAAGATAACTATGAAGGACATATGATGAAAAATGCTATCTCCAGACAAAGAAATTATGGTACCTGAATAAAGATTTAAGCATTCATTTTTACTTTCTTTTTCTTTTCTTTTCTTTTTTTGAGGGGCAATGAGGGTTAATTGACTTGCCCAGGGTCACACAGCTAGTAAGTGTCAAGTGTCTGAGGCCAGACTTGAACTTAGGTCCTCCTGAATCCAGGGCCACTGCTTTATCCACTGTTCCACCTTTATCCACTGCTGCCCCTCTGCTCTGTATTTTTCTTAAGGTTTTTCTTTTTAGTTTATGTTTTCTTTTACAACATGACTAATACACATACAAACATATATACATACATATATACACATATACATATGTACATATATAGATATATATTTCTTTTTTAATACATCAACACATTAAAATAAAATTAGAGCTGTATTTTAACCTGGTTCATGCTACACTTAAGAGTGTTGTAGAGCCATATGCATGGGTCATATGTTTGATACCTCTGAACTAAAGCAGGGCTTCTTAAACTTTTTACACTTGTGAGCCCTTTTTGCCCAAGAAATTTTTATGGGACCCCAAGTATATAGGTATTTAAAATAGGTATACAGAGGGGTCAGCTAGGTGGCACAGTGGATAAAGCACTGGCCCTGGATTCAGGATGACCTGAGTTCAAATCCGGCTTCAGACACTTGACACTTACTAGCTATGTGACCCTGGGCAAGTCACTTAACCCCCATTGCCCCATTAACAAAATAACAAAATAAAAAATAAAATAGGTATATGTAACCTTTTACTGTGTGGTAAAAATTATTTGTGGTAAAATTCATATTGCAGTTTTTAGCTGATTCATTTGGGAAGGGCTACACCTGGCCCACCCTGAGGTTATGTATGCTACTGAGGTCAGAAGGAAAACTCTCCATTGGCAGTGTTTGAAGGACCTCCCCTTTTGGGGGAGGAAAGATTGAACGCTCCCCAGAATGCTAAGGCTCTTCCAGAATGCAGTCTCTCAGACTTCTTCCCCTGCCAGTGGTGGCACAAGTTCAGTCAGTCTCGGGCAGCTATTTTTTTTTCCTGGCACTAGCAACTGTAGACTTCCAGGCTTTGGTGAGTTAATTACGGAAACCCTAAATTCCTTTGAACAGCTTAATTGGAAATGGTCTGGGGATTGCATAGGTTAAGCTTAGAGTTAAGGGTATTTATCTGTATTTCTATTTTCCTATTTCCTTATCTTTGATTTTTATTAGTTTCACCTTTGTTGTTTAATTAATTCCCAAGTAACAAAATCTGATCCTTCTGTGAATTAAAGCTGTAAGGCTCCTTTCTTATTAGCCTGGGAGAAATATCTAAAAAGGGCAGTTCAGAGGGCAAGGGAAACCTTAAAGGTCCCTCATATTTCTAAGACCCCAATATTCTGGCGAGTCACTCAAATAACACTCCTTATATCAAATTTTGGCCCTCACAACTGTTATCAAATTTTTTGTGGCCCCAACACTCAGTTATGTAACCACAGATTGGGTTGCTACCACATGTTAAGAGCTAGGAAATAGAGGTTCAAAAAAAAGTCCTCCATGTGTCCTTTAATGTTACTGAATAATCCCCTTTATAGTTGTGTATCCTTATAATTTGCTTCCCTCTGCACACTCCATAATTCAACTGATTGCCTGCTTGCTGGTCCTAGAGAGCAGTAGTTCATCTCCTTTCTGCTGGTTCTTTCTCCATAACTTGGCACAAGTTGTCTTCCATGTCTTCAATGCTTTCCCTCCTACCCTCAACCTCCTCTTAGTTTCCCTGGTTCCTTTTTCCTCTACTGTACATAAGGAAATATGTTTTGCATGACTACGCATGTATAACTTACATTGAATTGTGTGCCTTCTTAATTAGAGGGGTAGGTAGTGAAGAAGGAAGAGAATTTGAATCTGAAGATTTAAAAACAAAAGTGAACGATTATTTTTACATGTAATTGGGAAAAATAAAATATTAAATATTGTTTTAAAAAACAATTAAGTTAAAATAATGGAATAACTTTACCTATCATCTATTATCGACCTACCTAAGTTTTCTGTGCCATTTTGAATGATAAAGGATGTTTTTTTAAGAAGGAAAATAAATAATGCAGGGCATCTAGGCTTTGGTGGAGTGGGAGGAGATAAACATGGGCTATCAGAAGTATCTCTAAGAATACTAGCCTCTCTCACACACTAGGCATATAAAAGCCAAGAGGATAAAGTGTTCTGTTGGGGCATTTCAGACTCACTGCCCTTATTTTGCACATTAATAAAAATTAGCAATGATAATAATAACTTGCATTTATGTAGTGTCTTAAGATTTACCAACTTACAAAAATTATCTCCTTTGATCTGCAAAACTACTGTGCTATTATCATTTGCTTTTTACATATGATAAAACTTAGGCAGATAAGGTTAAGCAACTTGCTCTTGGTCACATAGCTAGGGAATATCTTTTGACTTCTGGGTCCAATGCCCTATCTGCTTCACCACCTAGCTGTTGATAAAGAGCAAGGAAGTTATGGATGGTAACATTTCACACTGGGAGCTCTGGGACTTAGGGATGTTATAAATCTAAAAGTTTACAAGTCTAAAAGTAAAAGACAAATACGTAGACCAATAATACTGACCAATTACTCAAATTTGCATAACACTTTTATAGTTAGAAAATATTTTTCCCATTATCAACTCTATAAAAATTTATAGCCTAATTTTATTTATCAATGGTGGTCACAGAACTTAGTCAAAGTGAGCTTCTCAGTATCTTTGCAATCTACCACTTGGCTTCTCCAAATCAAAAGGATTAAATATTGATCAGTCTATGTCACAAGGCCAATCCCAGCTACAATCTTGGCAAAACCCTTGACACTCTTCCCTCAGCAGTGAACAATGACAATAGGTATATTCCACTGTACATATTGAATGCGTCTAAAGTTAGTTTACATCTAAATGGAGTCTATGGCCAAACTCCAGTAGCAAGATCAAAGAGTTGAATCTAAGGACCCTTCAAAAGTGCTACTCATATTATGTCAACCAAAAGTATATCAACAAAGAAGTATGAAATGTCTAGACTTATTTTTACAGAAATTGAGAGATTTATGATAGCAGATAAGACCAAGTAATAGCCACTGGATGTTAGAGAAACCTCATACTTAAAGATACCAGACTTATTGATTATTTCAGGTTTGTCAGGTTTCAAAAAGGAATAGCACCTATCATTTACCTAGAAAAACATGATCTAAATGCCACAATTATAGATCACATTTGGCATTCTGTATAAACTAATGAATGGTGATGATTATTCCTAAAATAAAATCCTGACATATGCATAAGAATTTCACCAAGTTCACATCCTAGAAATGGAACTTCAGCCTACAATGACCTAAACATCACAAGGACTCAAGCAGTATGGGGTTCTCTGTCAAGCTGTAAATTTGGGACATTCAACAACAGGAATTTTAAGCAATAAAGGATTTATCCTTTCCAGGACAGTTTGAAAGAGTTAGTCTATGTATAATAATCAGGTTGTGCTATATTAATACCTTGGAATGCATTTTGGAATTCAACAATAATCTGTATGCTGATAAATTGATAAACACACTGCTACTCCTACAAAAGGTCATTTAATACAGAAAGTAATGGAACTATTGAACTTATAGCTCCATAGAATCAGTTCTATAGGCTAGGTTTCCTCAAACATGATCATGCATTAATGTAAAGAATTCAAAAAAAGAATGCCTATCTGTAGGACTAAAAAGAACAGGAACTTTGGAGGTAATATGGGCTCTGGCAGAGATACCTGAGACCCCACATGAATCAATTATTTAACAATCAACTATTAAGTGTTATTATGAACTAAGAATTGTGCTAAGTGGTAGCAAAACCAAGAGAAAAAGAAAGGAAAAAAATCCTGTTATCAAGAAGATTTTATACACACACACACACACACACACACACACACACAAACAGAAACACACACAGGCAGCTAGGTGGCTCAGTGAGCCAGTCCTGGAAACAGGAAAACCTGAGTTAAAATCTGGTTTCAGACACTTACTAGCTATGTAATCAAAGAGAAGTCATTTAAGCCAGTTTGCCTCAGTTTTTTCATCTGTAAAATGAGCTGGAGAAGGAAGTGGCAAACTACATCAGAATTTTTGCCAAGAAAACCCCAAATGGAGGTCACTAAGAGTTAGACACAACTAAAACAACTGAACAATAACAAATATATGTGTGTGTTTGTATTTGTTATACACATGCATGTATATGTGTGCATGCATACATGTATGTATATATGTGTAAATATACTCACACATATGCTCATACATATATATGCGTATATGTGGCATTCATAAATCAGGTTTTTGTAAGCTGAGGACTTGTCATGATAATAAGTATAGAGACTTCTGAGAGGAATGAATCTCTAGGATTTTGCAGTCCTGCCACCTGGCACCATACAAACTTATGCCGAACAGAGACATCACAAAGCCTCTTACAATAAATCAATCCTATCTCATCAGAGGACCTCATGAATGAGCCTGGTCACTTTCCCGAGCAATTCAATAGATGTCTCACTGCCTTAGACATGGCCACATTCACCACCTTAATCAAAAGAATGTTACATCTTCAAATAATCCTTTTGACTTTTCAGCTTCATCCATCAATAACAATAACCCATCAAGGCCCTCTGAATCTTCCCAAGATAATTACTCTGGAGGGTTCTTAGAGCCTGGAGCCTGTGCTAAGCTCTAAGTGATCCCACTAAGTCAGTTATACATCTCTCAACAGTATCCTCTTCTTGGGATATTATTGCTTTCATTTGTGTTTATTGCAAGGGGGAGGGGGATGAAATAGGAAATTGACAAGAGTGCTGTAGTGTGAAGGATGGAAATCCAGAAAGTCATAGCCGGGAGCCTTAGGGTGATCGTACTTAGTTCATTTCAAAATGCATTTATTAAATACTTATCATATGCAAACCAAGAGGCAGCAGAAGTGTGGTGGATATAGAAATAGGCCTTAGAGGCAGGAGGAACCAAGTTCATGTCCAGCTTCTAACACATACTAACTCTGTGACCCTGGGCAACTGTATAAAATGAGAAGTTACATAGCTGGTGCTGATCTGCAGTGGTAGAGGGAATGTTATTATCAGTAATATCCTGTGCCAAGCAAATGCTAGATCTGTTCCAAATCCCAATATGCAAAATACCATATAGCCATATATTTCTTCTCCAACCATGAATTTTCCCATCTTCTCATCTTTTTTTGTTTCAGCTCTCCACTGACACTCTGGTACCAACCTTGCCCAGCCTTTTGGTTTATATTTTCTTTTCATCAAACTTAGACCCCACCGTTCTTGCCCCAAATGGGGATTTACTTAATTTCTTGAGACTGGAGAGTCTCATTATCCACTATTTGGGAAAGCCCTATCTTTGGTGATAGAGATAGAGATAGAGATAGAGATAGAGATAGAGATAGAGATAGAGATAGAGATAGAGATAGAGATAGAGATAGAGATAGAGATAGAGATAGAGATAGAGATAGAGATAGAGAGATAAAGTTAGAGACAGAGATAGCTATAGATATAGATGTAGATGTAGATAGATATACACACACATATATAAAATTGGCAAGAAGAAGAAGAGAAGTTGATATCTGAACCCTGGTGTGCCAGAGTCATGTTGGAAGGGCAGACTGAAGAGTAGGATAGGGGTGTCATAAACAAAGGCAAAACTGACTTCCACATCTTGATGTGGTCATGGGAGATGGCTGGTTGAGCAAGGTTGACTAGAATCCTTTACATGGGGAAGCTTATGAAATCTGGGATCCAGGTTCCAGGATCCTCCCTCACTCTGGATCTGTCTCTGTCTATCTCTCTTTGTCTCTCTCTGTCTCTGTCTCTGTCTCTCTCCCTCTACACACACACACACACACACACACACACACACACACACACAAATTATATACAAATATGTATACGTGTACATATAGATATACATATATGGTAGAATATGATTTTAAAACTTAGAGGAGCTAGGTTTTAATTATAGCTATTCACTACCTAGCAGATAGATGCTCAGACCCTTAGCAATTCTTTTAGTTTACATTTTGAAAGGTGGTTAACAGAGTACCAGGTTGGAATTCTGGCACAGACACTGATATAATGATGAATAATGAATTTAAAATTTTTATATGTTCCCTCATATGAAAATTATGTCTAAAGTATCTTCTTGCCCCAATCTATTAAAATATGAGTATTTATTAACCACCAACTATGCAGAAGCACGTATGCTGGCACATGGAAGAAGTGATTTTATCATTACAGTCTCTGCCCTTAAAGAGCTTACAATTCTTTGTGCAGTGCTACATCAAAAAACTAATGCTTTGATTCCAGGTTTAAATTCTATATCAGAGAGAGGCTTGTGCCAAGAATTCAAAATCAAGAGAGTTAATACAACTGAGGCCATATGTTCCATCGCCTGTATGTATAACACAAGTTATCTTTATATTTCTCAGAGGTTTCATTTCCCTTAACTAAATCCTTTATGCATAACTCCTTGTGGAGTCTGGAACTAAAGACACAAGAGAAAGGTGAGTGATACAAATTCAAAGCCATTTTGCCTCTCCCTCAACCATTACTTCTGCTTGTGAAGAATGTATTAAAGGTAGACATGACCAGGGGCCCAAGCACTTGGCTCTAAGAGCACCTTAGGACTTAGAAGTAGATCCCATTCAAAGTGAAGATTTCCTTCTTAGCTCTCTCCATTTTGGAAAGAGAAGAACACCTGATCCTAAGCATATTGTAATTTATGGAAATTCTGAGTCTGGTTCATGTAGCAAAATTCCATCCGTCACAAACATAATCTACTTCTCTGAAGTCCTTTCTTTACTAGTAATAAAGTTTCTCTTCTGAGTCCATGTTCTGAATATATTTATAAAAATGCATCCCAGGTGTGAAGCCAGAAAGGAAAGAAAAAAAAAAAAACCTTTAAAGGAAGGCACTAAAAGCATATTGGTACCTACTGCAATGTGAAGTTAATGGAAAGAAAGTTTTGTGCTTCACAGAAGATAATCTTTTTTCTTACAAAGGAAGTCAGTTTAAGATAAATAATCACTTAATTAGAGTGTCTGCCACGTTTGTAGCAGACATGTCTTTGTGCTTTAGTGGTGATGGGATAATCCTCACTTGGCTCAGGGAGGGCTGCTATACAGACATCATCCAACAGCAGTTTGAACATTAAGTCTTGTTTTCTATTTCTGGGGTTTTCTGACTCTCCAACAAGCACACTGGGGAAGTAACATATTTTAGAAGCCTGAATGGTTTAGGACTCATTTTCTGGCAGCAACCCCTATTTTAGAGACAGGAACGGCTGAGCCAAATCTGGTTCTGGGCACCCATTTCCTGTAGCAGTTAGGGATAATAAAGCTTCTTGGTATATGACTATGTAAGTTTGTTTGCTTTTCAAAAAGCTGAAAAGTACAATGAAAACTGCTTTTTTTTCCATTGCTGAATTACATGGAAGAAACTAGGGGATGTCAAAAATCCCAGTTCTCTTAATTAGATTTATTTTGACAAATTTTTTAGGCACCTTCTGTGTGTCTGGCCTTTCAATAGTTTTTCCACTCTGACCATAGTACAGTAGTGACAATCACTGCTTCTTTCAGTCTCTTCCTGAGAAGTAACATGACATAAAGGATATAGAGCTGATCCTGGATCCAGGGCAACAAGTTCAAGTACTATTTCTGATGTATGCTAGCTATATGACCCTAGAAAAATCACTTAACTAATTAGAACCCCAATAACTTTTTAAGATATTTTACTACTTTGCTTCTGCTGACATGAATCCATAGGGGATTTATCCTCATCTATACCATTGAAATCACAGGTCTAATCTCCAGGTCTCAACTTTGTCACTTGTAAAATGGAACCATAAAAATACTTCTGCTAAGGATCATGGCAATGATCAGGCAATAATAATCAGCCTTTTGAACTTCTTGAAAGGAAACAACTTTCTCAATCCAAGGCATCATAACTGCTTTTTCATCATCACCACTTCAATAAATTAAAGCCCAAGTGTACTTCTCTTTATGCTTGTTTCCTAAAGAGGACAGAAGCTCCAGATTCCTCAATTTATCTTTCTACTTCTCAGGTTTGGTGATCTAATACAGAATGAGGGTTTCTAATTTTCCTGTGAAGCACAAACTCAGAGATGCAGCCCTTCAGATTTTCCTCAAACTTCCCATTTGACAGTGTCTTTTATTTTTTAATGAATGTAATTATCTTTGGCTATGAAGTGTGATAATTCACTTATATCATTTTCTTTTGGAATTGAATGAATTTCAAAACAGATGTGGACAGCTCCTTGCTGGAAAGTGGGATGCTGATATGAAGAGGAAATTCATTAAATTATAATTGTTCACGTCAGTGTATGTACAACTTAGAAATGTTCTGGAGAAAATGTTATAAAGGTATCCCCACATTTTAAGGAAGTACCAAGGAATAATTTTAAAAAGGATTATTGTAATGAAAGATACATTACACTTTCAATTTTTACCTAAAAAAATTATAACTTTTGCCTAACCCCTAAATTGAGAACATCCTTGCTGTGATTGGGGATGGGGAAGGTTCTGTATTATTGTGGTCCACTGTTGACTTTCCAAACCATATGCCTAAAACCTGGTTTGTAGAATTATTAGAGTATGATTTGGTAGAACTATCAAGTAAATGAGGATTCTCTTCCTTTTCCTGTCAATTGGCATCTCTCATATAAATACAAGTTTAAAAAATGTCTCTGCCCTTAAGAACATTGAACTTGCCTAGATTGACTTAACTAACTGATCATTCTCTGTTTCCTTTGCTAGATCTTTACTACAAACCATAGTAGTCCCTCAAGTCTCTATCCTAGGCCACTTTTTCTCCTCTCTCTGTATTATTTCATTTAATGATCTCATCAGCTCCCATTCCAACTATCCAACTATCCAACTATCACCTCTACAGATGTTTCTCAGAATTCTTTCTTTCTCCTCAAACCCTCCCTTCTTCTTAACTTCCTTATAACTCTCAAAGGTACCACCATTTTCCAAGTCACTGAAACTTACAACCTAGCTGTCATCATCAACTGCTCACTCTTCCTCACTTCCCATATCAAATCAGTTCTCTAATCCTTTTGTTTCTATGTTTGTAATATCTCTTATGTAGATATCCTCTTCTCTCCTCTGACACTGTAACCACCCTTCTGAACATCCTCATCATCTCATATCTAGACTATTGAAAAAACCCTTCTTCGTTGTTTCCCTGCCTCAAATTTTCCCACTTTAATTCATCTTTTACTCAGTGGTAAAACTGATCTTCCTAAAGCACAGATTTGACCCTCTCCCTCCCTCCTTCCCTCCTTCTCTCTCTTTCCCTCCCTCCCTCCCTCCCCCCTCCTCCCCATCTCTCTCTCTCAGACACACACACACACACACACACACACACACACACACACACACACACCATTCAATAAACTTCAGTGGCTCCCTAATAAGTACAATAACAAATATAAAATCTTCTGTTTGACTTTTAAAAGCTTCCATAACCTAGATCCTACCTCTCCAGTCTTCTTGAACAATAATCTTCTGCTCCTCACCTCCTTGCTATTCCTAACACAAGGCAGTATGTCTTCCAACCCTGAGCCCTTTCATTGATTGTCCCTCTTGCCTAAAAGGCCCTTCCTCCTCATTTATGTCACTTGGCCTCCTTGGATCCCTTTACATATCAGCAAAAATAATAATAATAATAATAATAATAATAATAATCTTACCTTCTGATAGAAGCCTTTCCCAGTCCTTAATTTTACAGTCTTCCCTCTAAGCCCCAATTTATGCTATTGATATCTTGTTTATACATAGCTGTTAGCATGTCTTCTCCCCTATTAGACTGTTAGGTCCTTGAGAGCAGGGGCTGTTTTTTCCCCTTTTTTTGCATCCCTAGTACTTAGCACAGTGACTGGTACATAGCAGGTCTTTAATAAATTCTACTTGAATGACTGACTCAAAGAGGTTAAATTTTAATAGAGGGAGACAATACCAAAAAAGAGACAAGTAGATAAGATATCTGGGTGTGTGTGGGGGAATGATGGAAAAGTTTAGAAATCAAGAACACAGCTGAGAGGGGAATAAAATATGACTGACCTGGATCTATTCCCCAACTGGTGGCTCCAGAAGGAACTCACCAATGGGAGGAGTCAAGTATGGAGGAGGGATAAAAAGACCCTTCAGTCCTGAGGGAAGTTTGAGAATGAGAAAGCAGCAGAGTCTTATCCCTCTATGTCCAACAGCATTTTTCCCCCAAATTGACTTAAGTGAATGCTGATTAGATTTTTTCCCAAGGAATATACATGGGCATGGGTCCAAATTAGAAAAAAAAATGTTACATTTAAGGAGGCTGAGGAAGTTCCTCTTTCAAAAACATCCTTTGCCACTACCTGGCTCATAAAATCATAACTGATACTGGGCCTCAGGTAACTTGAGTCAATAAAGGACCTACACTGAAGAGGACTCACATCCACCAAAGGCATCAAACATCATGGAGCCAGCAGCAATAGAGAGCTTGAATTGAATTTTACCTGTGTAAAGCTGAGTTCCTGAGCTTAATCATCAGAGATCTCAAAAACTTATAGGGCTCATGCTTCTGAGACTCAGAACCCAGGAGCCTCATACTTGCTCCATGATTAGGGTGTCTTCTGATGTACCTTATCCCCCAGCATTGTGGGATGTGTCTCTTAGATATGAGCTGGGTGTGATTATTTTTTTTTTTCAGGGCAATGGGGGTTAAGTGACTTGCCCAGGGTCACACAGCTCGTAAGTGTCAAGTGTCTGAGTCTGGATTTGAACTCAGGTCCTCCTGAATCCAAGACCAGTGCATTATCCACTGTGCCACCTAGCTGTCCCCTGGGTGTGAATTTAATCAGGTCTGGGAGATATGAACAGTTATTTATTGATCTAGATGCTCAAGCTGATACCCCTGCCTTTCCCATCTGCCTTCAATGTCCTCTTGGCCCTGTGATGAAATAATGGGATTTTAGCAGATACTCAAAGACCCACCTGTAGATTAATCTACACTGATTGAATCAAGTGAGAGTGATTGACTGCTGATTAAGCCTACTTCAAGTTAATTGGATTGTATCAAGTTAATTGGATTGTAATCACACCTGGCTATCCCTTAAGAAGGTATTGTTCTCAGAAACTAGACTGTGAACTCAACTTGAGAACACCTTCAAAGACAATGGATTTGGATGACGGCAACCAATCACCTTAAAGCAGGGTGTAAGGACCGCCTCTGTTCCAGATGTATAAAAAAGCTTCCACAAACAGCTTGCGAAGGGGTGTTCCTGATTAAAGCAGGCTCATGGAGGAGGACTTCAGGAAGAACCCAACCAGGCTGGAACTCTAGGCTAGACTGGAGCTGAAGCTTCTGATTTAAGGTGACCACAATTTAGATTTTAAACATCACAGCCCCTAGTATTGATGCTTTATCCCTGTATCAAACTCATTCTTAGTCATCACAGGATTCTGGAGGACCAAATACCTGATCAAGTAGTTCATCCCCTATCCCACGGCCCATAATTCCTACCTTCTGGGGCCTTTATCTTTGAGTTTCAGATTTGCCATCTGTAGAGGTGAAAATCCTTTCTGCTATATCTTCCTGAACTCTAATTCCATCCCTGTCCAAATCCCATGTTTTCCTTTGTTCCCTTTCCACCATGTCCTTCAGAGTCTCTACTCTCCTGGTGACCAATTCCACTCTACTCTACCTATTTTCTCCTCTTCTTTTCATCTTCTTATTCTAACAGAAATCTGGCTCTTTCTAGAGAACAGTGAATTTAC
Source organism: Dromiciops gliroides (assembly GCF_019393635.1). NCBI lineage: Eukaryota > Metazoa > Chordata > Mammalia > Microbiotheria > Microbiotheriidae > Dromiciops > Dromiciops gliroides. Next base: position 106,268,536 of record NC_057862.1, on the reverse strand, counting down.
GTATAACTTCTTTAGTTCTGAAGGCTCTTTCTGATATGGTGTCTGTACACTGGGCTAGGAGGAGTACACTTACTCCTTACTCCTCACTCCCCAGCTATTCCTTTGCAACCATCTCTTCAGTAATTTATCTCTTGAGGTTAACTTTATTTGGTTTTGTTAAATAATTCAGTTCCAATCAGCTGTTGACTTTCAGGTTACTTTCTTTCTCAAAGAGTTCAGCATATGGCTCATAGTTGTCTCCTCATCTCTAATCCATGCCCTTCTACTTAGAGCTATGTATCTCTATCTTTATAGTGAATTGAAATTTACTCTACTGGATGGAAAGTTATTTTCATCAAACCTACTCTCCTAGAGATGGCCACCTGCTTATAAAGTGAACTATATATTCTCAGAAGTAAAATAGACTAAAATGTGATATCACTTTGTACCATCTCACTCAACTTAGCCTTATCTCTCTTCTTAATGTATAGCATGTTATGTTGTTTAATGTATTTTTTCTTTTTAAAAAAATAATAAATATTTTAATTTAAAGTTTTGAGTTCTAAATTCTATCCCTCATACCTTCCTTATACATGTGCATGCAAAACATTACCACATTAATCATTTTGTATAAGAAAATTTGAATAAAATGAAAGAAAGTGAACAATAGCATGCTTCAGTCTGTTCCATAAATATCAGTTCTTTCTTTGGGAGTAGATAGTATGGTGCATTATTAGTCCTTTGGGATTGTCTTGGGTCATTGCATTTTTTTCAACATAACCTATATATGCATTAGCTGAACTTAATTATACAGAGATATTTAATTAGGCATGGAAATTACAAAAACAAATCCAAACAAAATAAGAACAACAAAAAATTCCCCAATAACTCTTTTTTGGGGGAGGGGTGGGGGAGGCAATGTGGGTTAAGTGACTTGCCCATGGTCACACAACTAGTAAGCATCAAGTGTCTGAGAACAGATTTGAACTCAGGTCCTCCTGAATCCAGGGCCTGTGCTTTAACAACTTTGCCACCAATCTGCTCCACCCACCTCCTGCAATAACTCTTAAGAAAGCTTAATAGCACTTAAGTAAAAGCACAACTGGCCATGGGAAACTTCTGGCTTTCCATATTGTAAATGACTCAATATCCACATTTCAAACCTTAAAGTGGATGAGAAAAGATAAATTTGAGAATGATGCCAGTGACTTTTTTTCATCTCTTTTGTATTTCAACACAAAAAAAAGCAAAAACCTGTTGATCAGGTAATAATGTAAGATTCTGTATAAGCTTAAAAAAAGAAATCTAACATAAGCACATTTCCTAATCTAGAAGGAAAAATTATTATGCAAGATGTATGGGAAAAATTTTATATGGATTTTTAAAAATTTTATCATTGTATTGCTGAGAATAGTTAAATCATTAACAGTTCTTCATCAAACAATATCACTGTCCTGCATCTGCTCACTCACTATATATTAGTTTATATAAATCTTTCCAGGCCTTTCTGAAATTGTCCTGTTTGTCATGTCTTATAATGCAGTAATATTCCATCACAATCATATACCACAACTTATTTAGCCATTCCCCAATTGATGAGCATTCCTTTGATTTCCAATTTTTGGCCACCACAAAAAGAGCTACTAGAAATTTTCTTCTATAAATAGGTATTTTTCTCTTTTTTGGGATGTCTTTGGGATATAAACCTAGCAGTGGTATTGCAGGATGAAATGATATGCAGTTTTATAATCTTTTGGGCATAGTTCCAAATTGCTTTCCAGAATGGTTGGATCCATTCACAACTCCAGTAACAACAGATTATTCTCCCAGTTTTCCCATATCCCCTCCAATATCCAATATTTTCCTCTTTTGCTATATTTGCCACCCTGATAGGTATGAAGTGATAGTTCAGAGTCATTTTAATTTACATTTCTCTGATCAATAGTGAGTTTCAGAGAATTTTTTCTTATGACTATAAATAGCTTTGATTTCTTTGTCTGAAATCTGCCTGTTCATATCTTCTGACCATTTATCAGTTGGAGAATGATTTCTTTTTTTTTTTTTAATTTGAATCAGTTCCCTATATATTTGAGAAATGAGGCCTTTGTCAGAGATATTTGTTTTAAAAATTCTTTCCCAGTTTTCTACTTCCTTTGTAATCTTGGTTACATTAGTTTTGTATGTGCAAAAGCTTTTTAATTTTATATAATCAAAACTATGTATTTTACATTTTTATTGCTCTCTATATCTTTTTTGGTCTGAAATTCTTCCTTTGTCCATAGATCTGACAGATATACTATTTCATGTTCTCTTCATTTGCTTATGGTATCACCCTTTATATGTAAATCATGTACCCATTTTGATCTTATTTCAGTATATTGTGTGAGATGTTGGTTGATACCTCATTTCTGCCATACTTTTTTCCAGTTTTCCCAGCTTTTTCTTTATGATCCACAGTCTCTGGTGTAGACCATAAGTATCTTTGCACCCTCATAAATATCCCATTTATTCAGAATCTTCCTTTTTATCTAAAGAAAACATAAATGTATCCTAATACCCTAGTAATTCTCATTGTTTCATGTATTTTTCGAGGACATTTCTATCTAACTATTGGAATGACGCCACCTGCTGGAGACTTACTGTAGAATAGCTCCACATGAGGTGAACGTCTCTGAGGGCAAGACCATGAGTCTTTTCTTTGGCATCAGGAAGTGACATATGCTGGTGGCAGGAAGAAGGGGGAGCCTGGCGCTCTGACTCGCTCTCTTTCCTGAGGATTCCGGCAGGGAGAAGGGAGCAAGAAATGTGCTCTCCCTTGAATAGATAGATGAATATAGGCCTTTTCTTCTCTCTTTACCAAATTCTTATTCTCCTTAATAAATGCTTAAAAGGCTAACTCTTGCTAAAGCTTATAATTTATTGAACACCACTCATTAGATATTTTAGACAGAATAGCTAGAATTTTAGCCTTAACAGATGGCTGACCATGAAGAGGAAAGCTGAAACCTCTATCTTCTGATCTTCTGGTAGGGTAAGAAATTTCCCCTATGTTGTCCCTTTAAATCCAAAGTACTGCTGAATTGCCTGGTGTTTTCCCTTTAAATTTTTTCAAATGGGCTTTTTAAACTCCCCAATTACCCTATTTTTTATTTTAGTTTGTTTAACCACACAAATGGGAGATAAGATCATGTTAATGTTTTGTTTTTGTGGATTTTCTATTTTTATTTTTATTTTTGTTAGAAGAGCCAGCAAGGTGCTCACACAAGGGATTATCTCCCCCTCTCCCAGCCATGCTTTTTAAGAGAAACCTTGGTCTCCTGCATTTTTTTCAAATTCTAATGCTAAGAGTTTCTCTAATTTTGCATGCCTGGAGGCTAGGACCCAACCTCTAGAAGCCTTTAATCCCCTAGCAGTGGAGGAACTGGGGGGAGAGGAACCCAGGCCTGAGTTCAAAATCAAGTCTGATGCAAATTGCCCAGGTCCTTCCCCTTCTCTCCAGACCCCACCTTCTACTCCTCCCATGGCCAAGCCCATTGCTTCCCCTGCCCAGGAAGTCCAGAGATCTGATGCACATGTGCAGCTTTCTCTACCTACATTTGCAGCTTCAGGCTCAGCCCTTCTTCAGCCTGGCTGTGCTTCTGAGACAACCTTAGAAAACCCTTTAAGTTCCAGATATGCTCGTTTTGTTCATAATTTTGCTAATCTGCTTTTGTCTTTAATTAATAACCTTCTAAAGCATTTGTGTTATGAAAGGACCGACAGACAATATAGAGGGGTTAAAGAAGAAAAACTTAAGATGAATAGTACAAGATTCCACTTCTTTTGCCATGGAAGGGTATATGTTTTATAGAACTGTAGAAGTAAGCAGCAAGGTATTGATATGAGTATTGGGGATTTTAGATATCGAAATCAAAAGTGTTCTAAATTCACTCAGAGTAATAGTTTCAGTTCAGAGGTTACATAGGATTCCTGTGCTATTACATCTACATTTTTGAAATTAATGGTATGGGTCTATTTTCATGATTTTGAGATTGTGTTTTATACTTAGCTTTTTTTTTTTTTTAAGAAAAGAAAGAGAATATTTGTAAAAGCTTTTTATAGTCATGTGATCAAGTTTATATTTTATAATACTCTTATTAATATTAAGTTCATATTCATTTAGATTTCCCTAGTTAGAATTTCATTGTCTTTTATTGTTCCATGTGTATTTTCTTCTATTCATTCATCTATCTAATTCTGAAACATTGCAAGATGGTTTTGGTTTCATAATACAATGTTAATTCTAGGAGTATTGTGCTCCCAAATTCTGAGTTGTTTGTTTTTGTTATTTTTTGTTCTCAACTGATTATTTGAATGAACTCTATAAAGCATTTCCCTGGCAAATTGGTTGCCATGGCAAGTGTAAATTGATTCTAGAAGTATTATTTTTGATAAGCATATTCCAAAAAAAAAAAAAAGAGGGGAATATTTGTAAAAATTTTCTTTTTCAAAAAAGTTTTCTTTAGGATTGTTTTGTGTTTTAACTTGTATTTAAATATGTTCTGATGTTTCACAATAGTAATTGTATACTTAGTAAAAAAAGGTATTTGAAATTGTTGCATAATTGTACATTATATTCTGAGTCAAGGTACATTCACATTTTTGCGATCATGTATTATCTTCAATTTTTAAATCCATATGATACTTGGATTATGGGAACTTTTCATTTAAGACATTAATTGCCTTTATTCTGAATTATCAGATGCTCATTGGCCAAGATGCCATCCAATCACAAGAGGAATACATGCAAGAGCAGACACTGAACTGTCACATGAGGGGAGACAGGCATGAAGTCAAGATATGGCCGAGGGAATGGCTTTTGACAAATGTTGAGGTTGGATTCTCTTGGTTTAATATTTTATTTTATTTTTCCCCACAATACTGTACAGATGGCTAGAAGTTTGGTCCCACCCATCTCATTCTTCACCTGGCTTCTATGCCCCCTTCTATATGCCTGATACCACGGATATCTCAATCCCATGCATTTGATTAAGTCTGACTCAGTTTCCTCCAATATGTTCGGCGGCATGGACATATATTCCATCCACCTATTTTAAGCCTGGCATGCTGCATGGCTTGAGTATATATTGCTCAAGTGTAGGAATGCTCATATCCCATCATTTCTCTGTTCTTTTATGGTAACCCCCATAATTATCTCAGGTGTCATGATAAATACAGTGTTGGATTTGGCCTTGACATCTGTTACCAATTATATTAGATTTAAAAATTTTTCATAATGGCATGAGGATAATTAGGCAGATGATGCAAAAAGTGATGAAACAAAGATAAGAATTATTTAAAAAAATTAATATCGCAGCAATTGTCTTCTCAATTTACCCTCCACAAGGGGGGACTATAGTAATATTAATTTTAAAGAATGCTTCAATTTTGTTTTATTATATGTTTCATGTGTAACAACTAAGATTCTGAATTCCCTTAGACATGTTTTTGAGAACTCTCATTGTTCGATTTGATTATTGACAAAGCTATTTTAAAGTTGTGTTAAGCTCAATTTTGTAGGAAATTTTCCTGTCTGATTACCAGAATCTACACATCAACTCCTGAAAAAAACTTCCATTCCACGACTACACCTAGAGGACATCTGAGAAAAGATTTTCAGAGACTTTAAATAAACAGTTTTGTTTTGTTGTTGTTGTTGTTGTTTTCTTTTTCTCTTTCTGTTATAATATACACCATCCGTAACATGTACTCTCTGCAGAGACCCTCCCTTTGCAAGACCAATGTCAAAGCGCCAGTTAATGAGGACAAAAAAAACCCGACCCTCTGGACAAAACTTTCCTCTATCCCTTTTCTATATTGTTATTAACGTATTGTTAGTTAGCATAGGTTATTATATTCTGTTATTTTTTGACTGTTTCATCAAGGAAATGCCCCGTTTCTTGAAGAAACAAAGCAGGGACAGTAACAATTGGAATGACGCTACCTGCTGGAGACTTACTGTAGAATAGCTCCACCCATGAGGTGAATGTCTCTGAGGGGAAGACCACGAGTCTTTTCTTTGGCGTCAGGAAGTGACGTTTGCTGGTGGCAGGAAGAAGGGGGAGCCTGGCACTCTGACTCGCTCTCTTTCCTGAGGACTCCAGTGGAGAAGGGAGCTAGAAATGTGCTCTCCCTTTACCAAATTCTTATTCTCCTTAAACGCTTAAAAGTCTAACTCTTGCTAAAGCTTATAATTTATTGGCGATAATAATCATTAGATATTTTAGACAGAATAGCTAGAATTTTAGCCTTAACATCTATGATACGATGTTGGTATGTCTCCCAGGTAACAAATACTTTTTCATAAAGAATTTTCAAGACTTGAAGTAAGGAATGCATAATTTTTAATCAAATCAAATTTTGAATCAAATCTCAGAAACCAGTGCATTCTGGGACAATTCATCTACCCTTTCTTAATTTCACTTTCTTTACTTATAAAATTAGGATAACAGAACTTTTAGGTTGTTTCTAGGATGACATGACAGTATCTATAAAGTATTTTTCAAACTTTAATGCACTATATAAATGCCAGCTATAATACTGAATCATATTGATAATGTATTTATGAAAGCATAGGGACTTGTGATAGCAATTTTAGATCAGGTTATTGTCAACAAAATTTATAGAATGATTACTCCTAAGGAGCCCAGACTTAGTGATCAATGCTAATTATGCAAAGAAATACCAAAAACTGTGCAACATACTAACGAAACCCCAAAATTAAATAACTGTTCGATATGTAGCAACATATGACCTAGGGCCAAAATTATACATCAGAAATTCACTTATATTCACACATTAACGGATGACAAATCCTCGCACCATAGCTACAGACCTTAAAAAGCCTTGAAAATTCAACAAATAAACTAGATAGCAACTAAAGCATTATCACTGGCTGACCTGTTGCCCAAAATTGCCTGGAAACAATATTGATCCATAAAAACATAAGAACAATGTTTTTCATAGCTATTGCTATACCAAATACTTGTAATCTTCCAGCCAAGTGGAAGAAATATAGAGATGTAGAAGAAGAAATCAAAAGCATGTCAGGATGACATATATATCATGACCATAATCCTGTCTGCTACTGGATTGATCTTGAAAATACTTTCAGTGAACCTTCAGAAGGTGAATTTACATCCATATATATATATATATTTTGTAGTAGTTGTTGTTGTTCACTCCTTTTGGCCATGTCTGAATCTTCATAACCCTGTTTGGGGTTTTCTTGGCAAAGATACTGGAATAGTTTACTATTTTCTTCTCTAGCTCATTTACAGATGAGGAAACTGAGGCAGAGTTAAGTGACTTGCCCAGGTTCACAGAGCTAGTGTGAGAGGCCATAGTGGAACTTAGGTCCTTGACTCCAGAGCTAGCACTCTAGCCACTCTGAAAAACACACACACACACACACACACACATTCAACTATGAAAAACAATTATAATGATCTACTAACACAATGGTCTTTAGAATATTAAATATAAAGGAACAATTATAACATATCAATATCTCCTTGGATTCTTGCTATCTGAACTTCATCAAAAAAGAGGAGATTAATTAGTTAACAGTGATGAAGAAGATGAAGATGAAGAAGATGGTGATGATGATGATTAAAATTCCAATATATTTTGCCAACAGGAGGTGAATAGTTGGAATTTCATGCTTTGTGGCAGAGTAGTTAATAGCACAAGAAGGAATGGGTAAGATACTTTTGAGTAGTTGGTCCTTTGGTTCCTGTCTTATCATGCATACCACTCTGCCTATTCATAGAGCTGGTTCTTTCTACGCAAAAAATAACTGCTTGCCCCTTTTCTTTAAGACTTCATAATGTTCCTAGATGCCTATCTGAATGAATTGCTGTGTGTAAATACAAATAAAACCCAACTTCCAACTTCTTGTCCCTTTATAGTATAAAGGACATACTCCTAGAGTTGTCATATGCTCATGCTGAAAAGAATTGCTAGAGCATAACCCCATACCGTATAGAAAAGATAACTGAGGCCCAGTGAGGTAAACCCCTAGGTCATAGGCACACATAGAATGAGTGATAACTTAGACCAAAAAGAACTCAGCTGTGCTGACTCCCAGTCTTTGTTAATTTTTTTTAATTTTATTTTTTTTTAGGGGCAATGAGGGTTAAGTGACTTGCCCAGGGTCACACAGCTAGTAAATGTCAAATGTCTGAGGCTGGATTTGAACTCAGGTCCTCCTGAATCCAAGGCCAGTGCTTTATCGACTCCCAGTCTTTGAAGAATTTAGTCTAGTTTTGTTGTCTGGGATGAAGGAAAGCAGAGAAGTTTGCTTTAAAGGGTGACTAGGTAGATGTACCATGAGCCTTGGTACCAGCTATTAGGATTTTACTTTGATTTGGAAATCTGCTCTCAGCACAGTCAGGGCACATTAACCCCTCTTTACTGGCCCCATTATCACCTTAAATTGCCCTATAAACACCTTCACCTCTCATTTTTTTTCCTCAGTGATATTTGGGTTTTATCTATTTCCTTCTACACCATAAAACTTTAAGCAAAGAGTAAATATTTCTCTTTCTGTAATGAGACACACAGATTTCTGGAATCTAAATGATCCAGAGGAAAATCAATCATTCCAATTTAGTTTTAACAAGAACTACCTTTATTGCCTATCGATTTTCATCTTCCCAATCGACTGCACACAGGGAAAAGAGATAGGACTCCAACATGTGCCCTATCACTATAGGCCTCCTGAGCCTTTGGAAAATCTATATTGTAGAGCACTGGAAAAACAAATGTTATATAAAGGACTTGGCAGCCATTTCCCTCCATAATCTGACACAACTTGTCTTTCCATCGTTATTACCTACTACTCATATATAAGGTAGAGGTTAGACTCTCAATGACCTCTAAGTCCTTTCTAATTGAATTCCTACATCGCTCTACTACATCTCTAAATGAATCCGTACAAATATTATCTTGTATAATCCTCACAACACCTATATGTGGTAGATGCTATGATCTCTATTTTATAGTTGAGGAAACTAAGGAAGGCAGAGGTTAATTGACTTGCCCAGGGTCACACAGTAAGTGTCTAAGGCTGGATTAAACTCAGATCTTCTAACTCCAGGGCCTGAACTCTATCTTCTTTATCACCCAGCTGCCTTGAGGTTTGGGACTATTTAATATTTGGCATCATATTTCCAGATCTCAGCAGAATGTCTTGCAAATAATAAGAGCTTAATTTAAGTCTGTCAAATCAAACTGTTGAACCCAAGAGGGCTATTCTATGTTCTCCAAACTCAACTCACACTTTCTCACTTCTGTGACATTTACCTGACCTGGAACATATTCTACCATCTCCCTGGTTGTCTATTGAAATTTTTCAAGGGCTAACTAGAGTGCCACATTTATCAATTTAATTGAATGAATATTTACTGGATGAAGACCATATGTAAGTCACTATGGTAGGCATTGTAGGTACAGAAATAAAAATTACACAATATTTATTTGTTGTTCTTCTTCCATTGTGACCATAGCACACTAATACTGTCCATGGAGTTTTCCTGTCAAGGATATTGGACTGGTTTGCTATTTCCATCTTCAATGGATTAAGACAAACAGAGACTTGCCCACAGTCACACAGCTAGTAATCATCTCAGGCCAGATTTGTTCTCAAGTCGTCCTGACTCCCTCCGGGCACAGGGCTGCCATAAAATATGTATAGATATTCTAGAAGTAGAGCCAGGAATAGAGAGTATGAAGAGATATAAAGTGTTCAAAGAACCATAAAGAGAAGAATGGGATATCTCAGGGAAGAACTTGTGCTTCTTAATGGCCTCCTTTGGACAAAGTTGCAATATGCCAGCACCCCCTAGACTAAATTCTTAAAAGACTGGGAGTCAGCACAGCTGAGTTTTTATGGCCTAAGTCATCACTCATTCTCTGTGTGCCTATGAGCTAGGGTTATACTTCTCTGGGCCCTAGTTTTCTCCTCTATAAGATATGGGGGTGTGCTCCTGGAATTTTCTGTATGAACATTTGACAACTCTGGGAGCATTTAATATTATATCATATTATATCTTATTATATCATATCCTATAATATCCTATCCTATCACATCATATCATATCACATTATATTATAGGAGTATTATACTATGAATGGACAAGAAATAGGAAGTCAGGTTTAATTTGTGTTTACACATAGCAATTCATTCAGACAGGCATATAGGAACATTATGAAGTCTTAAAGCAAAGGGGCAAGCAGTTAGGTTTTATGTAGAAAAGACAAGCTCTATGCATTGGCAGAGTGGTATTCATGATGGGACAGGAACCAAAAGTACAACTATTCAAAAGTATCTTACCCATTCTATACCATATGTATCATTAAAGGAAAATACAAAATAATATCATAAAGGAGAGAGAACTAATTCCTGGTAGCATCAAGAAAAATACCACATAGCAGGTGGCATCTGATCTCATCCTTTATGAAGTCTATGGATAAAAGAGGATAAAGGGAGATAGAGTATATTACAGGTATAGAGAATAGTCTTCACAGAAGCAAGTACATGAGACATGATATGAGTTTGGCAATTTTTCTAAAATTATTCTCAATTTCATGAAGCTTATATTTTTCATACTTAACTCCTCCAACCAGACTTAAGGGTTTTAATGGTCTATGTCTTTTTTTTTCCTTTGAGTTATTTAGAGGATCTGGTTACTGCCTTCCAGTGGACATCTCAGGCAGTTAATTCATCATGAATTCACTGGGAATTTATTCAAGATTGAATATGTTACAAGCACTATTTTAAGCCTTGGGTAAAGAAAGACAAAAGTGAAACAATCCTGCCATAAAGAAACTTGCCCTATAGTCATGGTTATAATATGTATGCATATACACCTAAAAAATATGTGTCCAAGCCCATTAACTCCCTAAATACATAAATCTGACTCATGAGAGGTTTGGGCAGATAGCTCTGAAATCTGATTTTGCACTAAGAAAAACTGATTCCTACCTTGAAACAAGTAGAAGGCTGGGCTCTTAATGCTTCTCTCATCTATCTTTAATAGATATATTGGGATATATATATATATATATATACACTTGACCTTCTCAAACATTATTGGTACAGAGATACAATAGACTCAGAAGAAAAAACATTTTCCTGGTTGCTCTTAAGGGAGAGTAAAGCACTTAGCTTATGGAAGTCAGCTTAAATATTTCCCACAAAACTTTGATTACACAAAGGACTATCACAAATAATGAATACTGAGCAAACCTATTCAACCAAGAAAAAAAAAACCCAAGCAAATCAGAGAAGTCTTGCAGATTTGAATATATCAGAAATGCATGAGTGAATGAGCTCTCTAGTGGGCAATAAGAAGAATTCTCAACTCAGACCAAGAGAGAGTGTTTGATCTTAGCAAGGAAATTTCTCTGAAGTTTCTAGGGAGGCAAGCTGAAAATCAGTAACATTTTTCTATACTTTATTTATTTTAACATTCATTTAAACTCTTTTGAGTTCCAAATTATCTCTCCCCCTCAAGCTCCTCCTCTAACCATTGGGAAGTCAAGCAAGGGCAGCTAGATGGCGCAGTGGATAGAGCACCAGCCCTGGAGTCAGGAGGACCTGAGTTCAAATCCGGCCTCAGACACTTAACACTTACTAGCTGTGTGACCCTGGGCAAGTCACTTAACCCCAATTGTCTCACTAAAAAAAAAAAAAAAAAAAAAAAAAAGAAGAAGAAGAAGAAGAAGTCAAGCAGTATATCAACTATACATGTGAAATCATACAAAACATATTCCCATATCAGTCATGTTGCAAAAAAGGGAAAAAAAAGTAAAGTAAGCAAAAAATATACTTTATTTTGTACTCAGAGTTCATCAGTTTTCTCTTTCTGAAGTTGAATAGTATTTTTCATCACAAGTCCTTTGGAATTGCCTTGGATCCCTGTACTGATTAGAGTAACTAAGCCTTTCAGAGTCAACCATCATTAAAATATTGCTATTACTGTGAACAATGTAGGCTTCTGCTCACTTTACTTTCTGTCAGGGATTTTCTGAAACCCTTAATTTCCCATTAATTTTCAATTCTTTGCCACCACAAAAATACCTGATATAAAAATGAAGATCTGAAAAATATTGAACTGTAAGATTTCCTTCATGTATGTAGCTTCTAAAATTTTTCTTTCTCTTCATTTATCTCTTCCAAAGAGTCTCTAGAACCACCTCTGCTTCTTTCCCAAGAAACTCTGGTCCAAATTCTGCATGCCATGCTCAGCACCACTTAGTGAATAAGGAGTCAGTTACATCCCCTCCTGCATTTGCAAAAAACAACCCTCAAAACTCACCACAGCCTAGCAATCTAGGTTGGAGTCTGGGTTTAAAAGATGTAGCTAGCTAGCTAATTAATACAAAATAGTTATAAGGGAAGGGGGGGGGGTGGCTAACAGCCAGAAAGTTCATGAAAGGATCCATGTAGAAGGGAGCATCTGAGTTGTGCCTAGAAGGACATTCAGGGATTCTAAGAGGTGAAGGTAAAGAGAATGTGCATTCCAGGCATGAGCAACAAGCAGAGAAAGAACTCAGAGAAAGGAGAGGGTGTGTCTTATATGTATAATTATAATCCAGGCAAATATACAAGCTTATATTTGAACTTTTATGCAATAGAGAGAATTTTTTGAGCATAAGGTAACATGATGGTATTTACACTTTAAGAAAATGACTGAAAGTTTGGATAGACAATGTTTGGAATGGGGAGATAAAAGAGGAAAGGACAAGAAAAAAGGATATTTCAATAGTCAAAACAGGAGGCAATAATGGTGTGAATTAGCATGTTAGCTAAGTGTGTCATAAATGGGAAGATAGAAATGACAAAATTTGGTGGCTGATTGGATGGATAAGTGAGAGGAAAGAATGGGGGATAAAATTGAGCTTGCAACTCTGGGTGAACAGGAGGATGGTGGTATCTTCAAGCATAATAGCATTATAGTACAGAAAATCTATTCATCTAGAGAGAAAGATAATGAGGTCAGTTTTGAATAAGTTGAGTTTAATATGCCTATGTGATAACTGGCTTGAAACATCTAAAGGCCATTGATGATGCAAGATTACAACTCCAAAGAGAGACTAGGACTTGGTAATATAGATACTGGAGTCATTTGCCTCAAGGTGATTGTAAATTTAAGGGGTTGCTGGCATGTTAGAACTTTGTCCAAAGGAGGCCATTGAGAAGCACAGGTTCTTCCCTGATATCCCATTCTTCTCCTTATGGTTATTTGAAAGCTTTATATCTCTTAACACGCTCTATTCCTGGCTCCACTTCTAGAATCAGAAAGAAACAATTTGGGAGCTGGAAGCAACATCAGTATCAATCTAATCAAATCTATATAAAAGAAACCCCTATTACAAGGTATCAACAAGTAGCTGTTTAGTACCTGCCCTAACAGGGGGAACTCATTATATGTCAAAGAGACCATTCCACTTTTTCACCGCTCTAATTCTTAGGATTCTTTCCCTTGATATTAAACCTAAATCTGACTCTTTGCCACTTTCATCCATTATCCTTGGTTTTACCCTCTCGGGACAAACAGAACAAGTCAAATCCCATTCATTTGGATTTTGGCTCTACTCTTCCAATACTGACCCAACTTGCTTTCTATTACTTGCCTGTTCCCTCAGTTTTGGGGTGTGTGTGTGTGGGGGGGGGTATAGGTGTATGTGGGTGTGTGGGTGTTTGTGTATGCATGTATGTCTCATTTTACTAGAACTCCTATTGCTTAAGTAATTTAGAAAGATGTCCTTACCCATGGGACTTTGAATTTCCAGGTCCTTAGGCACTGTAGTTGATCTTTAAAAACTTACATTTTACAATGTCTTAGAAGTACTTGATGCAAAACAATGTAATAAAATACTGTACTTGGAGTCAGAAAGTCCTAAGTTCAAATCACAATTCTGAAACTCAATAGTTATTGATCATAGGCAGATCTTTTCATCCTTCTGAGTTTCAGATTCCTCATCTGTTGAAAATGTCATGAAGTTGAAACGAAATATACGTGATAGCATGACATGATATATATGTGATAGCACTGAGGATCACTGTGGAGTTTCCAGTTGGCCAGCTGGTACATGACTGTTTCTGCTTCCTCTTCCTTTCTGAATAAGCAAAAGCAGAATCTTTCCAAGGCCTCTCCTTTCTCTTCTCTGGTGTGTGATTATGGGTATGTTCTTTGTTCAGGTCATTGACATTTCCTCTCTATTCACTTTCTGAAAGGAAAAGATGGTGGACCATGTTTGTGTGCACATAGAATGAATTGTCTTCTCAAACAGTATACCCCTTCCTCAAAATATTTGTGAAATGGAACATTTCTGCATCATAGCCATATTAGAAGGATTATACTTCTTTCTGCCAAAGGATTCTGCATTTTGGAGTGAAAAAATGAGAAGATGAAAAATAAACCACAAACAACAGAATGTTTTCTCTGACTGAGGTCCATCTGGGAACTTGTCCAATTGGGGATTTCAGAACTTGAGCGAGTTTTGATAGAAGAGCCAATTTCACCATCAGCTTGGGTTCTTTAAACTGACAGAAAGCCTGGTCCATCAGGTTCCCCTTGTCTTTACAACATAAACACATACCCACACACAAAGCCCAGTGAAACAAGACCAATCTGGACATTTGTTTATTGTCTCTTAACAGAGAAGCTTCTATATTGTTTCCCAAACCATGTTTGTCAGCCTCACTCAACTAGAACTGAAATATAGCCACACTTCCAAAGACCACTGCATTTGATTTTTCTGGCAAAGCAAGAAGCATTTATTATGTTCTTACTGTGTGCCATGAACTGTGCTGGAATCGCCATTCAATAGCTTTAAGAAAAAAGAGTAAAGAATAGGGCTAACTTCCTCTACCCCTAACTATGCACAAATAGCATCTACCCTATTATAAACAGCTTTGCTGGGGATCATGTATGGGGCCAGAATTTTCTCCCAATGTTTGTTGTTGTTTGTAGATTCAAGACTTGAGTGGTTTAGATAAGATGTTTTATATAATCATTCATGGGAATATTTGATAAAGGTTTGAGAACTTCTGTTCCTCAGCTGTCCTTTGTTAAGAGGAGTGATGCTAAAGCATCTCTCTCCCTCTCCTTCTCTCTCTCTCCCTCCCTCCCTCCCTCCCCTCCCCTCCCCTTTCCTCTCTTCTCTCTCTCTCTCTCTCTCTCTCTCTCTCTCTCTCTCTCACTCACTCACTATGTCTCTGTGTGTGTGCGTGTGTGTTTATGAAGAAGGAGGAATAATTAGCCTCATAAGGTCATAATGGTTATTTCATATCATGTCAAAGGATCTTAGGGTCTTGAAATAGAATCTAAGAGTTCATTATATGGACTTATGATAGAGTCCTGGGTCTATAGTCCAGAAGACCTGATTTCAAATCCATTTTAGATATTCCCTAGCTGTATGACTATGATCAAGTCATTTAACCCTTGTTTGTCTCAGTTTCCTCATCTGTAAAATGGGGATAGTAAGTAATAGCACCTTCCTCCCAGGGTTGTTGTGAAGATCAAATGAGATAATAATATAGTAAAACATGTTACAGTAGCTGGTACATTATGAGTACTATATTATTAGCAGTTATTACAGATGAAAAACAAAACTGTCTCAGAGAGGCAAAGTGATTTAAACAAGGTCACATGACAATTTAGAAATATAATTCAGATCTTCTTCCTCTTTGTCCTATAGAATCCAACCAATATGTGAGCAGTTTTCTAGTCCCTTCTATGGGAGAGAGGGCAAATAAGAACAATGTTCTTAATAGATATGATTTCTCGTACATATGAAAAGTCTTGGAAAAAATGAAATTCATTCGTGAAAAATATAATAATTCAGTGGAAAGTATTTTTTCTTCTTTCAAAATTCTCCAGTGAAAATGAAATGCTAGTAAATGGGAGGGGAGAGAGAGAGAGAGAGAGAGAGAGAGAGAGAGAGAGAGAGAGAGAGAGAGAGAAGCGCTATAAAAAGAGAGGGGGGAGAGTGTGAGCTAAATCTTTCATGTGGCAGGTCTTTATTTCTTCTTTGCCTGGAAATGCTGACATGTCAGGTGGATAACATTTTGAATTCTGGTTTTGATTGATGCTTCCAAATGATTTGACTCTCTGCCTGCTCGTTAGTGCTATTCATCAGCACACCAGAGTTACGGATTTGTATATATCTCTTCCAACCAATGGCTCCCTTTGGACAACTGTAGAGTGAAATAGGTGTTTATAAAGACTTTCCTTTTTAACCTCACATTTGCAGAGCACTTTAGACTTCTAAAGATTCCTTTGCATACAATGTCACTTGTGAGCTTCACCACAGTTCTGTGACAGATTTTATACGAAATAGGGATCATTATCTTCATTTTACAGATAAGGAAACTGAGGCACAGAGAGGTTAAGTGACTTGGCCAAGGTCACATAGCTAGTTGGTGATCTAGAAGCAGGACTCACATCTCCTTCTTTCTACTGAATTTTGCTATGTATTACACATCACTGTTTCACTTGTTTATTTGGGAATACTCATAGCTAACTACATAACTATAAAGAAACTCCTCATTGCCCAGGAAAAGGAGTAAAGAATTTAACTAGTATCAGTGAGGTTAACCCCTACTAAAGTAAATGGCATAAACAAATTAGTATTTTCATTGTGGCCACAGAGAAAGAAAAATATTGAAGGCAAAGGCTTTGTAAAAAATCTTTGAAGAGAACATTCCCTCATGGGGTAGGAAATTGTATTAGCACACCTCTGAAATTTCTTTCACACCTAAGATTCTATGAAAGAACTATAGTACAATGTAGGATTTGAGAAGCATCATTACAATGTTATAGATAAAGAACTATGGAACCTCAGGAGAGGGTGAGCTAACTAATAGCTGAGGAAATTGGAGAAGGCTTCTTGGAAGAAGTAACATGTGCATTGGACCTTAAATGATGGTAGGATTTTAACACCCAGTAAAAGGAACAGAGCATTCAGGGTCTAGGCAATGACAGAAAACTGAGTCACAGGGGCAGGAAAATTTGGGCTGTATATAAGAAATGGTGAGTTCATAATTTTAGTGATGATAAAGGAAAGAAAAGATGTAATAATTCTAGAAAGGTACTTTGAAGTCAGGTTCTGAAGGGCTTTGAATGTCAGAGTAAGGAGTCTAGACTTTATTTAGCTGGAAATAGGAAAATATTGAACATTTTTGAGCAAGGGAGTGCCAACAGCAAGGCTTATCAAAGACAGTGTTTGAGGTCATCCACAATTTTTAGATCCAAATTCAGAGTAAGGAACATTTTTAGTCAGAGATTCATGTATGCTCCAACATTTCCCTAAGTCCCTAAATGCATGTTCTTGGGTTGAAGAAAGTAGTATATATGTGAAAGTCATAACACTCCTTTTCATCTAGTCCCAGCATAGTCATACTTCATAAGAAGTGATACAGCCCCCGTTAGCCTGGTCCCAACTTTGGTTTGGACACAAAGACACACACATGTGGCTGTTCAGGAAGAAAGTGTAATCAAAATCCACAAAGCAGTTCTGAGTCATTATCCAGAAGGTGGAAGAAGGATAAATGAGAATCAAAGTCAATGCATTCAAGTCTTTGAGGAGTAATCCCGGATCAAAGTCCACAAACAAAGCGGCCAGGTCTGACACGCAGAGGGAATCTTAGCAGGATCAAGGTGGGTTCAATAGAGCTTAGATTCAAGTCAGAGCTAGAGTTGCTCACTCAGGGTTCTTAATTCCATCTTCAATTTTAGCCATGCTCTGCCCCCATTCTAGGGACACAGTGAGGTAACACAAACGTCAATAAGAGCATCTTATTCTGCGATAAGAGTAAAAGAGTTTAAAAACAAATCCAGTTCCTTAAGGAGAGGAGAGCAACTGTTCATTCTTTTTCACTATTCGTCATGAGAGGTTGGTATTATAATAAAACCATTTGAATGATTTCCATGTAGAGCACTTTAAAATCTTGTTCATTCATCCTGTTATTCATTCATTCATTCATCTATTCATCCATCCATCGATCCATCTAGCCATCCATCCATCTAACTAGTGATTGGTTGACAGTAGATATTACAGTATAAAAATCTATGACTAGTTAGGGGGGGCGGAGCCAAGATGGCGGAGAGGAAGCAGTAAGCTGCCTGAGCTCTCCTTCTGTTCCCTCAAAACGAACATTAAATCAAGCCTCTGGACGGATTCTGAAACTACAGAACCTGCAAAGAGACAGAGAGACACAGTCCTCCAACCAGAGATAATTTAGAAGACTTCAGGAAAAGGTCGGTCTGACTCGGGCAAAAGGGAGGCCCAGCGCAGGGCAGCAACCCAGCGCCGAGGGGGTCGGGGCAAGTCAGCAGGAGCTGCGGGCCACAGCCGAACAACTGAGGCTCCCGGAACCTGGTTCAAAAATCTGGTGGCCAAGAAGGACAGTGGAAAAACCTACCTGCACCGGCCGAGAGGGCCATGAACGGCGGGATCAGACGCCTGGGTCTGGCGCCTGGCTGGCCGAGCACAATCAGACAGGAAGTGCAGGGTGGGGGATCTCCACACACCATAAAGGCCTCAGAGTAAAAGCCGGGTCACACAGCACCTATACACCTGCACAAGAAGCCCAAAACAGGGACCCTGGTGCCCCCAGAGCAGACCTCAACTTAAAGAATAAATAAATAAGCTGCAATAATGAGTAAGAAGCAAAAAAGAGCCCTCTCCATTGAGAGGTTCTATATCAATAGGGAAGAAGCCAACACAAACTCAGATGAGGACAATAGCCTCAAATTGGCTACATCTGAAGCCTCACAAGGGAAGTTGAATTGGTCGCAAGAACAAAAAGCCTTCCTGGAAGAGCTCAAAAAGGATTTTAAAAATCAATTGCAAGAGGTAGAAGAAAAAATGGGGAGAGAAATGAAAGCAAAACAAAAAAACTATGAAAAAAGAATCAGCAGCTTGGAAAAGGAAGCTGAAGAAAACAAAACCTTAAAAAATTCATTTGGCCAAATGGAAAAAAAGCTGCATAATCTCACTGAAGAAAACAATACCTTAAAAAATTCACTTAGCCAAATGGAAAAAAAGGTGCATAATCTCACTGAAGAAAACAGTACCTTAAAAAATTCACTTAGCCAAATGGAAAAAAAGGTGCATAATCTCACTGAAGAAAACAATGCCTTAAAAATTAAAGTGGGACAGTTGGAAGATAAGGAATCCATGAGACACCAAGAATCAGTCAAGCAGAATAAAAAAAATGAAAAAATAGAAGAAAATGTGAAATACCTCATTGGAAAGACAACTGATCTGGAAAACAGATCGAGGAGAGACAATTTGAGAATCATTGGACTGCCTGAAAGCCATGACCAGAAAAAGAATCTAGATACCATATTCCAGGAAATTATTAAGGAGAACTGCCCTGATATCATAGAATCAGAGGATAAAATCATCATTGAAAGAATCCACCGATCACCTCCTGAAAGAGACCCCAAAAGGAAAACTCCAACGAATATTGTAGCCAAATTCCAGAATTATCAGGTGAAGGAGAAAATACTGCAAGCAGCCAGAAAGAAGCAATTTAAATATCATGGAGCCACAGTCAGGATTGCTCAGGACCTGACAGCTTCAACATTAAAGGACTGCAAGGCTTGGAATATGATATTCCGGAAAGCAAAGGAGATTGGATTGCAGCCGAGAATCTATTACCCAGCAAAAATGTGCATTTTCTTTCAGGGGAAAAGATGGACATTTAATGACATTGGGGACTTTCAATCTTTCCTGGTGAAAAGACCAGAACTGAATAGAAAATTTGATCTCAACATACAAGACTCAAGAGAAGTTTAAAAAGGTAAACAAAGGGGAAAAAAAAGTTACGCTATTAGGTTAAACTGTTTATATCCCTACACAGGAAGATAATACTCATAACTCTTAAGAACTGTAAATGTACTTGGGCAGAGAGAAGGACTTTATATAGAGGGTATAAATATAAATTGTCTTTGATGTGATGATACAAAAGAATTAAGGGGATAAAAAGGGAGTCTATGGGGAGGAGAGGAAAGGGGAGGTGGAATGGGATGAATTATATCATATGAAGAGGTGGAAAAAAACCTATTACAATAGAGGGAAAGACAGGAGGGGGGAACATGGTTTCAACCCTATTCTCATTAGATTTGACTCAAAGAGGGAATAACATATACGTTCATTGGGATAAAGAAACTTAACTCATTCTTTAGGGAAACAAAAGGGGAAGGGAAAGGGGGGGACTGATAGAAGGGAGGACAAAAGCAAGGGAGAAAAGGGTAAAGAAAAGAGAGGGGGGTGATAAAAAGGGAGGGCAGATCGGGGGAGGCAGGGGTAAGAAGTAAAACGTCGGTGAGGAGGAATAGGGTGAAAGAAGGGGGGGAAAGTACAAAGGGGGTAAATAGAATGGAGGGGAATAGACAGTCAGTAATAATAACTGTGAATGTGAATGGGATGAACTCTGCTATAAAACAGAAGCGAATTGCAGAGTGGATTAAAAACCAGAACCCTACAATATGCTGTTTACAAGAAACACATTTGAAGCAGAGAGATACAAACAGAGTAAAGGTAAAAGGCTGGAGCAGAATATATTATGCCTCAGCTAAAGTAAAAAAGGCAGGGGTAGCAATCCTTATCTCAGACAAAGTGCAGGCAAAAATAGATCTCATTAAAAGAGATAAGGAAGGAAATTACATCTTACTTAAAGGTACTATAGATAATGAAGTAATATCAATATTGAATATGTATGCGCCAAGTGGTATAGCATCCAAGTTCTTAGAGGAGAAGTTAAATCAGTTACAAGAGGAATTAGACAGTAATACTATACTAGTGGGGGATCTGAATCTCCCCCTCTCAGAATTAGATAAATCTAGCCAAAAAATAAATAAGAAAGAAGTGAAAGAGGTGAATAGATTAGAAGAAAAGTTAGACATGATAGATGTCTGGAGAAAATTGAATGGGGATAGAAAGGAATATACCTTTTCCTCAGCAGTACATGGCACATTTTCAAAAATTGACCATGTATTAGGGCACAAAAACATCATAGTCAAATGTAGAAAGGCAGAAATAGTAAATGCGTCCTTCTCAGATCATGATGCAATAAAAATTACATGTAAGAAAGAGCCAGGGAAAAGTAGAATGAAAATCAATTGGAAACTAAATAATTTCATTCTAAAGAATGAATGGGCCAAACAAGAAATCATAGAAACAATCAATAACTTTATCCAAGAGAATGACAATAATGAGACAACATACCAAAATCTATGGGATGCAGCCAAAGCAGTGCTTAGGGGAAAATTTATAGCTCTAAATGCTTACATGAATAAGAAAGAGAAAGAGGAGATTAATGAATTGGGCATGCAACTTAAAAAGCTAGAAAAAGAACAAATTAGAAATCCCCAATTAGACACTAAATTAGAGATCCTGAAAATTAAAGGAGAAATCAATAAGATTGAAAGCAAAAAAAAAAAACTATAGAATTAATCAATAAAACTAAGAGCTGGTTTTATGAAAAAACCAATAAAATAGATAAAATATTGGTTAATTTGATTAAAAAAAAGAAAGAAGAAAACCAAATTACCAGTATCAAAAATGAAAAGGGTGATGTTACCACCAATGAAGTGGAAATTAAAGCAATAATTAGGAAATATTTTGCCCAACTGTATGCCAATAAATTTGACAATCTAAATGAAATGGATGAATATTTACAAAGATACAAACTGCCCAGGTTAACTGAAGAGGAAATAAAATCCTTAAATAAACCCATATTAGAAAAAGAAATTGAACAAGCTATTAATGAACTCCCTAAGAAAAAATCCCCAGGGCCAGATGGGTTTACGGGTGAATTTTACCAAACATTTAAAGAACAATTAATTCCAATATTATACAGATTATTTGGAAAAATAGGTGAAGAAGGAGTTCTACCAAATTCGTTTTATGACACAAATATGGTGGTGATACCAAAACCAGGCAAAGCAAAAACAGAGAAAGAAAATTATAGACCAATTTCACTAATGAATATTGATGCTAAAATCTTAAATAAGATATTAGCAAGGAGATTACAGCAAGTGATCACCAGGATAATACACTATGACCAGGTGGGATTTATACCAGGAATGCAGGGCTGGTTCAACATTAGGAAAACTATTAACATAATCAACCACATCAATAAGAATACCAACCAAAATCATATGATTATCTCAATAGATGCAGAGAAAGCTTTTGACAAAGTACAGCGCCCATTCCTAATAAAAACACTAGAGAGTTTAGGAATAGGGGGAGCTTTCCTTAGAATAATAAACAGTATCTACCTAAAGCCATCAGCAAGTATTATATGCAATGGAGATAAATTAGAGGCCTTCCCAATAAGATCAGGGGTGAAACAGGGATGTCCATTATCACCCCTATTATTTAATATTGTTCTAGAAATGTTAGCTTTAGCAATCAGAGAAGAGAAAGGAATTAAAGGAATTAGAATAGGCAAGGAGGAAACAAAACTATCACTCTTTGCAGATGATATGATGGTATACTTAAGGAATCCTCGAGAATCAAGTCAAAAATTACTTGAAACAATTAGCAACTTTAGCAAAGTAGCAGGATATAAAATAAATCCACATAAATCATCAGCATTTCTATACATGACCAACAAAGTCCAGCAGCAAGAGATAGAAAGAGAAATTCCATTTAAATTAACAGTAGGTAATATAAAATACTTGGGAGTCTACTTGCCAAGACAAACCCAGGAACTCTATGAACACAACTACCAAACACTCTTCACACAAATCAAATCAGATCTAAATAATTGGAAAGATATCAATTGCTCATGGATAGGCAGAGCTAATATAGTAAAAATGACAATACTGCCTAAATTAATTTACTTATTCAGTGCCATACCAATCAGGCTACCTAAAAATTATTTTATACAGCTAGAAAAAATAATAACAAAATTCATCTGGAAAAACAAAAAATCAAGAATATCCAGGGAAATAATGAAAAAAAATTCACAGGAAGGTGGGTTAGCGGTACCAAACCTGTAGCTTTACTATAAAGCGGCAGTCATCAAAACTATCTGGTACTGGCTAAAAAATAGAGTGGTAGATCAATGGAATAGGCTAGGCTCAGGAAATGCAGTAGTAAATGACACTAGTAATGTAGTGTTTGATAAACCCAAAGACTCCAGCTTCTGGGATAGGAACTCAGTATTTGACAAAAACTGCTGGGAAAACTGGAAGATAGTATGGCAGAAATTAGGCTTAGACCAACATCTTACACCTTATACTAAAATAAGGTCAAAATGGATACATGATTTAGACATAAGAGGTGATACCATAGGTAAATTAGGAGAGAAAGGAATAGTGTACCTATCAGATCTTTGGAAAGGAGAACAGTTTTTGACCAAACATGAGATAGAGTATATTATAAAATGCAAAGTGGATGATTTTGATTATATTAAATTAAAAAATTTTTGTACAAACAGAAGCAATGCATCCAAAATTGGAAGGGAGGCAGAAAGCTGGGAAACAATTTTTGAGGCCAGTGCTTCTGATAAAGGCCTCATCTCTAAAATATATAGGGAATTAAATCAAATTTATAAGAATCCAAGTCATTCCCCAATTGAGAAATGGTCAAAGGATATGAACAGGCAGTTTTCTGATGAAGAAACCAAAGCTATCTATTCCCATATGAAAAAATGCTCTAAATCTCTAATGATTAGAGAGATGCAAATTAAAACAACTCTGAGGTACCACCTGACACCTATCAGATTGGCTAAAATGACAAAAAAGGAAGATAATAAATGTTGGAGAGGCTGTGGGAAAATTGGAACACTAATGCATTGTTGGTGGAGCTGTGAGCTGATCCAACCATTCTGGAGAGCAATTTGGAATTATGCCCAAAGGGCGATAAAGCTGTGCATACCCTTTGACCCAGCAATCCCACTTTTAGGTCTTTTGCCCAAAGAAATCATGGAAGGGGGAAAGGGACCCACATGTACAAAAATATTTATAGCTGCTCTTTACGTGGTAGCAAGGAATTGGAAGTTGAGGGGGTGCCCATCAATTGGGGAATGGCTGGACAAGTTGTGGTATATGAATACAATGGAATACTATTGTGCTGTAAGAAATGATGAGCAGGAAGAGTTCAGAGAAACCTGGAGGGTCTTACGTGAGCTGATGATGAGTGAGATGAGCAGAACCAGAAGAACATTGTACACAGTATCATCAACATTGAGTGTTGACCTACTGTGATGGACTATATTCTTCTCACCAATGCAATTGTACAGAAGAGTTCCAGGGAACTCATGATAGAAGAGGATCTCCAAATCCAAGAAAAAAAAAAGAAAGAAAGAACTGTGGAGTATAGATGCTGATTGAACCATATTATTTCTTTTGTTTTGGGTGCTGTTGTGTTTTTTTTTCTATTTTGAGGTTTTGCATCACTGCTCTGATTCTTTCTCTTGTAACAGGATTAATGCAGAAATAGGATTAATGTTATTATGTGTATATATATGTGTGTATATATATATATATCTATATGTATATGTATAGAGATATATAGATATAACCTATATCAGATTACCTGCTGTCTAGGGGAGGGGGGAGGGAGGGGAGGGAGGGAGAAAAATCTGAAATTGTAAAGCATGTATAAACAAAAGTTGAGAACTATCTTTACATGTAACGGAAAAAATAAAATATCTCATAAGAAAAAAAAAAAAAAGAAAAAAAAAAAAGAAAAAATCCCCAGGGCCAGATGGGTTTACGGGTGAATTTTACCAAACATTTAAAGAACAATTAATTCCAATATTATACAGATTATTTGGAAAAATAGGTGAAGAAGGAGTTCTACCAAATTCGTTTTATGACACAAATATGGTGGTGATACCAAAACCAGGCAAATCAAAAACAGAGAAAGAAAATTATAGACCAATTTCCCTAATGAATATTGATGCTAAAATCTTAAATAAGATATTAGCAAGGAGATTACAGCAAGTGATCACCAGGATAATACACTATGACCAGGTGGGATTTATACTAGGAATGCAGGGCTGGTTCAACATTAGGAAAACTATTAACATAATCAACCACATCAATAAGAAAACCAACCAAAATCATATGATTATCTCAATAGATGCAGAGAAAGCTTTTGACAAAGTACAGCACCCATTCCTAATAAAAACACTAGAGAGTTTAGGAATAGGGGGAGCTTTCCTTAGAATAATAAACAGTATCTACCTAAAGCCATCAGCAAGTATTATATGCAATGGAGATAAATTAGAGGCCTTCCCAATAAGATCAGGGGTGAAACAGGGATGTCCATTATCACCCCTATTATTTAATATTGTTCTAGAAATGTTAGCTTTAGCAATCAGAGAAGAGAAAGGAATTAAAGGAATTAGAATAGGCAAGGAGGAAACAAAACTATCACTCTTTGCAGATGATATGATGGTATACTTAAGGAATCCTTGAGAATCAAGTCAAAAATTCCTTGAAACAATTAACAACCTTAGCAAAGTAGCAGGATATAAAATAAATCCACATAAATCATCAGCATTTCTATACATGACCAACAAAGTCCAGCAGCAAGAGATAGAAAGAGAAATTCCATTTAAAGTAACGGTAGGTAATATAAAATACTTGGGAGTCTACTTGCCAAGACAAACCCAGGAACTCTATGAACACAACTACCAAACACTCTTCACACAAATCAAATCAGATCTAAATAATTGGAAAGATATCAATTGCTCATGGATAAGCAGAGCTAATATAGTAAAAATGACAATACTGCCTAAATTAATTTACTTATTCAGTGCCATACCAATCAGGCTACCTAAAAATTATTTTATACAGCTAGAAAAAATAATAACAAAATTCATCTGGAAAAACAAAAAATCAAGAATATCCAGGGAAATAATGAAAAAAAATTCACAGGAAGGTGGGTTAGCGGTACCAAACCTGTAGCTTTACTATAAAGCGGCAGTCATCAAAACTATCTGGTACTGGCTAAAAAATAGAGTGGTAGATCAATGGAATAGGCTAGGCTCAGGAAATGCAGTAGTAAATGACACTAGTAATGTAGTGTTTGATAAACCCAAAGACTCCAGCTTCTGGGATAGGAACTCAGTATTTGACAAAAACTGCTGGGAAAACTGGAAGATAGTATGGCAGAAGTTAGGCTTAGACCAACATCTTACACCTTATACTAAAATAAGGTCAAAATGGATACATGATTTAGACATAAGAGGTGATACCATAGGTAAATTAGGAGAGAAAGGAATAGTGTACCTATCAGATCTTTGGAAAGGAGAACAGTTTTTGACCAAACATGAGATAGAGTATATTATAAAATGCAAAGTGGATGATTTTGATTATATTAAATTAAAAAATTTTTGTACAAACAGAAGCAATGCATCCAAAATTGGAAGGGAGGCAGAAAGCTGGGAAACAATTTTTGAGGCCAGTGCTTCTGATAAAGGCCTCATCTCTAAAATATATAGGGAATTAAATCAAATTTATAAGAATCCAAGTCATTCCCCAATTGAGAAATGGTCAAAGGATATGAACAGGCAGTTTTCTGATGATGAAACCAAAGCTATCTATTCCCATATGAAAAAATGCTCTAAATCTCTAATGATTAGAGAGATGCAAATTAAAACAACTCTGAGGTACCACCTGACACCTATCAGATTGGCTAAAATGACAAAAAAGGAAGATAATAAATGTTGGAGAGGCTGTGGGAAAATTGGAACACTAATGCATTGTTGGTGGAGCTGTGAGCTGATCCAACCATTCTGGAGAGCAATTTGGAATTATGCCCAAAGGGCGATAAAGCTGTGCATACCCTTTGACCCAGCAATCCCACTTTTAGGTCTTTTGCCCAAAGAAATCATGGAAGGGGGAAAGGGATCCACATGTACAAAAATATTTATAGCTGCTCTTTACGTGGTAGCAAGGAATTGGAAGTTGAGGGAGTGCCCATCAACTGGGGAATGGCTGGACAAGTTGTGGTATATGAATACAATGGAATACTATTGTGCTGTAAGAAATGATGAGCAGGAAGAGTTCAGAGAAACCTGGAGGGTCTTACGTGAGCTGATGATGAGTGAGATGAGCAGAACCAGAAGAACATTGTACACAGTATCATCAACATTAAGTGTTGACCTACTGTGATGGACTATATTCTTCTCACCAATGCAATGGTACAGAAGAGTTCCAGGGAACTCATGATAGAAGAGGATCTCCAAATCCAAGAAAAAAAAAGAAAGAAAGAACTGTGGAGTATAGATGCTGATTGAACCATATTATTTCTTTTGTTTTGGGTGCTGTTGTTTTTTTTTTTTCTATTTTGAGGTTTTGCATCACTGCTCTGATTCTTTCTCTTGTAACAGGATTAATGCAGAAATAGGATTAATGTTATTATGTGTATATATATGTGTGTGTGTGTGTATATATATATATATATATATGTTTATGTATAGAGATATATAGATATAACCTATATCAGATTACCTGCTGTCTAGGGGAGGGGGGAGGGAGGGGAGGGAGGGAGAAAAATCTGAAATTGTAAAGCATGTATAAACAAAAGTTGAGAACTATCTTTACATGTAATGGAAAAAATAAAATATCTCATAAAAAAAAAATCTATGACTAATTAAGGGTGGCTAGGAGAATAAATGAGGTGAGTTCATTATGTGCTTCTCAGCCAGATCTAAATCCCACTGGATAGCCACAGATCTGCCACAACCACCACTACCACCAGCAACCATCAATGTCCTCATTGTTTTTGGTAGTCCCTAACAATCATAGAGCAAAAGCAAGAAGGGTTTATCCAGCTCAGATTCCATCTCCTTCTCCTTACTAATAGCACATTAAACTCTTAGGTGTTTTAAAAGGGATTTATAATAAAGCACCCAAAGAGAACACACAATGAGAAAGCAGGTTCCAAAAACTGATGAAAAGCATAATAGTTTCACAACCTGCAAATGTTCCCACATCTTGGGTCATCACCATCAGCTACAGGTCACTCAGATTATTCTATTTCAATTTCCTCACACCTAATTTCCATTGTCCCTCTCTGAACTGGATATTAAATGAATTCCAGTTATTCTAGAAATAAATTTGATGACTAAACAAGGCTTTGTGTTGGTTTGTTTCAAATCTCTTTCTAGAAAATGCCTCTCCATCTTTCCCTTATAGGAAATCAGTGTCTAGACCTTAGGAAAAGTCTTTTTCCCATAAAGACTCCTTTCCAGAATGTCTCACTCTAACCCTCTGAAAAAAGCCTAGGAAAATGCTTCCCTCACTGCACCCCAACTTTGACAATTTCACTCTCTGGATCCAAAAGCTACCTGCCTTCTGATTTAAGGGAAAATAAGACTTGGCAATAAATCTTTTCTAGAGTATATCCGGTGCTTCTCTTTCACAGTATTTCAGCCTCATTGCCTTGCATACCAAGAGAAGACCCTTCTTTACTCTTACCCACATACTCAATGGCTTCTTTCTTTCTCTTTCTTTCTTTCTCTCTTTCTTTCCCTTCTTCCTTCCTTCCTTTCTTTTTCCTCCCCTCTGTCCTTCCTTCCCTCCTTCCTTCCTACCTACTTACCTATATAAACTTCAGAACATATTTAAAGACTTTCAATTCCTAAGGGCACAGCACTGGGTCCAATGGCAAGGCCTAGGGATTCTATTCAGATGGTAGTGCAGTGTGTCTACAGGGCACAGAGACAGGACAGATTGTAAGGCTTGAAGGTCCTTAGGATGCAATGGCAGGGAAGATAATAAGGCCTAGTAATCATCTCTTTTATTAGAAAGAATAAGAGTCTATAACTCCCATCTCATCCAAAATATGTTAGCCATCAAGCAGCCTGCTTATCCTGGGCTAGGACAGGATGTGAAGGGGGAAGATGAGATATGGTATATATAGGGATGAAGTAAAGAGAGGGTTAATTCCTTGTATTTTGGCAGTTCTTCCCCTTCTCCAACTTCCATATAAGTTCTGGGACAGCTGCATGGGGAGGGGGAAAGGGGAAGGCAAGGTGATGATTCATTAAGTCTGCTTGGGTCTCTGCTTTCCCAGGAGCCCTTCCCCATTCCCTAGCTCATCTTGTAGGATACATGTTTTTACAATCTATGAGCAAAAATTGTTTATGCATTTAGGTATATCAAATTATCCTCACATCTTTTTTCTTTCCCCAGATAAATGGACAGAGTAATTTCCCCTCACTAGCATAACTGTGTTGTGAAACATTCTGATGTTGTGGCCCCTGTTGGATGAACAAACAGTAAAACTGTTTTTCTAAAACCTGACCTTTCTTGGGGTCAAAACAATTGGATCAGTCTCCTATACTTTCCTCAAGGAACCACAGTGGAATACGGATGCCAGAAAAAAACTAGATAAAAACTGATTGATTCCATTTTATGTCTTTGCCAATTGGTTTAGCTCACTGTCTGCTCCACTGCTTCCTATGGGCCATTGTTGAGTTTTTGCATATGCCATGTTTGGAGAACAATACAAATTTAATGTTGCATGCTATCAAGAATCCTTGAAATCCTGAATAGAAACAACTAAATTGCTAACTGCTTTGTCAACCTGTTAAAAAAGAGCCAAAGGAAATATCTGGGAAGGGAGGGAGCTCCAAAGAATTTTGCATGGATGTTTTTCCCTTCCCAAAGGGACCATGGGTCCCTTTGTCCTTATAAGTTCCCAGGAACAAAAGATTGTCTATGGGAATAAAATAAGATAATGAATTTAAGTTTATTTATTTTGGTCTATGCATACACACATGTGTATACATGTTCATAGGTAAATATGTGTATATCCCTCTGTGTTCCTATCAATCTACTTATACATCTCTCGCCTTCCTTCCCACTCATCATTTCTCCCTCTCTTCAACCTTTATCTAATGCTTCCTCACAGCTTAGCTGTGACCCTGTGTTGTTGTTTTTGGGAAGTCTATACTTAAAGAATCCAAGTTCTGACATGTCCAGTGATGCCGAAATGATGTTAAGTATATTTCACCACAGAAGGGATATCTGTTGACATAAATCCAAGTGCATTGGGCTGAACTATTATTATATTATTGGCCACCAGGAGATTTTTGTTTGTTTGCTTGATTGTTTGTTATTAAACCAGGATCTAAATGGCACAGTACATAATGGATACCAAGAAGGAAGCTGTGGATTCTGAGTCTGGGTAGTTTTAATTGTGGTTAGTGCTAGTTTTTCTTCTTTTCAGTGCCTCCTAGGCTGAGGGTTTGCATCTAATTGTCATAATATCATCACAAACCACAGATTACCATAGGTTGCTAGAATGAACCTTAGAGACCAAATAGTAGAATCCCACATGTCATGGAGGAGTGGGGTGTCAAGATAATGGAATGTGATAGATGAGATTTGGCAGATACTCAGGAGCCCACCTGAGTGGATCACTGGCTGATTTGACTGGATTAGTAGTTGACTAGATTCTAAGCACATCTGGCTGGTATTTGACAGTACTTAAGAAAGCATGGTTCTCAGAATCTAAAAAAAACTTTGAACTTCTGGTCCAAACAACCAACCAGCTTGAAGAACCTCCCCATTCTGAGAGGGGACAGGAAGGAGGAAAAGGGAGCCTGCGTGAAGAGCACTGTCTTTTTGGTTCCTGACTTGGTGGTGATGGCAGAGAACAATGGAGAGGAGTTGAGGAAAGATAGGATTGAGAGGTTGTAGGAATTCTGTTCTCTATATTTCTCTTTCTATATTTCAATAAACCCTTAAAAATCTAAACTCATTTTATCAGTTATTTTAGTCAGTTTCCCCCCAAACTGGGGGAACAGATTAGAATCCACATTTAGAATCTTAAATTACACAAGGGGAAAGGAGGAAGAATAGTTCGGTGGTGAGATACTAAAACCAGTGTTCCAATGTATCTAAAGGCAGCAGCTTTAAGCTACTTTTCAAACAGAGAGAGTTGCACAAGTAACTATGTTAATAAATGTTAATAAATGCCTGTAACATTTTCTACCTGCATGGAACAACCCCCTGAGTCAGAAGTTCTGGCACTAATCTAGGGAGGACACTCAAACTCCCCTGACTTCTTCTTGTGGGAACCAAATTTGGTCTACAAGGGAGTAAGGAGAAAAAAAAAAGTGATTTGGGTAATCTCCTGGTGTTCCTTGACATTTTAGTGGGATGGCTCATTTCATTATCTCTTTAAACAAGAATTAGGAGTTTAAGGGAAAGGAAATGGAAAAGCAAAAATTTTGGATATTGTAGGCAGATGGTATGGGGAGGGTAGGAAGCGGGGGTAGGAGTTGAATTCATGATGAAGAAATAAACTTCTTAATTGGAAATGTACTCTAATGCTCATTTGGGTTGCAAAAATAAAGATCATTTTTTCTGTTTTTCTTCTCCAAACTATCAGATAAAATACCTGATGAGTGTCAGTAGCCATATTCATTAGCCTCACACAAAGAAGACAAGTGTATAGGCAGGATGTTACAAACAAGCAAAGGCAGTTGGAGAAAACCTGAACTGATGGTCATGTGTTGCATCCCAAACCTCGCTGGAATCTCGTCTTTTATCATAAATACTGAATTTGTGGCCAAGTCAAATTGGTTTTTTCTTGATGCCTCACACATTCTATTTTCTCCCTTGGGTCCTTTGCACTGGGTATCCCCACGCCTGGAATGCACTCTCTCCTCATCCCCTATACTAGTGTCTTCTAAAATTATCTGCAATTTACCTTGTGTGTGTGTGTGTGTGTGTGTGTGTGTGTGTGTGTGTGTGTGTGTGTGTGTGTATAAAATTTACTTAACTGTTTTCATACTGTCTCCATCATTAGTGAATTCCTTGCAGGCAGAAATTGCTTTTGCCTTTCTATTTCATCCTGTGCCCTTAACATAATGTCCATTACATGATGAGGACTTTAAAAAAATAAATATTTGCTTGACCTGATCTAAAATATGAAACTTTCCCTGATCTCTTCAACTACTAGTGTTCTCTCTCCTAAGCCACTGGGTCATAGCCAGTCATCTTGAATTATATCTTGCCACTGGACCTTGAAGGCTCTGGAGGAGTGAGCCAGGCTGATGATTTTGTGCAATTCTGCCTTACTTAAATCCAATTCACTTGCAAGTCAAGACACCGTCCTCATGAAGTCATTTGTTCTCTTAGAGAATGAAGGATAAATAACAATATTTGAGTAGTAGCTGCCCCCTGGAGACCCAACTGGCCAGTTCCAATTGAGCAATGCTATTTCTCCTTTTACTCCTCCTCTTCTTCCTTCTCTTCTTCCTCCTTTTCCTCTTGCCCTTCTGTCCCTGTAGGGAGTCATACCCTTACATATGGATATTCTATCCAAAAAAAATACTTTTTTATTGCTTATACCTTTCAAGGTATTTTGGGGTTTGACAGTTAGAATTTTTCCGATTTATTTATTTTATCATTTCCCCCCCCTCCACAAATCTGGGACAATTGATTCTTTTGTTTCATGTAGTTTTCATTTATGATTTCTTGAAATATAGCTATAAAAATCCAGGCTCTGTTTAAGCCCATTGTGATTCAAATGGAGCTAATTGACTATACCTTTAAACCCAAATCACTCTGGCCTTCATTGATTGGCCAATTATAGGAACCAGCCCAAGCCTCTCTTGCTCATAGTTTGTTTTGATGATTCAGAGTGAGTGTAAATAGAAATTGTTTTCCCTTCTGACCTGAAACTCTGAGGGTCATCCACTTCCAGATTGATACTTTGGGGATGGCAAACTAGGGCATTTTTTGTCTCAATTCTTACCTAACCTTTAATCATTGAATGGGCATTGCCTCAGAAAAACTAGGACCTGGGGAAGACCTTAGTTTAAAAAGGCCAAGGTCTCCCAAGGAATCCTGGGCCCTTGTCAGTTACCTTGATTTATGTGTTGCCACTGGACTTTGAAGACTCTGGTTGAGAAAATGAAGCTGATAACTTTGTGCAGCTGTGCCTCACTGAAATCCATTTCACTCATAAGATATCACCCTCATGATGTCATTGGTCCTCTTCAAGAAGAAAAACAAACAATAATCACCCTTGTAAACAACCTTGTATTCAGTTACTTGGTATTTATTTGCATTTATTGTCTAAATATAAAAATGCATATATGTATATGTATATATGTATATGTACACACACACACACTCCTATTTGTCTGTCTGTCTATGCCCTTACACTTGGGATGTAAACTTCTTACAAACTGGGGCTTGTTTCAGTTATTGTATTTGTATTCCCAAAGCTTGATCCAAGGTCTAACATATCTTAGGTACTTAATAAATGCTTGTTGAATGATTTTTTTCTGGATAAGAAGCATATCATTCTATTTTTTTCAAATTCTTACTTATTATCCCACACCCAGTAATTGCTCAATAAATGTTTATCAAACCAAATAATAAATTAAATCACATTGTAAGAGGCTTATATCAAGAAAGAGTTAGGTAAAAATAGATTTTTTCTACAATTTTAGAGAGCTAACAAATCAGTAACAAAATCATGGGATATATTTGTTGAAAT
This sequence comes from Dromiciops gliroides, assembly GCF_019393635.1. Classification (NCBI taxonomy): domain Eukaryota; kingdom Metazoa; phylum Chordata; class Mammalia; order Microbiotheria; family Microbiotheriidae; genus Dromiciops; species Dromiciops gliroides. The sequence continues at coordinate 106,235,008 of NC_057862.1, read as the reverse complement.
TCTTCTACCTTGGACCATGGCAAGTTGACTTTCTCCTTTAAGCTCTAGATTCTAAGCACTTTTAGAAGAATCGGCTGCAGAAGGTGGCTAGATCTGAGATTGAACATACAGGATCAAGACTGATCCATAATTTGGTATTTGAGCATTTGGCATGCATTTTGTTTGAGCTATTGAAAGGCCATTTTGAAAGCTATAATATGTGAGGAAGCTGAGGATGGACACCTTTGCCATTGTTTATGATGATTCTTTGGGTCCCCTCACAAGTCTATGTTGATAACTATCCTGTAAAATTGGAAAGCAACTCCTGCCAACTTTGTGCTAGGTCTGTGTCTAAGTGGAGCCAGACTGCCTTCTATTATTCTGAGTTCTGTCATCAGCATCATAAAACAAAGAAAGACATATTCTCCTTGGGGAGAATCTCAGCAGGGAAAGGCAAAGCTGCACCCTGCTTGGAAACATTTTATTTTTGCTTCCCTGTATAAAAGGCAACCATGAGGAAATGTTCCACCACTCATCCTCCCACTTTCTTTCAAATCAAAGCAACATAGCAAATTAACAGAGGCAGGAGCTAAGGGGTTACCTCCATGAGCAAAAGCCTGGCTCAGAGCCCTGGCCTGAAAATCTATGAGCTACTGTCTTCTCTGTACTCACCCCTCCCCCTCAACAGGAGCTTCTATGCAGACACTTTGAACATAGAACCATAAAAGTGGAGACTTTAGAAGGGACCTAACACATCTTGTCCAACAAACTTGTTTTTACAGATAAAGAAAGTGAAGCCCAGATTGGGGAAATGAATTTCCCAGTCATAGAGTGAGTTGACATCAGTATATTGGATTCTTTGAGCTCTTAAAGTTGTTCTTGATTTTCCCATAATGCTTATTTGGGTATATCTATAATGTATCTGACCAATGTCTCCTATTAAAGGGACGTGGAGATAGGGTTACTATTACTTGTAGGCCATAAGACAGTCCACTGATGTGATCTGAAATTAACACCTGGTTCTGTGCTTGATGTTGACAGCAGCAAAATGAAGCTCATGTAAAGGAAGCTAAGTGAGATCAGGATGACTCTAAAAACCATGCCATGTGAGAACCAATTATAGGAAGAAAGGAAGTAGATGCATTTCTCGTGGAAAAGACTGAAGGGACATGTAATAGCTGATATTTAAAGAGATTTCATATGCCAGAGGGATTATGTTTATTCTTCATGGTTGCGAAGGACAGGACTAGGCCCAATGAGGAGAAATTATAGAGAAATAAATATCCATATATCATGAAGAAAGCATTCCTAATAATTACAACTACACCAATTTGGCGTGAGCTGCTTTATGAGGTAGTGAGTTCTTCTGCCTTGGAGATCTAGGTTTTACTCTCTGGAATCAAACAGATTAAGTGAAAATCTTTCCATGTGACAGCCCTTCAATTACTTGAACATGGCTGTTATCCCCACTCCACCCATCCCTTAAGGTTGTTTTTTTTTTTTTCTTCAGCCTAAATAACATTATGTCTTACATATGGGAATATAAATATAAGGTCCTTCAAAACCCTGATCGAGCTCCTCTGGACATTCTCCAGTTCATCAATATCCTTCTCAATTTATGGGGCCAAGAAGGGAAGACAATACAGGATGTGGTCTGACCGGGCACTATTCCTGTAAGCATTGTCTCCCTTGGTATACCAGTATCAGGCCTTAGAACATGTGCGTTTCTTTTGTTAGCTTTGGTTGGTCTAGTAATAGCATTTCCTAGAAGCCACTTATGGAATCATAGCACTACAGATTTAGAACTGAAAAAAAAAAAGAAAGTTAGCGGTAATCTAGTCCAAGTCATCATTTATGCATGACTTAACAAATGTAATCATCGATCAATTAGTTGTTCAATCCACAAGAACCTATTGAACATCTACTATGAGCCAGCTATTGTGATAAGAGGTAAAATTTGAACCCAGGTCCTCTAACTCCACATTCAATGCTCCTTCCAATGTACCCTTATGAGTTTACTCTTCATCCCTTTTTTTAATAACTTCTGAATATGTTCCATTTAAGATGAGTATATTAGTAATAATGTCTACCTGTAATATATTATAAGGTTTGGAAACTGTCAGGGAAGCTGGAGAATTATTTAAACCTAGACTTTCTCTTTCTGAAATTCTTTACTACCCTTTGATGTGCAAACGTTTAGACCAACCTTTTTGATGGGCAAAGATAAATCTCTCAAGATTGTCTCAGTATATTGTTCTCCTACCATGAGGCACGAGAAGATTCTGCAGGGCCGTTCCTTCTGTTTTCCATCCCTTGCGTTTTAACATTCGATTATTTATTTCCCCTTCTCTTGTCTTTGTTGTAGTACCTGGCACAAGACTGGGCTAAATTTGCAACCTTCTGTTACTAGGGAGTTGAGAGTTAGCTTGATATAGGCCACAGGTGGCAAGTATTTTCTGTTAATGTGTTTTACTGATTTTATCCTGTGTTTCGATTTTAAGCAAATTTTCTTTTTTTATTTTTAAATTTCTACAATGTGATACCATAGGATTAATATAGTGGCTTTTCATAGGGAAGAAATTCAGAGGGAATGGTGTCTCAAAGTGTAAATTCAAATAACTATGAACTGAAAACAGGTCCCTAGAGACATAGAAGTAACAATAGGCATTGTACTGGAGATGGATACTTTCCAGGATCTTGTCTCCTTTTTCCCATAACCTTTATAAAGATAAACCTTCCCATTCTTTCTCTACTTTTGGCCCACCCTGTATGAGTGGGGGATTTAGGAAGGTGGAATAAGGGAAAGAGAATAAGCCTTTATTAAGTACCAGCCTATTTATTATGTTCCATCCTAGGTAGCACAGTAGATAGAGTGCTGGCTCTGGACCTAGGAAGACATCCCTTATGAGTTCACATCTGGCCTCAAGGAAAGTGACTTAACCCTGTTCACTTCAATTTCCTCATGTGTAAAATGTGCAAATGACTCCAGTATTTTTGCCAAGAAAACCCTCAAATGGGGTCACAAAGAGTCAAACATGACAGAAATGATTAAACAACATGTATGAGGCACTATTCTAAGCACTTTGCATATATTATCTCATTTGAATACTACAATATATCATTTGGTCCTCACAACACCCCTGTAAGGTTGTTGTTTGTCCTTCATTCTTGAAAAGGACCTTGACATCAGGATGATGTCATGACTTGCATTGAATTCAATTTAAGTGAAGGAGGGCTGTGTAAGGTCACCAACCTCACTTTGTCCTCCAGAAGCATCTGGCTCTAGTGGCAAGTTATATATCAGGACAGTTGGACATGGCCCCAGATGTTTAAGGCAATTGGGGTTATGACTTGTCCAGGTTCACAGAGCTACTAAGTGCCTGAGGTGAGATTTGAATTCAGGTCCTCCCAACTTCAGGGCCAGTGCTGTATTCTCTGCCCCACCTAGCTTCCCCACCCTGTGAGGAAGGTGCTATTAAGATCCCAATTCTACAATTAATGGCAGTCCAGCAGATAGAGGTTAAGTGACTTGCCCAAGGTCACATTGCTAATAGGTATCTAAGACTGGGTTGGTACTTAGGACTTCCTGACTGCAGGCCCAGTACTCTATCCACTCACTATGTCACCTAGCTATCTATTCAATGCTTCTTTCCCAAAGCTCAGGTTGGAGAGTAGAAAACAAGAGATTGTCCTTGGCATTGGTGTCCTTGAAGATTTCAATGTGTAAGTAGAGATTAGTGACCTGCAAGTTCTATGGGACTTCAGGTGTAGGACATCACCAGTGATGAACTGGGGAATCTGTGGTGCCTTCAGCAGCTCCTGCCTTTGTAGATGTCTTTCATCCTTAGGCAGCTGCCCTGGTCCTTCCTTTGGTGTTAATTCAATGGAGGGAATCTGAAGGAGGATTACCTAATAACAGGTCTCCAGTATTTTTGCTTCCCCTGGGACATACTTGTGTTCATGTCCTATGAGATTGGAGTGTTCGAAGTAAGTAGGGATGTTGATTGTGGATGCAGAGAAGACTGAGCAGGGGTGGGAGCAAGAAAACAGACATAATAGCTGTCTTCAAATTTTTGAAAGCCTATCGTGTAAAATAGATATTAGACTCATTCTGTTTGGCCTCAGAGGGCAGAACCAGGAGCAGTGGGTGGCAGTTGAAAAGAAGCAAGTTTAGGTAAATTAGGGAGAGAATATCCTAATAATTAGACCTGTCTAAAAGTAGGATAGGGTGCCTAGAGAAGTGGGGGGTTCCTCCTCCTTAAATCTAATACTGGGTGAGATTTATCAGATATGTTAGAGTGGGTATTCATTTGACCAGGTATGAATTTGACCAGATGTCCTCCAATACCACTCCCAACTCTCAAATTCTGTGATTCTCTACCTGTTGAATATCATCAGGCCATTCAGCTCATAGAAAAAGGTCAGTTAATCAATTTAATCATCATGAAAATTGAAAGAAATTTCAGATCAGTTCACAGTATTTAGATTCTTTTTTCTTGGGGGTTCCATAATTGTTGTTTGGGACTATTAATAAAGAAGTACTGTTCAGTACTAAAGAGGGGTGAAATATCTGCCAGATTATGGGGCTGTCCCAAAATATAGGGACACTTACTCTTCTCCCCCAGGGCTCTAGAATTCCCTTTTGATTGCTCATTGAAGTCAGTTGAGCAGGAAGAATCATATCTAATTTGATTATTCAAACTGAGTCTCAGAACTTCTGTGTGCCTCAGTTTCCTATCTGTAAATGGGCATAATAATAGCACTTATCTCTAGGATTGTGGTGAGGATCAAATAAGATATATGTAAAGTGCTTTGCAAATCTTAAGGCACTATGCAAATGCTAGCTAAGTATTAAGAATAAATAAATGAATAAATGATCGACTGAATAAATAAATGGTTAATCAGAGAAGACTAAAACAAGAGCAAAGGGATATTATCCTATTTCACTAGAACAAAATACTTTATTGAGTGCCTACTATGTCCCAAGCACTGCACTATGCCTGTCACCAAATTTAACATTCTTGCTGCCTGCTACCTCCTACCATTTCATTCAAACTGTCTCCCATTTTCGGAAAGTATATCATTCTCAAACCTGCTTTATAGATTCTTTTTCTTCCTTCAAGGTTCCCCTTCTTCTTCACCCTCCTGTCTTCCCAAGCTTCCTTGAAAACCCAACTCATGTCTCCCCTTCTCCGAGAGGCTTTTTCCAGGTCTACCCACTGCTAGTGCCTTCCCTTTGAGATTACCTCCCATTTAGGGTCCGAGTTCAAATCTCCTCTCATGTATTTACTAGCTGTGTGACCCTGTGCAAGTTACTTAACCCAAATTGCCTTAAAACATCAGGGATCATCTCCAGTCATCCTGATATATATCTTGCCACTGGACCCAGATGGCTCTGGAGGAGAGAGTGATCTTGCACAGACCTCCCTCACTTAAATCCAATTCAATGCAAGTCATGACATCATCCCAATGTCATAGTCCTCTTTGAGAATGAAGAACAAACAACAGCTCCCATTTACACTGTATATAACTTGTGTATTCATAATTGTTTACATGTTGAAAATATGTTAGAATGGGAGCCTCTTGCTGTCAGAAACCTTATCCCTTCCTTTTTTTGTTTGTTTGTTTGTATCCTTAGTGCTTTGCTCAGTGTTTGGCACATAGTAAACTCTTGATAAATGTCTATGGATGCTACTGATGCTGATGCTGCTGATACATATTCCTCCTCTCCCCAAACCCCAGCTGTCCATATTCCATTCTCTTCAAATCCTTTCTTGGATCTGTTCACTGTTCTGGTCCCTCCCCACATAGAAATGTGCTTCTCTAGGGAACCTCTATTCAATGTGAGCTCTTTGGGAGCAGAAACTGTCTCTTTTTATCTTTGTATACCTTGCATGTAGCACAGTACCCTGCACATAGCAGACATGAAATGGCCATTGGATTGAATGAGTTCGAACTTAATTGAATTGAATTGAATTGAATTGAATCTGCTCCTTCCCCTGAAGACTAAAATGGCCCTGAGGCACTAGGAATTTTAACAGGAGGAATTAAATCAGTGCCCTGTATGCCTACAGGCCCAGAATAGATTTGTGGGTGTCATAGTGGAATTGGATAATCTATTCATTATTTATAGTGGCATTTACAGAATAGAGGGATTTTTTTAAACTCAGCAGCACAATAAAAATGTTTAATTAATGGCATATGTGAGTCTTAAGCAAAGATTCCCTTGCTTTATGGGTTAAGCAAACTCTTACTGCCTTTCATGGGAGCTTCCTCCTAGATGCTGACAAGCTTGTTTGTTTATGCTCACTTGGCTATCCCATAAACCAGGCTGGAATTAGGCCTTTGGTAGGAGCTCAGTGTCAGGTAATCTCTGAGTAACAGGCTCTAGGCTTAAAGGACTTCTCTCTCTGGATACAGGAGGTATGCTTGGATTAGTAGGTTGTAGTGAGGAGTAAAAACAAAGCAAACAACAACAAAAATCATGCTTGAAGTCAAAGAATTGGGGTCAATTTTGCATATAATTTACATATGCTTTAAAGCATACAAAGTATCTCCCTGAGAGAACTTGAGATCCTTAAACTCAATGACTGTATCACCTTTGTCTTTGCAACCCTATCAAGTGGCATAACATGCAAAAAGGAAGAGGCCTTTGATTTCATTGACCTAAGGAACTCCTGGATAAGCAAACCCCATCTACTGATACAGGTTTCAAACCTTTTTTTTTTTTTAAATCTACAGAATTTAAGACTTTTAAATTAGAGAGTTGCTTAGAGCACTGAAAGGTCAAATTGCTAGTTTGTGTCAGAGTCAAAACCTAAATCCAGGTCTTCCTGGTTCTGGGGAAGGTTAACCATCTATCACACCACAATGTCTCTCTACATGTACTAGGCAAGTTACTGAATGATAAATTGACCATGGTCAAGCCATTTAGTCTCTAGAGTACTGGCTTTCTTAACTGTAAAATGATGGATTTGGACCAGATCCTGTGGTGTCAAACTCAAAGAGAAATGGGGGCGAGCAAATTATACATAACTATCCTTGAAGACCACATTTGTCTTAGAAAGCCACAAATTAACATTATCCATATTCAATCACATAGATAGATAGATAGATAGATAGATAGATAGATAGATAGATAGATAGATAGATAGATATAGATATAGATATAGATATATAGACATAGATTTTTTTTTTTTTTGCGGGGCAATTGGGGTTAAGTGACTTGCTCAGGGTCACACAGCTAGTAAGTGTCTGAGGCCAAATTTGAACTCAGGTACTCCTGACTCCAGGGCCAGTTCTCTATCCACTGCACCATCTAGCTGCCCCTATTCTTTCATATTTTAATTTTTTTTCTTAAATGTTTCCCTCATTACATTTTAATCTAGTTTCATCTTGGGCCACAATGCTTGAACTGGATTATCTCTAAATTCCTTTCTAGGTCTAAATCTTATGGCCTATGAGTATGAGTAAACTCAGTATTTGGACCACAGGGCTATTCTAGATAGTTACAAGGGAAACTCCTTCCCTGAACCCCATAATCACAGGATACTGTGAATAATGTTTCACTCAGTAGAAAAAATATCACTTTTATATTTTAAACAACACTGTCAAAAATAAAATTTGTTGGGTTGCTGCTTTAAAAAAATTCTCTGCAGTTAAAAAAAAGTATGAGGCTTTTCAATGGTTTACATGATCATAATAATGATATCTAATTATGGTAAATATTTATAAAGCACTCATTTTATCCTTATGACAACCCTGGAGAGTACATGCTATTATTATCTCCATTTAATGATAAGAAAACTGAGGTAGACAAAGGTTAAGTGACTTGCTTATAAATATCTGAGACTGCATTTGAAATTAGAGCTTCTTTACTCCAGGTCCAGACCTCTAGTTACTATTACTCCACCTTGCTGTCTTTAATTATGCACATTGCAACCTTTATTGAAGTTATGAACTGATCCAACCAGTCTGAAGAGCAATTTGGAACTATGCCCAAAGGGCAATCAAATTGTACATACCCTTTGATCCATCAATTGCTACTACTAGGTCTGTATCCCAAAGAGATTTTTTAAAAGGGTGGAGTAGAGGAACCTATTTGTATAAAAATATTTATAGCAGCTCTTTTTATGAAAGTAAATAATTAGAAACTGAGGGGATAGAAACTGGGAAATGGGTATACAAACTATAGTATATGATAGTAATGGAATACTACTGTGCTATAAGAAATGACAAGCAGGCTGATTTCAGAAAAAATACTGGAAAGACTTATACAAACTGATGCAAAGTGAGTGAGCAGAATTAGGAGAACATCAAATACAGTAACCAAAATACTGTACTGTGATCAATTGTGAATGACAACCATTCTCAGCAATACAATGATCCAAGACAATCCCAAAGGACTTATGAGAAATGCTATCCACATCCAGAGAAAGAATTGATGGAGTCTTATTGCAGGTCAAAGCATACTATTTTTCACTTTATCTTTTTCATGTTATTATATTTTTCTTTTGGTTGGTTTCTTCTTTCACAATATAACTAATATAGCAATATGTTTTGCATGATTACATATATATAAGCTATGTCAAACTGCTCACTGTTTTAGGGAGGGGATAAAGAGAGGGAGGGAGAAAGAAAATTTAGAACCCAATGCTTTAAAAAGTATCAAATAATTGTCATTACATCTAATTAGGGAAAATCAAATATTATTTTTAAATGCAGTACATTACCTTTAAAGCACTTTTAAAATGTTTTCATTCAGTTATTTTTCTCTTCACATTAGGAAAAAATATATATATATGGTTCTATATTTCTTTCTTTCTTTTTTTTTCTTTTTTTTTTTTTTTTGCAGGCAATGGGGGTTAAGTGACTTGCCCAGGGTCACACAGCTAGTAAGTGTCAAGTGTCTGAGGCTGGATTTGAACTCAGGTACTCCTGAATCCAGGGCCAGTGCTTTAACCACTGCGCCATCTAGCTGCCCCATGGTTCTATATTTCTAAAGATTAAGCTTCTTACCAGTTGGATCTAGAGGAGAAAAAACTGAAACCAGTTTGTCATAGAAGGCAGCTTGCTGTGTGTGCGGGAAAAAGCCCCTATGCTTTAGGAGTCCTGAGACTAGTGTAAAAATCTAAACTCTGCTTCTTCCTTACATTGTGATTTGTGGCAAATTTCTTCAACTCTTTGTTTTTCTGTTAAACAACAACAACAACAAAGAAATTGGAATAGATCAGCTGTTCTTATCCTTCTTTGCTTCATGGATCACTTTGACAGTCTAATGAGGCCCAAGAGTGTCTTCTCAGAATGATTTTAAATGTATAAAATAATATATACATGACTACAAAGTATAACATTTATATTGAAATGTTCGTTAAAGTATTTTTTTAAAGGTTGTGAGAAAATGATTATAAATAATAAGTTTCTTGGGAGGACCCAGACCCAGTTTTAGTCCCTTTCTCCCCCACTTAAGAAAGTTCAGTTCTTTTAAGGAACTTTAGCTAATTTCTTTGGGTCCAACCGAGGTCTAAAATAGGAATGGAGATCGATTCTTTTGTATAGCTCATTAAAGGACTGATGGGATTAAACCACACCTAGATAATGGACTTTTCCTTGAGCAACTTGGGGGAGAGTCTTTTTGTACTCTTCCCCCTGATGTCATCTGTAGAGATCATTTTAATTTGGACCACCCTCAAGTCAAGTCAAACAATGGAATTGAATGATGATAACCAATTTACTTTGATCAATGTATAGTGACCTGCCTCTATCAAAAGAGGATAAAAGCCTGGACTACTGGAGGGGTCACCATGTTTTTGACTTCTTGGTTCCACTCTTGCCCCAAAATGTTGTCTTTTGGTGCTCCCTCTCCTCTTAGGTCAGTGTAGGTATGGTAGGGCCTCTGAACTCTCCTTGAAACCATGTGCTGGCTCTCTGAGAGACAAAAATGGGTCTTGGACTATTTTCACATGGTCAATTCCTTACTAATATTTAATATTAATTAATAATAAATGCTTACTGTCCAAAAGGGTGCAATAGCTATTATTATATAAATAGTCATGATTTAGAAGTACAGTTTATCCCAATAATTAAAAAAAACACAAGGTTCATGCATCCTAGGTTATGAACCATTGGATCAGATCAGGGCTTCTTAAACTTTTTTTTTAAATTTGCAAACCCTTTTCACCTGAGAATTTTTATGCCACCCCAGGTATATAGGTATATAAAATAGGTATACATAACCTTTTACTGTTGCCAAATCTTTTGTGACCCCTTCCTGTTTATTTTCAGTCTTTAAGTGGGATAAAGGAGAAGACATGTAAGGGGAAGAATTATAAAAGAAGAAAGGAAAGAAGAAACAAAGAAGAATATTGAAACATTTTTCCAATGTATTCGGTTTGACTTTGTTTGTCCTTGACCACTCCCCACCCCCTCTCCCAGGCTCTATACTTGGCACAAGATAGGATTTTCAGATTCAATGAAAATTAGAATCTGAGGGACCCTAAGTATCACATAGGATATGGCACTGTTTTTATACAGGGTGGGCCAAAAGTCATAATGTTTTAATAAATTTTTTGAAATTATCTTTCCTTTATTTTTCATCACTTAAATGATTTTATTTTTCTCACGTAATGTAAATCCATTTTCTATACAGACTGTACATGATGCTATGGTATTGTAAATTAAAAACACAAAATAAAGGAGTTATCAAATACTGAAACCCCTTTGTGAGTTTTGATCCATCCTGTAGAGGAGAATACTTCTGACCAGAAAGAAATCACTACTTATCAAAGGCCATTAAATTAGGAAAAGAACTATGCCTAGCATCTAGGTTTCCTGAATCCACACAGTCTTTCTCCTCTCCCATGCAGTTTCTCAGGGTAAGTTCTCTGTGACTGAGCTGAGCACCTAGAGGCTTGATCATTTTGGTATTTCCTTTTAGGTGCACTACTGTAACCAAAAGGCACAGAAAAGAGCCCTACAGCCAAATCCAGATGGGCCTGATGCTGTATCACTTGTATCACTAACACACCGAGACTAATATGTTCTCCTCTAAACCGTTCTCCATATCATCTGCTAAATTTGTCAAACCAATTAACCATGGAAGTGAAGGACAATTTCAACATTTTTTTTAAAGGCACTTAAAAAATACCACACAATCCAAAGAAATGGAAATTGAATGCAAGTCAAAAGTGAATCAGGGCAGCCTAAGCTACCCACTCTCATTCTATTGAAAGAGGAGTAAACACTGCACTAGCTTGATTCAGACTATTACCTTTAACGCATTAGCAGGGAGAAACGGAGAGAGGGAAAATGACTAAGTAATCCATATGGGTTTCACACTTCACAGTGTGTCACTTAGTGCCGCTCTTGACTGGTTCGCACCGCCCAGAGAGGATACAGCATCTGCAAGTGGAGACACACCAGGGAACACCGGATTGTTGATGTGCCTCCTGCTTGGAGGAAATGGGTGTGCCAAACATATTTTTTTTTTCAAAGCAGGGGGCTTCAAAAGCCAACTCCTGAAAAAAAGAACTTAGCTAAGAGAGGCAGAGAGATATAGGGAAAGGAGCATCATAGCATTTAAACTGGGGTCTAAGTCCTGACATTCTTTCAGACATTGACCTTGTCCAAGTTACCTTACCTCTTTTTATCAGGTTGGTTTTTGGTTGTTTAGGGTTTGTTCTTTTTGTGTGTGTTTTTTGTTTGTTTGTTTGTTTTTGTTTGTTTTATTTGTAGGGGGGGGGGCAGACATGATTTTACCTGCATAGGCAATCACTTATATGGGAATTCCTTCCACCCAAGAAGTATGGCATCATGCATAGTGGGACTTCTCTGGAGTAAGGAATATTTGTCAGAAGTCATGCTTCTGACACAAATCAGCTGAGTGACCATGGACAAATTATTTAAATGATCAACATTAACTTTACAAGCCTGTTACAAGGCCCACATTTTGTGAGGGCTGACTTTATCATGTAGCATGGGGTTGTTGTGGTTTGTGGTTTGAAAGGAGGCAGAATAGACAGCTCTAACCTCTTCTCCTTCTGCCCTTCTCTAAAGGAGACTAATTCCTGTAAGGAGAGGAAGCAGGAAGTTTGTACCTGAAGTTATTCTGCTCTCCTCTAAGAAAGGAGATATTGAGCTAGAAGTGTACTTATCTGTACCCCTAATTAAATACTGTTAGTCTGAGGAATATGATCAAGTCCCATCTAACTCCTGATCATTGATCATTATTGTGAGAAGCAGAAACCTAAGCTCTATATTAAAACTCTAGTTTCCACTAAATAACTGTTCTATAAATAACACACATATCGCAATTAGCCAAGAAATCCTTTCTTTCCTCCAAATTGATAGCAAAACAGAAAACACAGGAATTATATATAGCAGATTATCTGGGTATATATGTGCATACAAGTGTATATATGCACACATATATAGGTATACATACCTATATTTGTATGCATGTGTATATATGTACATACACACATGCCAGACAATACAGAGTGAAAGAGCTTTTTAATTGAGAGCAAGGTAACTCAGCTCAACCAACAGAGAGAGAGAGAGTTCTAGATCTCACTCAGGGAGAATTCCCCAAAGTCCCTAGTACAGCAAGCGGGGCAATGGAACTTGATGCAACATATTTCCTCTCATGATACCTTATTCCCAGATTTTTTTTCCTTCATCAGTCTAAAGCAGGATTGGCATCTTATATTTTTGCACTTGAAGCTGGAACTCAGAATTGCATGAAGTTTCTGCAGAGTCTAAAGAGACTCTCAACTCAAAGACAACTTGAAGAAGATCTAATTATTAAAAAGATTAAAGATCTCTCCTCACTCCCTCTATTGCCAACTCCACCCTGCTTTTCACATGGGCACAGACCATTGATCTCCCCCCAGTAAGGAGAGATGCCCTTACAATGGCTTTGGGATTGGGTTTACACTAAGTCAAAGAGTAATAAGCTAATCTACATTTTGATCTCAGTTACCTCTCCCATAAAATAAGTTATTTGAACTAACTGGTATTTAAGTTCCCTTATAGGTCTGACATTCTAAGATTTCATAGTTCTAAATCAATCTTTTCTTAGTTATAGGTCATCATAGATTTAGAGCTGAAAGGGACTTCAGAGATGATGTAGCCCAGCTACAATTTAATACCAAGAGGTCCCATGTGACTTACACAATGTTACTCATGTAAGTCTTGGGGTGGGATGTGAATTCATATCTTCCTATTCCAAACCCATCTATCTTGTGCTTTTCTTGCACTGGCCTCCCTATTTACTTGGTAAAAGCCATATAAAGAAAAAAAAAACAGGCTCATATTCACAGTATTCCAACTTCCCTAACTCTGTCAGCTGATGTTGGCTGAGGGAAATGGCAAGGGATTAAGAATAATAAACATCCCCTTCTCTTTGGGACCTAAGGAAGACATTTAGAACCCATTCATTTTCAATGTTATAATTAAACTTTAACATTAATGTGTGCACAGGGGTAGAAAAGGATGAACTGCAAAGCTTCCTGTGTCCCTACAACCTTGGCTGCTCAGTTAATGTACTTATACGTAGAAGACCAACTTTAGTCAAAGTTGAAAATAGAATATAAAGTCATATAACATAAAAGTTAGAAAAGACCATAAATATCACATAGTACAGTGCTGAGAACATTCTCCATTGTCGAGTGTGATGCGTATACATGTTTTATCTTGTTCTGGGACTGTGCTTTCATTAGTATGGGGAATTCTTGTAGAAATTCCCTAAAATGATGGAGATGGTACATTAATTTATCTGCAAATTATAGCCTTAGTAGGTTGACTGGGGAACTGAAATGTGACTTTCTCATAGTCACCCAACTAGTGTGTATCAGAGGCAAGATTTGAACAGAAATCTCTCTGACTTTCCTCTCTTCATAATACTACTCTGCCTCTTGCCTTTATATGTATTAGATGGCACATTAAAGATTGGTTGAATTGAATTAAAAAATAAACACTTAGAGGGCTAGTAGAAATTTTTTCCCTTTCCCAATTCGTCTCAGGAATTATGCCAAGGGCAAGCACAGAGATTGTAAAGGTAATATTAAAAAAAAAACTAGAAAAAATTATGTCTATTTGAGTGATTGCTCTCTACCATAAAAGGTCCCTGTTTCCATGACACTCATTGGAACATTAGTTAGTCCTCAACAGTCTACAAGTACATAAGAAGTAACAAGTACAAAGAAATAAACAAAAATAGTAAAATGATACAAAGAGGCATCACTAAATTGTTGATCAATTTCCAGTGAATCATTTTGTCTTGGTACCTCTTGAAAGCACTGGTTGCTGGTATGTTGATGCTTAAAAAATATTTTTTCTGCCATGCACCCTTTGAGGGATTTGGAACTAGTATTATTGCTGAAATCAAAGAATCTCAGATTTGGAAGGAACTTCAGAAACCACTGAATCCAGTCCCTAACTGAAAATGATTTCCTTCTCCACATATCCAAGAATGGGTACTCGTGCCTATGGAACATCCAGTGCCACATGTCCAAGACGGAGTCCGGTGACTCATTTGTGTGACTCTAGCATATCTAGAGCAGCGGTACACACTTCACATCCTCAGGCTGATGCCCTGGAACTTATTCTTCTGTTAAGTTAACAAGGAAAACAGGTGAACATATTCTCTCCCCTCCAATGTTCCTGTCTTTGTTGGCACCAGTTAAGTAAATTGTCAATCAAAAACAGGCCAGTTCAGGACTGTGGAAAAGCAACTGAAAGCTATCACTGCCTTCCCTGAGACTGACTGGTGACTTATCTAGTCAGTGACAGTAATGGAAAATGATGCAGTGTTTGCTTCATTCTTAATTTTTGAAAGCCAGCTTAGGTGTTGGAATGCAAAAGAGTCAAATGGGGGGGGGGCATGCACATAGGGCCCACAACACTCCTGAGTTGAACCTGATTAAGTTGTAATAGTAAAATTTAAACAAAATAAATAAAATAATTTCAGTTTGACAGGATTAGTGGAATGGATAGAGAACTGGACTTGGAGTCAAAGAATTTTGAATTTGAGTTCTGCCTCAAACACTTAATAGTTATGTGACCCTGGGCAAGTCAGTTAACCTTTCAGTCTTTGTTTCCTAACTTGTAAAATGGGGATAATTAGAGCATCTATTATACAGAGTTTTTCTATTAAAAATACATGTAAAGTGCTTTGCAAAGCTTCCAGCACTATGAAAATGCTAACTCTTTTATATGTCTTGTAAGTATTTATGGGCAACATTCTTGCATATATCCTGCATCTATCTAAAGTCTTACAAATATTATGAGCACCAAAACTATATTTCCACTACATCTGGGACTCAATTGGGCACACCTGAACTCTATTCTTTAGTATTAAATCTAGAAACCACACACACACACACATATATATCCCTCTTTTATTTAATATAGCCTGATAATCAAGATGTGATTACAAAGACTAGCATCCGTTCTCTCATCTAAGACAGATGTGTGAAATACTCCAGTCATGATAGCTCTTTATGTATCTATTCCTCAAACTTTCCCAGGCCTTTTATTTTAATTGCATGGCCCCAGTGGGTTAGAATTAGGCAGAAAAAGTATCCACATATCTCTATAGTTTTAAAAGAACTACTTTTCCCTCAGGTCTTTTTTCCAAATAGTTGGAAATGTAACTGATTATTTTAACAAGGAAAATTGTGTTTGTCCCTCAAGTCAAATGCATTCAAACCTTCTGGACAGGGATACTAAACCCTTTCCTTTTTCATCTTCCCTGATTTGGCTGCTTGTGTGAGCTGGAGGACATCATCCTTTAAAAGCTTAATAACTTTGGAAACCCGCTAGGCACATATCTCTAATCCTGCCCTGGAGTCCCTGGAGCTTGTGAATGAAGGAGTGGAAATCTAATCCACTCGACCTTGTAACCCTGCTGCTACATGTCCCTCCAATCCAATCACCCACTTCTTCCACCCACCCCTGACAACACTCAAATCCTCTGAGAGCTCAACAGCCTTTAGGCATGCCTTTTGCTGAGACCCATCAGTATGACCAGCTGTTGGGCATCTGGCAGGCAAGTGCCCCCTCTGTGTTCCTGAACTGAAGTGATTTGGCTGGATGCCTGGGAGCTGCTGTAACAACTAAGATCAATCACTGATCCGAGTGGCTATTACAGGTACTTCTGTGTTTGGGAAACCCACCACAAATGGACAGGATTCAGGCTTGATAAAACTCTGGGCAGTTCACTGTATGCATCTAGTTACATGTAAGTTTATCCTACTTGCTGTAACAATGAATGTACTTTCAGAAAGTAACAGCTTGCTAAGTATGAGCATGAGTGGAAGGCATCATAGTAGAGTTGAAAGAACACTGGATTTAGAGGTTTTTATTTTTTTGGAAGGGGGCGGGGGGGGGGGTGTTAAATACAAATCCTTAATCTGTCCCTAACTGCCAGTGTGAAGTAGAGAAATTTGATAATCTCTCTGGACCTTATTTGCCTCATCTATAAAATGAAGGGTTAGAATCAAGTCTTGTGTTTTTTTTTTCCAGATCTAAATCTAGAATTCTATTATCTGAAGGTTGCTTGAAGGGGGGCAAATCAGAGACTTTTTCAGATATGAACAATTCTTTCTGTTTGGCACCTGTTCTTCACTGCTCCATGCTAATAGAAATTAGACCTGGAGGAAAAAGATTTGTTTGAGTCCCACGTCTGGCATGTGTGATCTGTTCAAAGCAGAGTGAGACATTTCATCTCTTTGAACCTCAATGATTTCCTCTATAAAATGGGAGTTTATGCCATTCATGCTATCTACTTCTCTGGGTTGTTATGAGGAAAGTAGTCAGTAGGGAGGAAAGAGCTTTAAGTATAGGATTCAATTTTTATAACCTTCAACTTAATGAATGCTTACTGAGTTTAAGAGGACATTCAAGTTTTGTGCTAGCAACTGGGAAATGCAAAAAGGCATAAAAGATAGTCACTCATTATTAAGTGCTTATCATCTAATGATAACTCACATTTGTATAGAACTTTGTGATAAAATGCTTTCATGTATATTAGTTCATTTGATCCTTACATTAATTCTTAAAGGCAGGTAGTATGAATTTCATTGTCCCCACTTTTCAGATGCAAGAATTTAAGTTCAGAGAAAACAGAACTATTTCAGCAGGAATTAAAATAATGATGATAATACTAATAATAATTACAACAACAAAGAAACAATGACAATAACAACAACAACAATAATAATATACCAGATGGAGAAATGATCAAGAAATCCAAGAATTAACTAAACTAAGTGCATAGCTCCTCCTTAGGTCCACACAAAAAGAAAGCAGAAGGCTACATTCACTAGGGAAAAAGTACATACAGAAAAGCTCTGCTCAGGAGAACAGCTTATAGAAGTATTACTGTTCAGGTACAAGTAACAGGTCAGGGAAACTTAGAAAAGGAAGATATTTTATTAAAAAACATTAGTGTCATCTCAAGAATACAAAAATTAAAATAATTAGAAAAATTGTTATACTTGTTTATGTAGAAATATTTTGTTGTATTTCTTCAAGGAGAGGGGAGAAACTTTTGGGTTATATTGCCTCTGTTCTTTGCAAAGCTTTCATTAGATCAGATATAAAATCTTGTTCTACACTTGCCCCAGGCACAAGGAGTTGGAAGCCTAGAGCAGCATCTTTCCATTACCTACCCCCACTCCCACCCTAGCTGGCACAACTAACTGTTTAGCTCCTCCTGAGGTTCCTAAATAAAACAGTTCTCATCTAGAAATTTTGTAGTCTTGTAGATCAGTGCCAAAGGCAGCTGCTGTTCCTTCCAGAAGTTCAGAGAACCTGGCTCCAACTCAAAGTTCTAATCCAGTATGCAAGACTGGAAAAAAAATGAGTTAATTCAAGAAAACAAAGATAATTATGAAATATTATGGATCTAAGGACACTCAATATACAGACAGAAAAGAAGAGAATATCCATCCTCATATGTATGGTCTGCAGGCAAAGCCTCAAAGAAAATCAAATTTGCTAAAAGCTAACTCTGACTGAATTCCTGGAATAAATGAAGCAAGAGTTTTAAAATTCTCATATAAATTAAATTAGATATATAAAAGAATGGAGGGGGAAGGGAATGAGAGGTAGAGAGAAAAAATAGAACAGGGAATAAGCACTCTAGAGGAAGGAACTAGAAGGACAATTACTAGATTCATAAAAAGAGATACAAGGCTTACTCAAGCAACATGCTCATTGAAAATCCAATTGGGCCAGAAAGAGATCAATGACACCAGGAGATGAGAAATACAAGAACTAATTTTTTTTTAAAAAAATAAGAAAATAGGAAATACAACCTACCAAAAACAACTAACCTAGAAAATATGTGAAGAGAATATAAAAATCATTAGACTAAAATCCTTGACCATAAAACATTTTTTTTGTTTTGTGTTTTTTTTAACTGTTTTTGGTGAGGCAATTGGGGTTAAGTGACTTGTCCAGGGTCACACAGCTAGTAAGTGTTAAGTGTCTGAGGCTGGATTTGAACTCAGGTCCTCCTGACTCCAGGGCTGGTGCTCTATCCACTACACCACCTAGCTGCCCCCATAAAACATTTTTGATACTATTTTTCATTAAATTGCGAAAGATTGAAGAATCAAGCTCTATTAGATCCACTGGGTAAATTAGAAATATAAAGAATTGAAGAGTCATCTTCCTAAAGAAACAAAAAAAAAAAAAAAAAAAGGAAAACTCCCCGGAATTTTATGGCCAAAATTCAAAGCATTTACATGATGGACAAAATACTGAAAGTTGCCAGAAAGAAAATGTTCAAGTTTCAATTAGCCATGACTGAAGTTACTCAAGTCCTGACCACTGCTTCTATAATGGAAAGAACTTGGATTACAATATTCCAGAATATAGAAGAGAACATTTTTCATTATGAATACTTTTATCAGTAATGCTAAGCATTATTTTACAAAGAGATACAGTGGACTATTAAATAACGAGGACTTCCCATTCTCCATGCTGAAGAGCCCAGAGTTGAATACTTTGAAGTGCAAACATGGGGATCAAGGAAAACATGGAAAGGTAAACAAATTTGAGTAATTAGAAATGAATATATGATGATTACAGGTACATGTGCTAATGGAGGTAGAAGAAACAAGTTTCAACTTAGCAATCTCATAATATACTAAAGTGCGATAGAGGGAATGGGAGCAATTTTGTTATATCTCCATGATATTAAAAGGAAAAATAAAGAAAAATGCTAGGGAAGAAAGATAATGAAAGGGGACAGAATTCATCTCACAAGTTTAGGTTGCATGAGAAGACTATAAAAATAGAGGAAAGTATGCTAAGTTTTGGCTATACATGAACCTTACTTTCCTATGAACTAGCCAAAGGAGGATTGAACAGAGAGACACACATAGAATCTGGTGGAGAAATACATTCAAACCAACTAGGAAAAAGGGAAGGAAAGGGAGAGAAATATTTAAGAAGGAGGGTGTAATCAAAGAGAGATTCGTCATAAAACAAATTTGATCTTCAGAAGGTGGAGCATGAAGGGGAAGGTGAGGTTAAGTGAAAAGAAAGGGTAAGAATATGTTATCAGAGTATGGTTGATAAGAAAAGAGAAGTAGTTTAAAGATTCCGGGGTTGCTCTCCCGCTCTGGTGGGGTCGGTTCTGCTTTCTGTCTCCCCCTCCAAGCCCCTTCCGACTGTCTCGGGGCAGGGCCCACTCTTGCGGGGTAGGTACCCCTGAGGTGGGAAGGGCCTGAGGGGAGGGCGGGCGTCCACCCCCCCCCCGGGTTGTGGATGGGCCCGAGGGAAAAAAAAAAAGAAAAGAGAAGTAGAAAAAGAAAGATTACATAAAACACAGATCATAAACTGAACAAAACATATGATTACATAAATGGATTCACAAAAACCTTTTAAGAAAGTACAAAATCTATTACTGTTACAAGCACTAAAATTTTTAGGAATAAATGGACCTTTCCTTAATATAGTAAATACTATCTAAAAATAAAAATTAAGAATATCCATAACCTCTAATTCCATTTGATGTAATAATTGCTAGAAATCATAGTTATAATAATAAGACTAGAAAATGGAAAGAATAAGCATGAACAAAAATGAAACAAAAAGGCAACTTTTACATAAACTATGGTGGCCTAGAGAACCCAAAGGAGTTTATTTATTAATTTAAAAATCAATGTATTAAAAATTAATTTATTAGTAAAATAAGGAGATATAAAATGAGCCAACACAAGAGATTAGTCTTTCTCTATATCACCAAGAAAATTCAGGAAGAAGAGATAGAGAAATTTCATGCAAAATATTTACAGAATATATAATGTATTTACTATGACACACATAGAAGCTATTTGGCTAAAACTACAAAAAAAATATGAAAAAGGCAGAAGTGAAAAAGTGGATATTTGGGGTACCACTAGGTGGAGCAGTGCATAAATCACCAGTCCTGGATTCAGGAGGACCTGAGTTCAAATTCGACCTCAGACACTTAGCACTAACTAGCTGTGTGACCCTGGGCAAGTCACTTAACCCTCATTGCCCCGACCAAAAAAAAAAGAAAGAAAGAAAAAGTGGATAGTTATTAATTAATCATGTTTGGGCTATATTAATATAATGAAAGTTATAATGAGACCTGATTAATTTTCTTATTCCTTGCCAAACAAATCAAACTGCTAAAGGATTGAGAGCTAGGGAAAAACACACACACAGATAAACCCAGAAAAAAAGGGGAAGATTTTCAGGAGAAATCATTAAAAAAAAAAACCTATGGGAAGATGAAGAACGAGCAATAATAATCATTCAACAATCACTTATTAATTGCTTACAATGTTCCAGGAACTATACTTTGCACCTGGGAAATTTTTATTATAAATCAGTAGTCATTAAAATTCTTTGGTACCAACTAAAAAATAGTAAAGTTATTCCATGGAATAGAACAGGTGCAGAACACACAGAAACAAAGATAGAAACATAATATTTGATAAATGAAGAAACAATACTAAGATGTTATGAAATCATCATTTTACAAAACTATAGGGAAACCTGGAAAGATTTATTGCAAAAATCAGTTTTAAATCAAGAACTCACACCATGTTATCACAGTAACTTCCAAATGGATACATGACCTACATACAAGAAGTCATATCGTAAATAAATTAGAAGCCCATGAAAGAAAATAGCTTTTGCAACTATAGATAAGAGTTGATAAATAGAGGGATAGAATGGATCCTATGAGAGAAAATGAACAATTTTGATTACATAAAATTGAAACCATTTTTGCAAATTAGAATGGAAACAGTTAACTGGGGAAAAAAAAAAAAAGATCTTTGCAGCATGTCTCTGATATAGGACTAATAGCCAGGACTGATAAAAAGATAGATAGATAGACAGACAGACAGACACATACATACACATATACATAAATACATAGATTTATATAGGATTATACATATTTATGTGTGTATACCTATGTTTATATGTATATACATATATATGTATATACTGATTGAAATATGTAAGAATAACTGTCATTGCTCAATAGATAAATGGTCAGTGGGTATGACTGGCAATCATCAAAAGAAGAAAAATAAGTGATTAGTAGTTATGTGGAAGAAATATTTCAAGGATTCAATATTATGGAAAAAAATTCAAAAGCATTGCTGAAGAAAGGATTGGGAGGGGTGATGCCATAAGGCATGAAGCAAGATAGTGATTGGCCAGAAGCCACTGACCTAGAATTAAATATAGTCCAGAGGGAAGAACATGTTACTATGATAGAGGAATCAGGGGAGAAATATTCTAGTTTGATACAGTTAATATAGAAATAAGCATTCCAGCAATAATGTTGATCAGCAAGGTCAATGCAACAGAGGAATAATCTGTCGAGGGAGGAATGGGCAAAGTGAGGTATAAAAAGTTGAAGGTGAATAACTCTACTTATAATAGTTAGAAAGAATGTGTCAAATAAAAGATGTGCTTTTTTATTTAACAGGAAATTATATTTGTCTTTATGAGTTAGTGAATCTCACCTACCACCCCATTTGAAGTTATTTAGGTTCATAGCTATAGACATTAAGACAATTCAGAAGGCCAGATCTTTTCAGACATCATCATCTTAGCCATATCTTTACTTCTCATAGTCTGCATTTTTATATGCCTTCAATCAGGAGTAATGATAAAAAATATTAACTGTATCAACTCCAACATTTTTTCTTTTAAAACTATTTTAGGGGGCAGCTAGGTGGCGTAGAGGATAAAGCACCGGCCTTGGATTCAGGAAGACCTGAGTTTGAATCTAGCCTCAGACACTTGACATTTACTAGCTGTGGAACCCTGGGCAAGTCACTTAATCCCCATTGCTTTGAAAAAAATTGTTTCCCCCAATTATATGTAAAGAAAATTTTAATATTAATTACAAAAAAAGAGTTTCAGATTTTCTCTTTCCTTCTCTCACACCCCCCACCTGAAAAAGTAATCAATTTTATACTGCTTATATATGTTCAATCATACAAAAAATATGGCCATATTAGTTATGTTGTGAAAGAGGACACAGACCCAAGCAGGTGTACTGCAACAACAAAAAATGAAGTGATCTTTCCATCTCCTTTCCCTTTTCTCTGCCATCCATACTTTCTCCTCTTCCCCCTCCCCTGCCCCTCCCTCTCCCTCTACTTCTCCCTCTCCCCCTCCTCCCCTCCCCCCATCTCACTTGCTATACTCTGCCTTCATAAAATCACATCTAAAATATTATGTTTAGGTCTGAGTGCTATATTTAAGAATGCTTATCAACTGGAGAACATTAAGAGGGGGCCTAGCATGAGGATGCAGGCCCTCAATATCATATCACATTTGGATCACATGGAGGAAATGTGGATGGTTAGTCTGAAGACAAGATGACTTGAACAGGAAAAGAGCTGTCTTCAAATATTTGAAAGAATGTCATATGGAAGAAAGCAGCTAGGGAGTGCATTTGACCAAATACTATTCCTGGAGTTAGGAAAACTTGCCTTCCTGAGTTCAAATTTGGATTCAGACACTTACCAGCTGTACTGGGGCATCTAGATGGCTTAGTGGATAGAGCTCTGGCCCTGAAGTTGCCAGGACTTAAGTTCAAATCTCACCTTAGACAATACTAGCTTTGTGACCCTGGGCAAGTCAACCCAATCGCCTTAAACATCCAGCGCCATCTCCATTTGTCTTGATATATATCTTGTCACTGCACCCAGAAGGTTCTGGAGGAGAGAATGAGGTTGGTGACCTTGCACAGCTCTCCCTCACTTTAATCCAATTCAATGCAAGTCATAACATCACCCCAGTGTTATGGTCCTCTTTGAGAATAAAGGACAAACAAGAGCTGTGTGACCCTGGGCAAGTCACCTAACTTTTTGCCTCAGTTTCCTATTCTATAAAATGAACTAGAAAAGGAAATGGTAAACCATTCATGTATCTTTGGCAAGAAAACTCCAAATTGGTCACAAAGTTGGATACAACTTTAAAAAAATGACTGAACAACAGCAACTTATGTAAGGGGTATTCAGCTACTTATGTTTGGTCTTAGAGAGCAGAACTAAAAATAATGGGTTTTTCTAATAATCACCATTATCTGAAAGTGAAATGGACTTCCATGGGAAGTCCAGATTTTCCTTCACTGCAGGTCTTTAAGCATAGAGTACAGAATCCTTTATTAGGTATATTATTTATGGAAGTGAATTTGACTCAGTTGTTCCTTGGATTAGATAGTCCTTTATTTCCATTACAACTCTTAGATCCTGTGATACCATTTTCAATGGTCAAAGACCTTCATTTTTATGCTAGGTCAGGGGATAAAAGTCTTCAGTAAATTCATCTTCAAGGCCCCAATGGAAATGAGGAACTGGCTTGGTGGACTATGCAGAATGTTCTCCAAGCTGTTTATCCACTTACAATCTGGTTCAGAGCAGACTTAGGAAAACACAAGCTGAGGCTTTGCTTGGGCTCAATTATACATTCAAATTGCCTGTGTTTAAAAACCCCTAAAAACTGTAATGGCTTCATTAAGCTGGTAACTTTATGACATCCTTTTCCTCACTTGATGTCTAACTTCAAACCCTCTCTCTTTAAACAAGCAAGCCAACATGAAAACTCTAAGGCACTAGTCAGGCCCAGCATTGGAAAGAACAGAAATTTTAAGGTGGGAAGATAGTGGAACCTGTGGTGAATAATAAGCTCTATGTTGTACATGCTGGACAAATTCACAGGCTCTGGGATCTCTGGAAATCATGTAAAAGAGCAGTTCATATTCCAGACTCTTGTGAGAATGCAGTGTTACTGGTAGGTCTGAAGCACACATCCTTGCCTACCCATAAGGCATAAAGTCACCCTTCCAAAGAGAAGTCAAGTATAGGTCATACCCAGTATATCTGAAAGGTCATGAAAGAAACTAGTACAACTTGGATGTTGCCTTTAAGCTCTGTGATCTTTTTTTTTTCTTTTTTTGCCTGGGTGATAGCAGACACCTGGGTCAAATTCCATCCTCTAAGTGTTCAATAAAATACTACTTTATCTTTTAACTGCTCTCATTGGTACTTCATTGCTATTCTTCTAGGTCATGAGATTCTGCTAATATTGAATGGGTAAACCATGAGGTCATTTGGAATCCCTTCAAAAAATATCGAATCGTAAGCTGAAGCTGAAGTATAGTTTATTATTTGTCTATTTCCATTTTGGGGAAGTGTTTAACTTTTGTTTTTGTTTTTGTATTGTGAGGCAATTGGGGTTAAGTGACTTGCCCAGAGTCACACAGCTAATAAGTGTCAAGTGTCTGAGGCCAGATTTAAACTCAGGTACAACTGACTTAAGGGCAGGTGCTCTATCCACTGCGCCACCTAGCTGCCCCAGCGTTTAACTTAAAAAAAAAAAAAAGACAAAGTTTTTGGGAAACTTCCATGGAACTTGAATAGAAATGGTTTTTTTGCTGTGAAGTGAATTTTTTTTCTTCCTAGCTCACAATCCTGCCCACTGTCTACTGATGCTTTCACTGAGCTATCAGTCATCTGTCAGATAAAGAGATGAAGGGAGATATGTGCAGCACCAAGTATCCAAGGTCACAGGGAGGTGAGTGCCACCCTCAATTTCATTATATCAGCCTGTTTGGATTTTTTGCACTGTGTCTTTTTTATTTCTCCCTTAACAGCTGCATGCATTAGCCTTTGGGGAATGTGGCAAAAGAGTTTTTCATTTTTAGGAAGCCACATGTTCTCTATCTTTAAATCAAAGGTGAAATGCAGCGTGCTGTGGCAACAGTCCAAACTTTGGAGGCCACATGGACTTTCTGCCTTAAAGTCATTTTCTAAGATGTTAAAAAGCCCATCCGGAATGTTGTAACCATCGAGGGCAATTAGCTGAGACAGCAGGGAAGAGACAAGACAAGGAGGCCCCTGGTGGCCAAAAGGTGGCTGTCTCCCTTTTAGGTTGTTAATGGCAATGCAGAACACATTAATCCCTACAATCATTTCCTATTAGCCAAATAGAAATGTCTTAAGATAATGTGAATACCTTATGGCATAAGTGACTTTCTAAAGTAACTTATTAGAACTTCTTATCTGCGTAAATTAAGCAGCCTATGATCTTGACAGCTGGGAAGATACTTATTCAAAGTTGACTGTTGAAATACCTCATAGGAAGTTATCCAAATGCCTCTGGGCAAACTTCCTGAAAAGGTAGTGTCTGAGGCCCCTTCATTGCCAGAGAAAACTATGCTGCACCCTGACTAAATCCTCACCTTTCCTATAGGGATTCTTATATAGATGGATCCACACTCCTCCAATTCCTTTACAGGAATTTTTGTGACAAATGACAAGTTCATACTGAACTTGAGATTTCACTGGAATCAGGAACTTGGTCAAGAAACTACATCTGCTAATTCATATCAGAATCTTCATTCATTCATTCAGAAACATATGGTCTTAAAGCTCATTAGATGCCTAGAGAACTGAGAAGGTGTTGCTTTTAGAGGCAAAACTTGAACCCAAGACTTTCTAGCTTTGAGATGAACATTTATCATTAACAAGCATTTTAAATGTTTATTATGTGACAGGCCATTGTGCTAAATGCTGAGGATACAAAGAAAGGCAAAAATCCATTAGGTTTATTACCTTTCAAGCGATACAAAGAGATATATCGAGTCCTGTAAAGTGTCTCACCTTTAAACATTATCTCATTTACACCCCTACACAACCCCTTTAGGGAGGTGCTACAGAGATTATTCTCTCCATTTTCTAATTTAAGGAGGTTCATAGAAGCTTAGCAACTCAGCATTGCTCACATGACTAATAAGTAAAGATTTGAGCCCAGGTTCACCAAATGCCTAGTTCAATACTCTAATCACTACACTATGCAGATAACCACTCCATCTGTGGAAGCAGAAACTAGAAGCCACATAGATGTATATTAGCTTATTTTATGAAAATGACACCCTAGATTTCAATTGCTATCTTTTTCCTAATGAGGTCTAAGCAACATAGAGGCTCTCACTCAGATTCCCTGAACAACTCTGTGAGGAATAAATAAAACATGTATTAAAAAAAAATCACTGTTTTGTGGAGACAAACACAATTCATAAGAGATTTTGCAAAGAACTATTTGCTCAAGGGCATACACTGAATGGAAGTCCTGGAAACTCAATCTATGTTGTCTGCCTCCCAGTTCTGTGCTCTTTCCACTCCATTGGCTTAGCTGAATCCATGGGGTCCACCATGGCATTAATCCCTAGACTAAGCAACCTGGTGTTCAGCTGAGACTCACTTGAAATGCTGGAGAGTTCTCATCATTTCCCTGAGAGACCATTAGATAGCTGAACAGATTCCATTATCTGGATTCATTCCCTTATATTTATTTTCCTGACTTCATCCCAGGATACTCTTGCCTGCTAACCTAATAACTATAGCTGACACATGCCAGAGCTTTATGGTTTGCAAAATTCTGAAAATACATGATCTACTTTGATCTTTATAATAACTCTGAGATGTACTGCATGGATTATCATCTCCATTTGCAAAGTAAAGAAACTGAGGTTCAGAGAGGCTAAATGAATTTTCCATGGTAAAACACTCAGTAGATCACATTTGTCTCTGGTAGAATTTGAACCAAAGACTTATAAAAACACTCAGTAACCTCCCCACCCTGTTAAATGACAAAGCCCAAATCCCCCATGTCTCTTGGAAGAAGTAAGACCTGGGGTAATGGCCAAAAGCCCCTCTGCCTGTTGCAGAGTTTGAATATCTTTTAGCTCATCAATTTACTCCAGCATGAATAAGCATCAGTTCCTAAATCATGATCTATGTACCACATTCATCTCCCCACTTCCTTTCCACAAAGTCTGGTACTCAAACGACCCAATAAAAATTCACCAGGTTTTCCCATTTGTGGTGATGGTGGAGTATTCTACTAGGGAATACAGAAGACCTGTTCTTTTTCCATCCTCCCTGACTGCCCCTCATATTGGGAATATTTTTCCTCAATTAAGTATACTTGCATTCTTTTCTCTCTGCTATCTCCCACCTAGTGCCATGGTTGGTCTTCTAGTACTCTCCCTCCCAGCCATATTAGTTCTTTCCTTTAAAAGCACCAGTCATTAACCAGTGCTGGGACTAACAGTATTGACCACTGTTGCTTCTTACTAAATCATGACTTAGGGAAAATAGAACAAGGATCGGTACATGCACCGACCTCTCCCCTTGTCCCCAGTACCAAGTCTATGACTAGGAGTTTTCCCTTAACAAAATTTTCCCTTGTGATCTTCCCCCAGCAACAGAAGTAGTACATAAGGGAAATCTCCATCCTCGCCTTGTACTTTATGGAGTCCCAAGACTCACTAAAAGACAAGTCTCTCCTAAATATGTTTAGGGTGATTTTCCAAACACCATCCTACCTTGAACCTAAACAGATCTCTCCTCCTTTGAAACAGATTAGTTTCTTTTATAAAGTTCTATAGAACTTTATACTAAAACTAACACATTTTTTTTTTCATGAAAGGAAAAGGGTATTCCAGTCTTTGGGAAACCACTTGAGGTTTCCTTAGCAAAAACACTGGAGTGGTTTGTCATTTCCTTCTCCAGCTCATTTTACAGATGACAAAACAAAAGCAAACAGGGTTAAGTGACTTATCCAGGGTCACACAGCTAGTAAAGTGTCTCAGGTCATATTTGAACTCTGGTCTTCCTCAACCCAGGACCAGCACTCTATCCATTGTTCCAACTATCTGCTCCTGGTCCTCCTACAGTTTAATATTTGTTTTACGGACAGTTTTTGACATCTGAACTTTATGCTTCAAGCTGTTTTCCAAAAATGTAGGCACCAATATTATTTTATTTTTTAATGTTAGTCATTTATCTCATCACATGAATCAATTGTTCCATGACAACCACCCCCAAAATATGGTTACTCTTTGAATTCTTAACTCAAATAGTTAAAATTCTTTATCGTCATGAAAGTATGAAATCAGGCTCAAAGTAGTATTACAGATTGTATTCTTGCTATAGTATAGAAGATTAATGCAGTTAATAGATAAATGATAAGGTAAAGATAAGGTCAATATTAACCCAGAACAACAATAAATATTGATAACAACAAAGAAAGATGTCATTATGCAGCAGGGTGTGCTACACTCTTCTTGAGCATTTCATGGGAATGTTTTCCATGACTACTCATGTATAACTTATTTTGAAATGCTTGAGTTCTTGTGGGTGGGGGGTGGGAATGGAGGAGGAAGAGAAGTTGGAACACAAATTTTTTAAAGATTGATGTTAAAATATATTTTTATATATATTTTGGAAAATAAAATTCTATTCAATAAAAAAAAAAAGTAAGTTAACATAAATAGTTCGGCCTTCCAAGCGGGCTGCGGGCGCCGAGAGCTTCCCCACCTCTGGACCCCCGGTCCGGCCAACCCCCAGACGAGAGGGGGCCGCGGAACCCGCCACTCCATGCTGAGGGACTGGGGAGCTGGAGCGGACCAACGCCGCCGTCGGGGCTGAGCCACGCCAGGCCTGAGCCACGCCGGGCCTGGGAAATTGCCCGGCCACCGTTGTCGCGGGCCTCACCATGGCCGGCGTGAAGCAGACCACCCAAGCCTAGTGCAAGATGGTGCTGCACGGGGCTAAGTACCCCCACTGCACGGTCAACGGGCTCCTGGCGGTTGAGAAGTAGAAGCCCCACAAGGAGCAGCCCTCGCACAGCGGCCCCCACCCGCACCAGACCCTCTTCGTGGACTGCATCCCCCTGTTCCACGGCACCCTGGTGCTGGCCCCCATGCTAGAGGTGGCCCTGACCTTGATTGATTCATGGTGCAAAGACAATAGCTATGTGATTGCTGGTTATTATCAAGCTAATGAACATGTAAAGGATGCCAGTCCATACCAGGTTGCTGAGAAGGTAGCTTCCAGAATTGCCGAGGGCTTCAATGACTCCTCGCACAACATGGTAGACAACACGAAGTTTACAATGGAGTGCATAGAACCCACCATCCATGTGTACAAACATCATGAAAACAAATGGCGGTGCAGAGATCCACACTATGATTATTGTGAAGACTGGCCAGAAGCCCAGAGGATCTCGGCATCTCTCTTGGACAGCAGGTCCTATGACACCCCTGTGGATTTTGATAACCACCTGGACGACATCCGAAGCGACTGGACAAATCCAGAGATCAATAAAGCTGTTCTACACCTCTGTTAGAGAGGGATTCCACTAACTGATTTATGGGAATTTCCACTACACTGAAGAGGAAAAAAGAAATATTTTTAAATGTAAATAGAATAATTCTCCTACCTTATGTGGAAAGGCAACAGTTTTAAGAAATGGCATGTGGCTCAAAAGAGGCAGTGTGTCTAAGTGGTCACCTTTTTAAAACAAAGATCTCTAGGGGAGATATAAGCTGTCATGTCTAACTGTCCCTGTGGATTCTTTCTCACTTGTATGTTGTTCTAACATTCAAAATCAAAGCAATTTGAGCTTGTCCAAGATTGTTCTATTAAAATATTTTAACCAAAAAAAAAAAAAAGAAAGTTACATAAATAACATGGATACTAGTTTCACAAATACTCAAGTAGTAACTTTTGGGAGGCAAGAAAATTGCAATTTATTAAAGTGAATATGCAGAAGTTGCCCAGTAAGATGAATTATTTAGCATATATAATCTGCTTTTAGCAAATCTGGTTTATTAGCCAAAAATGTAGGGTTCTGTTCATCAAAGGTGGAATAGAAATAATATTAGGTTATATGGTGTGTTTAGAGTAGACTAGCCCCTCTGATGTCAGGGATTTTCAAGCCCTTTTCAGGGCTCCTTATTGACCTTCGGTGTCTATCTGGGACTCAACTCTCACCTGTGGCTCCAAGAAGTTGTAAGATGTGCAGTGGTCATACCCCAGTAAAACTGTCTTAGCAGATAACTTAAACCAGGTTGAGGGCAACTGACAGGTCTCAAGGTGTTGCTGAGTTAGGGGGATGACTTTTTCTCCAGCAGCATGGGCTGACAAGAACAATTTGTTCCAACATCCATGAAAGTGGCTGAAGGGGGTGCTGTGGAGTGCTTAAAACTTGGTCAAAGATCAAAGATACCAAGGTCATTTACCACATGCTGGGCCATTGCTTTATTTTGCTATTGGACTTCAATGACTCAGGAAGAGAGAGTGAGGCTTACATCTTTGTGAACTTGGCCTCACAAATCCAAATCAAGAGTAAATCAAGGTTTTACTCATGTGTATTATCATTGGTCTTAGAAAACAAAGTAGTAGTAGTAGTAGTAGTAGTAGTAGTAGTAGTAGTAGTAGTAGTAGTAGTAGTAGTAGCAGCAGCAGCAGTAGCAGAAGCAGCAGCAGTAGCAGTAGCAGTAGCAGTAGTAATAATACCAGTTAGAATTTTTATAGCACTTCATATTTAGTCTTTTATATATGCTCTCTTATTGGATCCTCACAACAATTCTATGAAAGGAGTACTGTTATTATTATCACCATTATTTTATAGAAAAAGAAACTGAACTTGTGAGAGGTTAAGCAAATTGCCAGGATAACACACCTAATGAATGTGTGAAGCAAGTTCTAAACTCATGCCTTTCTGATTCCAAGTCCAGTATTCTATTCATTATATCACCACAATCTAGTTACCTCACAGTGGTGATACAGATTAAGAATAAGTTTTATGAGCAGAGGTGAGCCGTAAACTCTTCTAAATATATATTTTCATGTGGGTTTTTCCAACCTGAGAAACTTCAAGCCTGCTCCCCACTTACAAACCATTGGTCACATTGCTGCTACTCCTGAGCTCCCATGAAAAACTTGTCTGATTTCAGAAATCCTGCTTTTTTAGATGCTATGCAACCTGTCCAATGAAGGCAGAATGGAAGTGATTAACTGGGAGAAGAAACAAGAAGGGGACAAGGGCATAAGGACTGACAACAGTTTCAGCAGGCATGAACAAGCAAAAGGAGGTTGCCTATAAGGTGGATGTAGTCAGAGGATGGTGACAGTTTAAGGCCTTGGGAAAACAGTCCTGTTGTCTAAAGTTTCAACTCACCAACTGGGTCGTTGCAGTGAATCAGAAATGGAAGTCACTAGAATTTAAGGGGTCAAAGAACTATGAGGTAAGAAACAAAATGGGTCATCAATACATCTGTTGAAATTCTTAAGTAGAGAGAGTGCAAGCTCTTTGACAGTAGAACTTGCATCATTACATCCCCCATAAGCCCTGGCATAGAGTTGGGCACATGGGTATTTAATAACTATTTGCTGTCTATTCTATTTTGCATCTTCTGTTTACTTTTTTTTCCTATTCAAAATCTGTCCAAGGTATTAGAGGAAAGAAAATGGCTACGTTGACACCATTATGGCATCCCAATTTCCCAATATCTTTTTTTTTTCATGATGACTCATGTAACATGCTAAGTATGAGTAACCCTCTCGGTCTCTGTGTAGTCTACTATAAAATGCCACAGTGCAGTATAAATGGCTATTTCCATGGCAAAATGTAGTAGTGATTATTCAGAACTTTTCATCTTTCCACTCACAAGTCTGCACATTTAGAAATGACTATAATTCAGGCCAGTCTTGGTTATTGATTCACTGGTACTGAGAAGCCTAGGGAGATGACAAGTTAAATGGTAATCCTCCTTGGGAGGATCACTGGAGGAAAGATTAAAGTAGTGTTAGTGCTTGAAATTCAGTTTCTCCATCTATCTTCTCCCCTTTCCACACCAATAGGCCCTTCATGAAATTAAACCAGTATTTTCTTTAATTATTGTGGAGTATTTTCATGAAGTATATTATCAAGATTTTCCTAATGGAAAAATAAAGGGATTGAAAAGCCTTGAATGAGAGAAATAAATTAATTAATAGGATGGAGCTATTATTAGACTATCCTAAAAATAAAGAGATGCGGTACAGAGAAACCTCCCTTGAGAAACCTAAAATTCAGGTCAATGGGAAAGTAAGTAATGTGACTGATGTTAATGAATATGAGTACTATGGTTAGGGAAAACATTCTCCCCAGAAAAAAGTCATGGTCAAAGAAACAGAATCATTCCATTGTATAAGTTGAGACTTGTATTTTACTCTGCTCCTTAAAGGCAAGAGTTGAATGAACTAGACTGATTTTATCTTAAAGGATGCCTCCACTATCTGGGAGAGTTACTGCCAACACAGGGAATTCTGTTAAGACAGAGAAATTAATTTTCCCATAGAAAGAAACATTTCACAACTCCTGTGACCCCAAGGTTTGTCCACTTCCCAGTTTCACCCCAACTATTTCCTTTTTGCCAAAGAATGCTACTAATTGGCCATATACACTAAGCAAATCTGTTGTTGTTGTTCAGTTATTTCAGTCGTGACTGATTCTTTTGTGACCTGATTTGGGGTTTTCTTGGCAAAGATACTGGAATGCTTTGCCATTTCCTTCTCCAGCTCATTTTATAGATGAGGAAACTAAAGAAAACAGGATTAAGTGACTTGCCCAGGGTCACACAGCTATTAGGTATCTGAGACTGTATTTGAACTTATAAAGATGAATCTTTCTGTATTTAGGCCCAGCATTCTATCCACTATACCACCTAGATTCCCTAAGAACCTCAAAAAAAAACTGAACGGTAAAACCTGAAGGTGCTACCAGCCTAAGCAGTCTTCCCTTTGTGCACTAATTTATTTTCCTTTTAATTTTGCACACACATAGACATGCATGTGCACACATGCATATGCATGTATATATATATGTATATATATATATATATATATATATGCATATACACATATGCACACACAATTTGAACTCACCAAGAAGAAAAACCCTCTACCAACTAACGGGGAGGTGGGGCAGGGAGGGTCAGGATAGGCTTCTCAGACCTATGTCCTTGGCCAAGAAGGGAAAACACAGTGACAATTTTATCAATTCTTTGTTCTTCATGATGGCTCTGTTCCCTACAAGAAAGGGAGAATAAAAGAGCAGTTCACATTAAGCTAGACCAAAGGCATCGAAAAGATTGGTCAGAATTTGAAGCAGGGAATGAGTTGAAAATTGATACTCCAGGCCTAGCTGCAGAAACTGGAGAGTTGCCCATTGGGTTACTTAATGGGAGCAATGGTGAATGATGTTTAATTGACCAAGGCCCACAGAGACTAGGGAAAATGACAAAAGCAGAATTTGATAGAGGATAAAACCTGAATTGCAGTAAATCAGTAGATGCTAACCTGGTCTAGTGGCTGGAATGATGCTAGTGAGCTCTCCTTGTATTTTTGTGCCTTGGTCCCCTATTAGCAAAAATTCTTTGATATTCAAAAGCATCAACATTTTTAAACTCCTTTTTTTTTTAAATTATGAACTTAAACTCCAACATTAACTAGTCAAAAGGGAAAAGAGAAAAGAAAAGAGCAGATAGTGGTAGTGGTGATAGTGGTATCATTTACATAGTATTTTAAACTTTGCAAAGTGCTTTAGAAATATATCATTTTATTTTCATTACAATATATATTTGATTCTACTTACAAGAAAGAGCCATGGAAGTTTGTTGGGTAGAAGAGTGGCACAGTTATTCCTGTACTTTAGGAATATCACATTGGCAGCTATGTGGAGGATGAATTTGAAAGGAGAGTCATTTGATTTAGGGAGAGAAATAAGGATATTGGAAGAGACCCATTGAAAGGAAATAATGAGTTAATCTGTAGTGGTGACTCTGTGAGTAGACAACAGGAAAAAAGAAATACACACACACATATAAGAGATGTTAGGGAGAAAGAAATGACAAGTTTTGGCAAATGTTTATATAATGTCAGATTAATGAGACTGAGGACTCAAGGATGACATGGAATTTGAGAACCTGGAAGACTGTAAGGATAGTGGTATTCTCAACATCAACAGAAATTTTGAAGTGAGAAAGGTTTTGAGGGAAAGATTCCCAGTTTTCTTTTGTACATGTGGGTCATCCAGTTTTAAATGAGGAAGAGGAAGTTCATGATTTGGGTCTAGAGTTTAGGAGAGAGATTGGGGATACATATATCAATGTGGGTATCATCTGCATTTAGATGCTACTTGAATATATGGGAGTTCATAAAGTCACTAAGAGGACATAGAGAGAGAATACCCAGGACAGATCACTGGGACACACCTATAGTCAAGGATAAAGGATGATGATATATCAAAGAAGAATGAAGAAGGGTTAGAAAGGATAACTAATCATTAAAGAAGCATTTATTAAGTGCCAACTCTGTGTCAAGCACTGGAGACAAGACTGTCATGAAAACTCAGAGGGAAGAATAACCAGCAGAAGGTGGTTGCTGCAAAAAGGTCAAGAAGAATGAGGACCAATAAAAGGCTATTGAATCTGACAAATAAGAAATCAATGCTACCCATTGAGAAAGCAATTTTTGTTGAGGTTGAACACTATATTGTAGGAGGTTGAGAAGTAAGCAAGAGAGATAATTGAGTCACTGAGTATAGACATTTTTCTTTACAGGTTTGGCAGTGAAAAAGAAAAGAGATATAAGATGATAACGTTAGAGGATGCTAGGACTAATAATTCTCCTAGGGTCGATAACCGAGTATATCCTCAGTAAATGTTTGTTAAATGAATAAACAAATGAATTTGATGACCATTATCTTCCAACAATTTAGCTATATGCAGAGGGTACTCTATTGGCCCAAGACCCATACTTTCAGTAATGGTCAGCCTTTCTCCATCAATGACACATGAACCAACTATTCGATGATAGTCTTAAGGATACATAACCAACTTCCATGATTTTTCATGTGCCAAGCCCAAGACAAGTAGTATGAGATTAATTTTGGCATCCATCATTTATTTAGCCCTGTGACAACTAGCTATATCATAAATACA
This sequence comes from Dromiciops gliroides, assembly GCF_019393635.1. Taxonomy (NCBI): domain Eukaryota; kingdom Metazoa; phylum Chordata; class Mammalia; order Microbiotheria; family Microbiotheriidae; genus Dromiciops; species Dromiciops gliroides. Next base: position 106,199,679 of record NC_057862.1, on the reverse strand, counting down.
TTGGATCACCCAGCAAGCATAAATAATAGAAAGGTTGTCTTGAAGGCAATTAAAGTGATTGATACACCAAGGAGCTGTTAACCCTGCTTAGCCTTGTTCCAAAACAAGCTTACTCACCTCTCTTTTTGCCTGAACCATGTAGATTGCTATCTCATCTGAGGTATCAGTACAAAAGGGGAGGGGAAATTGCTCATACTCTTTTGTTTACAAAGGAAGTGGGAGATAGATTTAAAGAGCTTCAGCTTGGTTCACACTAAGAGACTGTTCTTATTATAGGTGTGAAAATATGAGGTGCCATGTTTGGAATGCTAAAATCACCTTACTTATGGGATTGGGGAGAGGGCCAGCTTAAATTTATTTCTGTTTCTGTATATAAAGATAAATCCTATACTGAAATGTCTTGTGGGTACATCCATATGTTTCCATATGTTATAGCAGATGAAGTGGGGAAAAGAACGAAAGTTAACTGTAAACCCAACCAATGCTGTGATATTTGTGGGCAATGAGATTAACCTTAGAAAAGAAACTATTTTATTGTGTCTCAACTATATTTTAGAATGAAGATGACCTAGACTCAGTAAGGAACTTTCTTTATCATCATCCCTAAATGTCTCCAGTGTGTTTATAGTCATACTCCTTTAATCAATATTTCTTGATATTGACATTTGCAACAAAGTTTTAGAATTGCATTTAAAATAGGAAATAATTAGAAACGCATGGCACAAGGCTAAGATAAAACTTTTGGTCAGAAATTAACTGGTATTCTGTGCCACATAAACTCTTGTTTGGCTTTCTCTAAGATCAACACAGGGATATATAAAACACCCTCATCTAGACTCTTAACATTTGATGTCTGAATGATAGGCCTTTAGAGAATGAAATATGTACAACTGACCAATTTAGAATCTGTGAGTGATGAATTTTGAATATCTTATACAAAGGCCTCTTGGCCTTGCCAAATTTGAAGAGGCTTAACATCAAAAGAGTGCTTAAAGGTAACAAAATTTATTTACCATAGCAACTTATGAAACCAACTATTAATTCATGGAGATTTTACAATCAACATTCATGAAGGCAGTACTCATATTAATTAAGTCATAGATCTTTTAAAGTCTTGGAAAAGTTGTCATGGGATAGATAGGATCTTGATGAAGCCTTTCAAAGAGCCAAGAAGCCTATGAATCCATGGAGAGCAAATTCAGCAAAACCTGCCTCTGATCAGATTACATGGAGCCAGGAAGTAGTATTTATTCCTGAGAATGGTGTCATGTAAGCAGGTTGCATTTACATAGTAAAGGAATTGAAGAGGGGATTGAATAGGGGATTCAGAAAGGGAATCATCACATGGATTGCTCTAGCTCAGTTCTTAAGTTAACTGATCCATCTTAGCATTGGTCTGATCTAAGAATGTTTCCTGTGTTGAGCTTTTTGACTCCCTTTCAGGATGCTACTGTATCGCAAATGGGGGATGAAACTTGTAAGCAAAGTTATGCTGTCAGTAAATCTATTCTATTTTACACAAACTAGAAGGCATTATGACCTGGAGGACAACTGCTAGAGATGGAGTCAGGACACTTGGGTTTGAATGTGGGCTATGCCGCATCCTTCCCTATATAATGTGGACAACTAACTTTTTCTCTCTAAGCCTCAATTTCCTTATCTATATAATGGTTATTATAATATTTATTGAGGGATAGTGTTGTGTAGCGGGTATAGGGCTGGACTTTGAGCTTGTTCTTCTTAGCATACATTCTAGCTGTGTGACTGGAGAAAGTCACTTACCTTCTTGGTACCCAGGAAACTCTCTAAGACTTTGGCTTATAAGGACTGTTGGTCTGCATTGTTGACGAGTGTTTCCACACCAAATAATCCTTAAAACAAAAGAAAATAGCAGGATCAGAATAATAGCAAAAACAATGATGATCATGATAATTGCTATTCTACCTACATTATAGGTTGGCTGTAAAGAAAGTACTTTTTTTTTGTAATCCTTAAAGCACCAAACATATCTGAAGTATCACTATTGTGGGTGTTATTTTGTTTTCCTCTCTTTTCATTGAGGGTCAGAAAGACATTGGCCCAGGAAAAATGTTGTCTTGCTATGGTTTCCTTTTATAGTCACTGTTCTATAGAGACAGGTAGATAAAATAACATAGTTTTGGAATGGGTTACAAGTATTAGGATAGACGTCCATCTTCTGATGGCTGCTATTAGCATCTTTGGTACAACTCCAGGAAAGGGCATTATATCTACCTTATCCTGTGTCTATTTGATCTTGACCTCCTCAGTTATGTAGAAACGTTGAAGGGTTTTCATTCCAGGAAGCTTGGAGATTATGGGTATTTGGGATGACAGAATATATTTTAGATTTTTAGGAATGTTATTATTCTACATCACTATTAAGTTATTGTTATAATAAAGAGTTTTTCTAATTACCATTATCATTATTATAAAATAGATGCTGTGGAAAGATCACAGGAAGATGTACAGAGGAATCAGTAATTGTTGCTTAGAGGAAGGCTTTTTGGGGTTAGTGTGACAGTGGTCACAGATTCACAGATTTTTGTTATGATAATTGTACCTTTTGCCTTACCCAGAGAATTCAGGTGCTTTGCCAGAGAAATGACTAGAAAGCTGCCCAAGGCAAAGCCCATTATCTAGGCATGGTTGGATCTCATCAGTCCCTCACAGAACTAGACAAAAGAATCAATCTCCACTTCCTTTGTTCTCTTGGGTTTGTTCCAGTCAAGGAGAACCAGAATTTCTAGAGTGGGGGGAGATAGCACTGAGAAACTTATCCTTGAGTCCCCCAATAAATTCATTATTAATAATTATTTTCTCACACTACCATGCTATAAGAAATGATGAGCAGGCAGATTTAAGAAAGGCCCGGAAAGACTTACATTAACTGATGTTGAGTAAAGTGAGCAGAACTAGAACATTGTACACTGTAACAGTAACATTGTGTGATGATCAACTATGATAGACTTAGCTCTTCTCAGCAACACAATGATCTAAGAGAGTTCCAAAAGACAATGGAAAATGCTTTCCATATCCAGAAAAAGAACTATGGAGTCTGAATGAAGATCAAAGCATACCATTTTAATTAAAAATTTTTTTTGTTTCTTCTTTTTGTTTTTCCCTTTTCTGATTCTTCTCTCACAATATGACTAATGTGGAAATATATTCAACATTATTATACTGTATAACATCAGAGTGCTTATTGTCTTGGAGAGGGAAAGGAAGGAAGGAGGGAGAAAAAAATCTGAGAAATGACTAGAGAATTCCCCTTTTTTCCAGAGAAGGGATAGGTAATCCCAGCTCAAGAGAACTGCTTCTAAATTTTCTATGGAAACAAAGTAATCTCTTTTAAATAAAGGTGTATCAGAAAAGAATAAGCCTTAGAACAATTGGATGGGGTTTTCATTTCCTGCCCACAATCTCAGTCTTAATTTGAAACAGAGTTACTAAATATTTTTATCTTTTTTTTTATTCCTTTTTGCAACTTAGAAATATTGAAATAGTCCACAACAATTGTTGGGATTCTCATTCTATTTCAATTAAGGCACATGACTAACACACACACAAAAGCAGTATTTGGCCTTAGTTTTGTGTATATGTGAGCAATGATTTGACTATGTATGTACATGTGTGTGAGTGTGTGTAACATTTTTCAGTAATAAGGTCCAACTAAGGGCTACGTAGTTCAGATTGGAAATAGGATAAAAATCCTTTTTGAATCTAGTTCACTACAATGCATTACCTTGAAATTAGTCTCTGCTGACAGGTACTAGTTTTTCTTCAAAATCCCATGTGTAATGAATTTTGGCTTTGTCTAGTTCTTGCAGGATAGAAAACTCATTGATCTCAACAGAATCATTGGTATGGGTCTTGAAATTATATGTATATGTGTGTATGTATGTATATAAATATATACATACTATTATTTGTATAACACTTCAAGGTCTACAAGGTGATTTTCATGTTACCTCATTTAATCATCATAACAACTCTAGGTGGCAGGTACTTAAATTATTCCCATTTTAAAAATAAGGAAACTAAGGCTGAGAAAAGTTAAATGACTTGCCCAGTCATATAGCTAGTAAATGTCTGGGAGATAGAAATCAAACTAAGATTTTCTTGACTCCAAATCTAACACTCCATCCACTATCTCACCTAAGTGCCTCAAAGAACGAGAAGCCTTTTATGTTGTGAAGATTGCAAAATAGTATCTCCTCTGTAGGACCCACAGCCCTTTTCTTTGAGTGAAAAGTGGACAGAATAGGTTGAATTCAAAATATGATCACAGACTTTTCTTTTAAAAAGGATCAAAGAATGTTGTGCTGGAAGGATGAATGACTCGAGTTTAATGACAGAGAGAGCATACACAATAACAATCTCTGAGCAAAGGACTGATGAATCAGGGTTGGAGACCCTTCTGCTGTCAGAGCTCCCATTCTTGAGGTACATTAGGTTACTTGCCTTGGTACTCCCTATCCTAGGTTTTTGTCTATCTGGGACTTATACAATTTCCTCAATTGCAAATATAACAGGAAAAAGGCTCGACCTCTGGGTAAATACATTAGTCCTTCACCTTCATGTGCACTTTGAAATATTTCTATATCTCTAATACACTGGGGTAGATTTCTGAAATCCTTTAAACTTTGTGTATGTCCATTTGTGTGTGTGTGTGTGTGTGTGTGTGTGTGTGTGTGTGTGTGTTTGGTACGGGTGGAAGGAATTCAATATCTTTGCCCTTCTGGGAATTAACTGTTATGTGCTCAACAGAGAAACAACTCATGATCACAGGTATCCAATATAGTTCTTCTTCCCATATTCTCAGTCTCTCCCAATTTCTAAGGCATAGGCTGAATCTGCTTTGACTCTAGAGATATTCTCCTTTTTAAGTTAGGAAACACGAAAGTATGAATCACTAGGCTAGCTCTGTAATGTAACAAATGTCTGGGGAGTTAAATCCCCCAAGAGCATGCCACCTTGTGATTAAAGGGATTTCAGACTTGTTCGTATTCAGGGCTGGTAAGTTATAGCAGCCACCCACTGTGCTCTCATGTCCTTGAATTTCACCTCTTGCATCCTTAGTCTATGAAGGAAAATTCAGCATTTGATGTTGAGAGTGCTCTATCTGGACATTGGTGAAATGGTTTTTAAAAAGCTAATTAATTGTCTTAAGAACGAGTCTGAGTGCTTGCCTTAAATCTTCACCAAAAGGACTTTAGTCATAATAGGAAAAGGAAAATGTTAACAAAAGGGGAAGAGCCACTGACCTATTTGCAACAAAAGATAACTCCCAATTTGAAGCAAATAAAGTCTAATGGTAGACATGAAGCCAATCAAAATGCAGAGACTCCTCACTAAACATATTTAAAATGATGACTGTGGGAACTGGTGATTTCATTATTTTTATGCATAGGAGTTGAAATCAAAATGTCAAATTCATATAAGTTTCCCAAATTCCTCATATTCCATGAAATCTAAGTAAGATCCACCATAACTTCAGAAGGATTACCCAGTCCACTGTAATGCAAAGATTATGAACAGAAAATAATTGACATTCTGCCAATGGACCAATTAGAATTTGCTTTAGGGAGTATGATTTCCCTGATGGAATTTTCCATTCCCTAGGACTCAGATACTCCTAGATGAGATTTAAAGATAGAGATTTAATGGTTTTTAAGAAGTTAAGAACAAGACTAGTTATCACAACTTTCTAAAACTTGTCAGTGGGATAGGTATATTCAGGAAAGAAGGGGAACTTTAAAACACTTAGCTATAGTTTAGGCTGAGAAAAGCAATGGTGCTTCAGTTGAGGGATTTTTTTTTTGTAAGTACACCCTAATAACCAAGGACTTATAATGAAATTGCTCTCTCAACCATAACTATAGCAGAGCTAGTGAGATGGCATAATACATCGTTTATCTGGAAGGGTCCACCTATAATTATCTGGAGCAACAAGAACATTTACTATGATAATTAAAGCCAATTACCTTTACTTCAGGATCAAAAATAAACATTATCTACTGTGCTTACATATTCTCATTTCCATAAATCTGACAAATTCTAACATCATCATAGTAATTACTGTACCAAGTGTTACCCAACATATGCTTGGGGAAGGGAAATTGAATCATGTGATACCAGTATGTAAGGTGACTGCCTTCTTCAATAGCCCTAGAGTGCACATAATACAGAGTGGTGATACTTCCTTTATCAAGGTTGGTTGTATGTGTGTGGAAGAGGGGGAGTGGTGGTGGAGAGAGGTGAGGAAGATGCAGCCCCCACAAATGATTTAGCCATTTCTAAGAGGAAATATAGAGATCATAAAGGAGGGAAATGAAGCCACTGATAGTATTATTAATATTATTTGACTGAATAAAGTAAGTTTTGTGGTTAATCTCAACTACTTTTCAGCTTGCCATTACTTCTCTATTTTCCTCCTATGATAATTTTTGAAAGGTCTGCCTCATTTTGGTCAAATGCGAGAATGGGATTAAAATGTTCCCCATCCACTTCGAGTTCATTTTCTGTGTCAGTCTTCCATACTGGAACAAAATGCTAGTCTACTTGTTTTGGGATTGCCTTGTTCAAATTTCTAATTTTTAAAATTACTAGCTTGGGATGGGTTACATAGAAATGTGTCCAGAAATAAAAATGGAACAGAGTATTGAGAAAACTCTAAATCTAACATTCAGCATCTGTTTAATAGCAAACTTACTCAATAACAAAGAGTGTTATCTCAAAGACTTTCTAATGAGCATAACAGGTTGTGAAAGGCGACCATATATTGACTTGGTAAAAAACTGCTTTGCTTCTTGTCATGTATTGGTAAAGAGTGAAGGTTAAAGAGAATGACTTAACTTTTCAGAACCAGAATGTGAAAAGACCACAGGGATTATTTCTTAGTTCCTTTTCTCCCTTGGCTCCTTGAATGTAGGCATTCATATCAAGCATCAAGTATTGCAACTTTGTAAAGCTTTTTGAGGAAAATGGAACATCTTGATTGGATAAGTCTCAAAAGAAGTCTTCTAATCTCCATGAACACTTCATACAAGTCCATAGTATTTATTCATTTAGAGCAGTCAGTGCTTTGGCTATGAAGGCTTGTTGGCTAATGACTCTCCCCACAGACTGGCAAGGTGGATTGATTTGGATGATTTGGGGAGCATCCTCTTTCTCCCTCGCTACTCAAGATGATTATCCTCTTGAAGACACATGGATGAAGAGATGCCTTTTTATCATAGGATCCTAAGTCCAGAGTTCTGGACTTAGAATCAGGAAGAACCAAATAAAAATGTTATCTGAGATACTAATTCTGTGACCCTGGACAAGTCATTTAATTACTATTAGTTTCAGTTTCCTCATCTGTAAAATAAGGTGATTGGAATAAAGGCCTCTGAGGTCCCTTCTAGATTTAAATCAATTATGTTATGATTGTTCACATTGATTTTGTGTTGTTCAGTCATGTCTGATTCTTTGTGACTCCTCTTGGACTTTTCTTGGCAGGGATATAGGAATGATTTGCCATTTCCTTCTCCAGCTTATTTTACAGATAATGAAACTGAGGCAAACAGGGTTAAGTGACTTGCCTAGGGTCACATAGCTAGTAAGTGTCTAAGGCCAGATTTGAACTCAAGAAGATGAGTATTGCTGACTTCAGGCCCAGCTCTCTATCCACTGAGCTTCCTTGCTGTACCCATGATCTTATGATATTATAATCTTATGATTGAGAAATGACAAATAACTAGGAGGCCATGTATTCCAAATCCTCTCATTTTACAGAGGTGTTAAAGTGCATTAATCAAAATCCCCAAATTATAAATGGCAAAGTTGGGATTTTAACTCAAGTCCTATGATTCTAGGTTTTTATTTTTTGTTGGTAAAAGATACTAAAATAACCATGCCCCTCTTCCAAACCCATCAAACAAGCTCTGAGTTTCACTGATAGGAGAAAAAAGGATTTTCAACCTTCCAAGTAGGTGTCTAGTACAAATATCTTAAAGGAATTATTTCTATCAATTTGAATTAATTTTCTTCCTTAAGAGAAAGTTTTGTTTCATTCAGTAACTACTTTCTACACTATGAGGAACAGTGGCCCCATACTCCTAAAGTAAATATGGGTATCAGCCAAGGGGACATAAACATGTGACACCAACTTTTTGGCTAGAAAAATAGCAGTCCTTCTAGAAGCAGGCCCACTGAACAATGAGTGCTTCCAACTTTAAGTCAGTTAGGATATTTCCATCTGTAGGCAAGTCTGTAACAGCTATTGAATTGAAGATTTGTTTTCTGTCTTTGCAACCTAAGCCATGGTCGTTAATTGTCTTCATTTCCACCTGGAAGCTTATTTATGATGATTACCCAACAGGCATAAAAAGGGGTCCCCCAATAAATCTGACATTTTATGTGGTTTGAAACCTGTACTCCAGCCTCAAGTCCTAATGTGACAAATACACTTTGGAAGAATGAAGCTGTCAGCAAAATGCCCAGGAGGATAATAAACCTCAGTGAGAGAGGGTAATGTGTGTATGAGATGATGGTTCCGTGACCTGCAAAGCTGGCTCTAAATCTTGACCATCAATGGCAGAGCAGGAACATTTTTCCTTCCATAATGAGCTTGACACCTTCACATAAAATGGTTATTTCTGCAAACCTGTTAAGTAGCAAAGAGGACCTTGAAATCCCAGTTCATAATGTATGTCAGTGATCATGGGGTAGACCTGGCCAAACACTTGAGGAAGAATTAATTAGGGGACTGACTAAAGAAGCATAGAATGTTAGAGCAAGAAAGGTCCTTAGAAATAATCTGGGGGCAGCTAGGTTGCACAGTGGATAGAGAACCGGCTCTGGATTCAGGAGGATCTGAGTTCAAATCCGGTCTCAGACACTTAACACTTACTAACTGTATGACCCAGGGCAAGTCACTTAACCCCAATTGTCTTACCAAAAAAAAAAAAAAGAAAAGAAAAGAAAAGAAAAAAATCTAGATTATTGATCTATGTTACAGATGAGGTTTCTTTTTTTTTTCTTTTTTTGCAGGGCAGTGGGGGTTAAGTGACTTGCCCAGGGTCACACAGCTAGTAAGTGTCAAGTGTCTGAGGCCAGATTTGAACTCAGGAATTCCTGAATCCAGGGCCGGTGCTTTATCCACTGCACCACCTAGCCACCCCCACAGATGAGGTTTCTGAGGCCTAGAGAGAAGAGACTTTCCCAGTGCCACATAGCTATTGTATAAAAAAGTCAGAAGTGAAACCATTCAGGTCTGTTTCTGTATTCAGTTCTCTTTCTGCTATAGATGTGGTATCTGAAATAGTTCCCTATGGATCAGAGTAAATTGAGGTTCTGGAGAGAAGGGAAGGCATTGCCATTAAATTACAATCCATATTGACCGAAGGATCATATCAAGTTGGCTCAGTCGATGAGTATGTATTAAGTGTCTACTACATTCCAGGGACTGTGTGAAGTGCTGGTATTACAAAGAATGAAAGATAGTCTCTGTTCTCAAGGGGCTAACAGTTTAATTGAAGAGATAACATAGGAATAACTGTACAACAGAAGTATACATCATAATTTGGATATACTCAATATAGGGAAGGTACTAGTATTAAGGGGTAATGGAAAAGGTTTCTTGCAGAACGTACAATTTTAGCTGGGACTTGAAGGAATCCTCAGAAGCCAGGAGGCAGAGATGAAGATGGAGGGAATTCCAGGCATCAGGCATAGCCAGTCAGGAGATAAAGTGGCTTATGTAAAGAAGCATGGAGACCAATGTCAGTGAATCAAAGAATATGTGGGAGTGAGTATATTGTAAGAATACTAGAAATTCAGGAAAGAACAGGGTTGGGAAGAGCTTTGAAAAGCAAATAGAGAATTTTAGAATTTATCCTGGTGATGAGAGGGAGCCAGTGGAGTTTACTGAACAGGGAAATGACATTATTAGAACTTTAGAAAGAATAATTTCCTTGTTTATTGAAGGATGGACTAGAGTAGGAAAAGACTTGAGCAAGGAAGACCAACTAACAGACTTTTGTAATAGTCCAAAAATGAAGTCATGATGGCTTATGAGACAACTGGGTGGTGCAGTGAATAGACCACCAGGCCTGAAGTCAGAAATATTTCAGTTCTGATATGGCCTCAGTGTGACCCTGAGAAAGTTGCTTAATACCTGCCTCAGTCTACTCATTTGTAACATAGAGATAATTCACCTACCTCCCAATGTTGTTTTGTGGATCAAATGAGATAATAACTGTACAGCACTTACGACAGTGCTTGGCACACAGCATGCTCTCTATAAGTGTTAGCTTATTTTTTGCTATTAGCTCATTTATTATTTAGCTTAGGAGAGAAGAAAATATATACAAGATATATTACAAAAGCAAATCTTAAAAAGTCAAAAAAAGATTTTATATGAGGAAGTGGCATGAGAGAGTGAGAAATTGAGGAAAAAATCTAGGTCTTTAGCCTGAGTGACTGATAAGATATTGGTGACCTTGAACATAATAAGGGATTTCAGAAGGGAAAGAGCATTTTGAGATAATGTGTTATGTTTAGGACGTGTGGAGACTATGAGATTTATGAAACTTTTAATATTAGTCTGATAGGCAGTTGAAAGTGTAAATCTGGAGATTAAGAGAGACGTAAGGGGTGGATAAGTAGATCTGAAAAATCATCATACAGAGGATAATTGAATCAACTGGAGCTGATGAGATCACCAAATGAAATAGTATAGAGGGATTAGACAAAATCCACCCAGCACAGAGCTTTGTGGGACAATCACTATTAGAAGGCTTGATCTGGACTAAGATCCAGCAAAGAAGAGTACGAAAGAATGGTCAAATAGCAAGAACAGAATGAAAATAAAGTAGTGTTATGGAAATCTGGAGAGAAGAGATCACCCAGGATAAAGGTTGAGGGTGATTGGTAGTATAGAAGTCTGCAGAGGTATCAATAATAAGGAATGAAAAAAGTCCAATAGATTTGGCAGTGGAGATCTTTGATAACTATGGAGAGTTTTTTGTTGATTTGTGTCATTCTTTTTTTTTTTTTTTTTTTTTTTTTTTTTTTTTTTTCTTATGAGATATTTTATTTTTTCCGTTACATGTAAAGATAGTTCTCAACTTTTGTTTATACATGCTTTACAATTTCAGATTTTTCTCCCTCCCTCCCCTCCCTCCCCCCTCCCCTAGACAGCAGGTAATCTGATATAGGTTATATCTATATATCTCTATACATATACATATAGATATATATATATACACACACATATATATACACATAATAACATTAATCCTATTTCTGCATTAATCCTGTTACAAGAGAAAGAATCAGAGCAGTGATGCAAAACTTCAAAATAGAAAAAAAAACACAACAGCACCCAAAACAAAAGAAATAATATGGTTCAATCAGCATCTATACTCCACAGTTCTTTCTTTCTTTTTTTTTTCTTGGATTTGGAGATCCTCTTCTATCATGAGTTCCCTGGAACTCTTCTGTACCATTGCATTGGTGAGAAGAATATAGTCCATCACAGTAGGTCAACACTCAATGTTGATGATACTGTGTACAATGTTCTTCTGGTTCTGCTCATCTCACTCATCATCAGCTCACGTAAGACCCTCCAGGTTTCTCTGAACTCTTCCTGCTCATCATTTCTTACAGCACAATAGTATTCCATTGTATTCATATACCACAACTTGTCCAGCCATTCCCCAGTTGATGGGCACCCCCTCAACTTCCAATTCCTTGCTACCACGTAAAGAGCAGCTATAAATATTTTTGTACATGTGGGTCTCTTTCCCCCTTCCATGATTTCTTTGGGCAAAAGACCTAAAAGTGGGATTGCTGGGTCAAAGGGTATGCACAGCTTTATCGCCCTTTGGGCATAATTCCAAATTGCTCTCCAGAATGGTTGGATCAGCTCACAGCTCCACCAACAATGCATTAGTGTTCCAATTTTCCCACAGCCTCTCCAACATTTATTATCTTCCTTTTTTGTCATTTTAGCCAATCTGATAGGTGTCAGGTGGTACCTCAGAGTTGTTTTAATTTGCATCTCTCTAATCATTAGAGATTTAGAGCATTTTTTCATATGGGAATAGATAGCTTTGGTTTCTTCATCAGAAAACTGCCTGTTCATATCCTTTGACCATTTCTCAATTGGGGAATGACTTGGATTCTTATAAATTTGATTTAATTCCCTATATATTTTAGAGATGAGGCCTTTATCAGAAGCACTGGCCTCAAAAATTGTTTCCCAGCTTTCTGCCTCCCTTCCAATTTTGGATGCATTGCTTCTGTTTGTACAAAAATTTTTTAATTTAATATAATCAAAATCATCCACTTTGCATTTTATAATATACTCTATCTCATGTTTGGTCAAAAACTGTTCTCCTTTCCAAAGATCTGATAGGTACACTATTCCTTTCTCTCCTAATTTACCTATGGTATCACCTCTTATGTCTAAATCATGTATCCATTTTGACCTTATTTTAGTATAAGGTGTAAGATGTTGGTCTAAGCCTAATTTCTGCCATACTATCTTCCAGTTTTCCCAGCAGTTTTTGTCAAATACTGAGTTCCTATCCCAGAAGCTGGAGTCTTTGGGTTTATCAAACACTACATTACTAGTGTCATTTACTACTGCATTTCCTGAGCCTAGCCTATTCCATTGATCTACCACTCTATTTTTTAGCCAGTACCAGATAGTTTTGATGACTGCCGCTTTATAGTAAAGCTCCAGGTTTGGTACCGCTAACCCACCTTCCTGTGAATTTTTTTTCGATTTGTGTCATTCTTAATTGCTCTAACTTAATAAAAGGGTTATATTGGTATGCAAATTATAGCCAATAAAGAGACATAATGATTTCTGATGCCCTCATTCTATAAAATTTAAAAAAAAATGAGATAGGCATTTTCTAGTGTAGCCTACTCCTTTCACGATTCCTAGAAAAAAAACCATAGAATATTAGACTAGGATACCTTTGGAAAACACTGACCTTGAAACAAGTAAATTTGGGGGAAAATATAAAAAACTCCATTTTGTGCTATATTTTCTGTTATTATATTTATTTCTTTTTCTATGGGACAGTGGATGTACTGAATAACTTTTTTCACTATCACCCTTCCCCCAATCACTTTACAATTACAAAAGAAAACTCATAGAACTTGGGATATTTCCAAGAAGTTGCCCAATTTTCTTTATCCTATAGACTAAGGCAAGTATTAGGAACTTAACAAATGATAATTACCTGATAAAGAAGTTGCTTTCCATGTAGGTGGAAGAGTATTGTATCTGAAGTCTGAAAGACTATTCTTTCTGAGTTCAAATCTGGCCTCAGACACATACTAGCTGGGTGAATCTGAGCAAGGTATTTAATCCAGTTTATCTCAGTTTCCTCATCTAAAAAATGAACTGGAGAAGGAAATAAACCATCACAGGATATTTGCCAAGAAAATCCCAAATGGGGTCACAGGGAGTCAGACATGACTGAAGACAACTGAAGAACAAACAGAAGTTGATGTCTTCTTGGGCTGGTAATGACTTTGCTAAAGATCTTTCTTTTTGCTAAAAATGTACCTTTTTCTATGAAAAGAATAGTAAAATGTTAGTGCAAGTGGGTTAGAGAGAAAGTAGAGGAGATTGAAGGAAGGAAAGACTTTGAAAGTCAAATTGAGGATTGATATTTCATCTTGGATACAATAGGGAAGTATTCAAATTCATTGAATAAAGGAGTAATATGGTCCAACATGTACTTCAGGAAAATCACTTTAGTTACTATGTGGAGAAAGGCCTAGAGGGAGGAGATATGAGACGGGAAACCAACAATAAGGCTATTGCAATGATCCAGGTGTGAGATGATGAGGGCCTGCACTAGGGAAGAGTCAGGGTGAATGAAGGAAAGGACACTATCACAACCCTGACAGTTGGTCATCTAATTTCTGTTAGAATATTATGGCATAATAGGTAGAGCACTGGCTTTAGAGTTAATAAGACCTGAGTTTGAGTCATGCCTCAAACATTTCCTAGGTGACCCAGAGCAGGTCACTTTTCCTTTTCCAAACTCAATTTCCTTATCTAAAAATTGAGAGGGTTGGACTTCCCTTTAAGTTCTAAATCTATGAGCCTATGCACTTTCATAACTAACCTTGGCAAGGAGTTTAGCATCTCACAAACCACCCTTGTTGGAGACTTCCAACTGTTAGCAAGTCCTTACTTCTATTCACCTACTTTTATTCATTGTTCCTAGGGCTGACCTGGGAAAGCAAGCAGAGTGTTTACTTCTTTCTACACATCACAGAATTTCAAATGCATTAGAGCTATATAACTGAGAACCAGCCTGCTCTTAGCTATACAGTGGCTTACAGAATTGAAAGCAAAGGGGCATTTTTCATTCACTGCAGTTACTGGTGTGAAGTGTAAAAGTAGCCAAAGACCCAGTTTTCTACCGTGGGTACTGCCCAGGATTATCTCAGGAGAGAATTAAGTTCTTTATCCATAAGCTGATCACTCACTATGACAGAAAGCCGCCCAGTTTTTGCTATCTCTCACATTTATTTCTCACAGATTCCAAAGAAAATATTTCATGGAAAAGAATGGGAAGTAGGTTATCCATTTTGAAACAATAAATAAAATCTCACTGGCAACAGTGGCAGAAGGCAGGTCTTGGTCTAATGATAAAATTATCCAGAAGCAAATGCAGCATAATTCATCTTGAACAGAGATGGATAATCCATGCCTGGTCAATATCCTTCAATGAACAGTGTTACCTCTTTAGAATGAGGATGGATGGGACTGAGAAAAATATTTGACAAGATCTACAGACTTTGAAGTGTAACTACACAATTTCCTTTAATTAAATCATCTGACAATTTTACCAGGTTTTAAAAATTATTTCTTTTATTAATTAGTAACTAAGCATCAGTCTATGCTATGATTAGCTAACCATCAATCACTGAAATGAAGTGGTGTGTTACAGTTATGTCTGAACATAACCCTATAGCTTTCTCCTACCAGTCTGCACACATCTTTCATACTTTCACCTGTTTTCTTCATAAAGCTATTTTTATGACTGTCCCCCACTATAACTTCAATCTTGAAACCAGTATTCTTTTAACAATTTGTTTTCTTCTCCTTTCTACAATAAAATAAAAATATAAATAATTAGTTGTTCAGAGTCCATTAAAGTCACACCCTGATGCTTCTTCATATGGAACTGACGGCCTAGGGTTCTTGGAGGTTGTGACAATGCAATGGAATCTCTGCCAGTTACTGTAAAGCTAGGAAAACTTTCAATGGTCTAGCTCCTAAGTGCAGAAAAGGTCATCATCAGAACATAGGCCACTAGACTGAAGATTCTTAGTATTTTTTTTTTTGTATCATAGAATCCTTTGGCAGTCAAGTGAAATCTATTGACTCCCCAGAATAATGTTTCTTCGTTTTAAACACAAAAACATATAGGATTATAGAGCAAACACATTGTATTGAAAGTTAGTCATGAAATGTGTATAAATACATGATATATATGTGAGTGTATACACATGCACATATATATGAGGTTGTGGACTTATCACATATGTACTACATGTGATCACATATATACATATATACTATATGTACATATACATATATAAATGTGTCAATATGTGAATATCTGTATATGTGTGTGAATCATTAGATGTTTTCTTTTTTCAACAGTAATAACTCAGAAAATGAAGGAGTTTTGATGTGGGTCAGTGGAAAAATAACTGCATTGATGAAATCACAATTCCTTCACAATATTTCAGTAAGAAGAACTCCTTAGAAGACAAACCAACTCTAAAGCTAGTCTTCTGAGATTTGTAAAATGTTAGGTACATGGTCGGCTCTCCGTAAGCATGCTGAGTCCTCTTCCTAGGTTGCTCATCCACTGTTGGTTTCCACCTGGGATTCAACTCTCACTTGTGACTCTAGGAAGCAGTCTCCCACTGGGAGAGACTGCTTCCTAGACTCAGCAAGCTGATACATCAGAGGTGCTAGTCCTTCTTGAAGACTTATTCATTCTGAACAGTGCTTCTAAATGGTACAGTGGATCAAGTGCTAGTCCTGGAGTTAGGAAGGCCTGACCTAAATTTGACCATAGACAAATGACACTGGGCAAGTCACTCAAGCCTATTAGCTTCAGTTTCTTCCTCTGTAAAATGAGCTGAAGAAGGAATAACAAACCACTCTAATATCTTTACCTCAAAAAACCCAAATAAGGTCAGAAAGAGTTGGACATGACTGAAACAACTGAATAAGAATAATGAAAGAATGAATGAATACTATAATGCATAATAGTCATAAATTACTCTGACATGTTATAGACAATGTATTGGAGATATACTGCACCCTGCATGCCCAGGATTCCTATCTCAGCCTCTTAGTCATAGGCACATACTCACTAAAAGGGCCTCCAATCAGTGCTCAAGTTCCTCCCACCCATAAAATGGTTGCGATAATTCATACCACTCTGTTAGGGTAACATATCACATCTGTTGGAGACCACCACATTTTTTAGTGCAAGAAATCCTAGTCTAAATTTATAACAATGGCAACAACAACAACAACAACAATAAAGCATAAGATTTGAGACTAGATGTATTGAGTTCATAAATAGGTTCTCTATTTTTTGTACTTCTTTGCCCTCAAGGCAAATAAATCAAGACCTAATTTAGCTTTCTAAAACTCTCACTCTACGGAATTCCTTTAAACAATGAACAGGGATACTCTGTAGGAAATCCAGACCTATTAGAAGAAAGGCAGTAGATTATGTGCTAATCTGTATGCTAGGGTACTTTGGGTACTCTGCCAGTAGCTAACCATATGACCTTGGGGAAATAATTTTACCTCTTTACTCATTGTTCTTTTCCTCTGTAAAATAGAGAGGTAGTATTTAATGCTCTCTGAAGTCTCATCTAACATTGATATTTTACATGACAAGAGGTGACATGTTTAGTTCCTAGTTCAAGTGTTATATCAAGTTAATCATCTTATAAATACGGTTCAACTGTTTTAGTGAAGTGAATTAACAGAATTAAAGAACTGTAAGAAAACACAGAGGCCCTCTAGTTCAATGTGGAACTGAGTGTGAATTTCAGCCACAGCATACTAAATGTCATAAAGCACCCGATTAAGGATGTTAAGTGAGAGGGAACCAACCCCCTACCCGCTGAGGAATCCCATTTCATTTTAGAAAATGTTTAATTGTTAATAAGTTTTTCTCCTTATTTCATGATTATTTTTCCTATTCTACCCATTGTAACTGTTATTTTATCCAGTCGAAGTTCTTCACATGCTTAAAAATTATACATAATTTCTTTGCCCCCATCATCATACTGGCATGATCTAAGCCTGTTAACCATCCTGTTTGTCCTCCTCTAGATGCTCAGCAACTTATCAATATCTTAACTAAAATGTACTCCCCAGAGGTCAGCACAATGTTCCAGACATATTCTGCCCAGAATAGAGTATAATGGGACTATCATGTCCCTATACTGCCTGACTTAATGCAGCTTAATGTCACATTGGCTTTTTTTGGATGACACATATTACTGTTGATTGACATTGAGCTTGCAGGCCAATAAAATCCCCATATCTTTTAAAGAAAAACTGCTACTCACTTACCACTCTCCCATCTCACACTTTGAACCTGAGAATAACACATTACAATTATCCTTATTTGATTTAGCCCAGTGTTCTAGTCAGTTGGGATCTTTTTTGACCTTGTCATCCAGAGTTGCTATTACCCTTAGCTTTATGTCATGGGCCAATTTGATAAGTATGTCATGAATGTCTTTATTCTAGGTACTGTTAAATAGCACAAGACTAATCAGAGATCTTAGGGCTCTTTCAAAGCTACCTGTTTACCTCTTGATGTAGGATCTTTCTGGGGGGTCCCAACATTCAGCCATTACTGAATATACCTATTGACTATTGTCTAACTCCTATCTCTTCATCTTGTCCAAAAGAATAGAATGATAAAAAATTGTCCAATGATTAGTTAAAGCTTAGGTAGTTTCTACCTATATTATTGTTCTGATTTACCAGTCTAGAAACCATGATAAAAAAGGTAACCAAATTAGTATGGTCTGTCCTTTTCTTGATGAAGCCATACTGTCTCTTAGAGATCACCACTTCTTCCAAATACTCATTAAGCCAACCTTCAATAGTAAGTTCTATAATTTCACAAGAAGACAAAACCAAACTCACTAGCCCCCATCCTCTTCTCTATATGATTAGAAATATATACATATCTAGACATTTCCATAGCTATGACATCTCTTCTACTTGAGTTATTCCTTCCACATCTCATAAGAAATTAAGTTTGAATTTTTGATGAGTTTGTGGAAGCCTCAGACAACTTGTGAAGGCCAGCAGACAACACAGAAAAAATTTAGAAACGCAGAAATGCATAAATTGTATGTATAGTATTATATGACATCAATATATTTTTTAATAACATAATAGCTTAGACTTGCATTGTTTTTGTAACTTATTAGGCTAAAACTGTTTTTTAACAATTAATCACTACTGCTATTGATACCAGTTTTGGCATAAACATTATTTTATAAATATATTAGTAAAGGATTGACTGCATGTCTCCCTAACATCTCATGATCTCAGGCCATCACACCCATGATGCTGTCTTAAGAGGAAGGGCCCAGCCAAGAGCACAAACCAAGCACCAGCTAAAAGAGAGCCAAAAGCCAAGAGAGCAACCCTGGTGTGGCCAAGGGTTTTTTCCTCTTTTGATAGAGGTGGGTCATCATACACCTATCAAAGCTAATTGGAAAGCATTATTCAATTCCACTGGTTGACATGACTAAATTAAAATGAACTCTACAGATGATTTTAGAGAGAAAGAAGACCCTCACTCAAGTTGCCTAAGACAAAGTCAGTTATCTAGGTGTGGTCCTTCACTGAGTTAGACAAAAGAGTCTATTTATATTTCTTTTGTTCCCTTGGGTTTGTCCCAGACAAGATTTAGTGGAATTCCCAAGAACTGGACTTTCTGGAGTACAGGGGAAGAAAAAGTACTGAGGAATTGATCTCTGTGTTCCCCCAAGAAATCCCTTATTAATAATTATTTTCTCACTGACTTATTCTCTGGTACTAAGGGAGAGCCAAGAAATTTTTCATGAATTTTCCAGATCACAGAGTCACTGCACCCCTAACCCCCATGATTTGAAAGGAATGCCTTTATTTATTATCTTTAAGAAATCACTAACTGATCTCAGCAATTACACTCACCCATTTTAAAGGACCCTGGTATTTAGTTCTTCTAGGCGTGATGACTGGAACTCATTTTGTTTAGATAACTGCTCTCTCAATATATCCCCACTTCTATTTGTATACCATTGTTTTCATTAGCAGACAAAAAGAGAGGCAAAATAAGAACTGGTTAGCTTGATTTTCTTTCTTTCATTCACCCAGATCTTTGATCCCATCATTTGATATTATTTTCCCCAGTACACTTTAAAAACCATTTTGCTTTTTACAATAGTCTCAGATTTTTCTGAGTTTTGGTGGAATTGATACTTTTTGAAAGGATTATCCCAAGCTTCAGTGTTCTTTCAATTACTTCATTGCTTCCATTTTCTGTACAGGTCTTTTAAAAAAATGGATGTCCTGTTCATATATATTGGACTCTTTAGACAACTCCAATTTGTTCCTGTCCTGGAGACATCTAGACTTCAACATATTCAAAGTTATGAGAACTCTTTATCTTTCCCCCAAATTCACCCCTCTTCCAATCCTCTCTATTTCTATTGAAAGTGCCACAACTTTTCCATTACCTGTGTGTTAACTCGATGGTATCCTTAACTCCTTAGCCCACGTATCCAATCATTACTGAAAATTTGCCATTTCTCTCTTCAAAATATGTCTCTCATGCTTCTTTATGTCTTTCATGTAACTACCACATTTAGTTCATGCCCTCATATCCTCACAGATAGATTATTTCAGCAGATTCTTAATTGATTTCTCTGTTTCATATCTCTCCTCATTTCATTCAATCCTCTGTGATTTTACTAATATGATTTCCCTTAAGGGCAAAACTGACAATGCCAAATCCCCATCTCTATCAATTCCAAAATAAAATATAAACCTTTCTTTTTGACTTATAATACCTTTTACAATCTGACATCAACCTATATTTCTATCCCCATTGGACAATATCATCCCTGATAACCTCTAACTTCTAGACAAATTGATCTTTCTGTTCATCATGTAGTATACTCTATCTCCAGTCTCCATGCCTGTTCACTGGTTATTCCCCAAGGGTGGAAGGTACTTCTCCCTTAACTCTGCCTAAAAGAATCCTTTGATTACTTAAAATTTCATCTTAAGTGTAACTTCTACAAAAAGCTTCTTCTTATCCCCTGAACAGCAAATACCTTTTCTCCCAAATTAGTTACATTTAAATTCATTATATTTATTCTCTTTATATTTAATCAATACTCTTACATGCTATGCTCTTGTTGACTTACCCATTCCACTGTCTCCTCCAATGTGTATGGATATGTGGCTATGTATCAACCCTCAATCTAAAGGTGTGCAGGCTGGGATAGCCAGTTGTTAGTTTTTCAGCAAGGGTTTACATATCAAAATTTGCAAATGCTACAAATTGGGGCTTGATTTATTGCTTTATTGGTTGCCTAAAATTAACAAAGTAATGGAGAAAATGTTAATAATGCAGATTAAACTTGAAAGTGTGTTTGACACATATATTGTGTGTATACACATATGTGTGTGTACATACACACACACACAAAGAGAGAGCCAGAGATGGGGAAGGAGAGGGAGAGAGAGAGGAAGAGGAAGCAGGAGAAGAAGAGGGAGAGAAAGAATGGGAGGGAGGGAGGGGGAGGGAGAGACAGAGAGACAGAGAGACAGAGAGACAGAGAGAGAAACAGTTGTTAAAAATTTATCAGCAAACTACTGCTATATCCTTATCCCTTTTTTTTTTTGCTAGCAATCTTTTAATTCTCTATCTTAAAGGGAATTCCTTTTTGGAATCAATTCCAACCTTGTTCAGGACAAATATATGAGAAATATGTTAAGTGAAGCATTACCTGCCCCTTCATTCATCTAAGTCACGTGATGAATGATGGACCATCTAGATAATGTTCTCCTTTGTCCAAATTCTAAATTTCACTGTTTTCTTTTTACTGCATTTACTTACCTGCATAAATATTAATTCTTGCCTTGTTGCAGACCCAGTAAAATCTAAGTTCCTTGGGGGCTCTTAGCTGGGGCAGTGGATAAAGCACCAGGCCTGGAGACAAGACAACCTGAGTTCAAATCCATCTTCAAACACTTATTAGTTGTAGGACACTAGAAAAGTCTCTTAACCTTTGTTTTCCCTTAGTTTACTCCCCTGCACAATGAGAATAATAATAGTATCTACCTCCCAGGATTGTTGTGAGGATCAAATTAAATAATAGTTATAAAGTACATAGCACACAGTGCGTGACAACTAATAAGCATAATATAAATGTTACCTACTATTACTGTCATTAAAATCAGTATTAATGTAACTACTGTTTTTTTGGTAACCTAATAATTTACCATAATGCCTTGTACATGGCATGTGGTTAAGGAATGCCAGTTCAATTGAATTGCAATTGAACTACAAGAACTGTCTATTTAAAGAAATGAAGGTGGGTTCGAAATTCAGTCCCAGACAAAATTCCAGGTAAAACAACTAGAAAACATCCTTGATATGGTCTCTGCCCTTTCACTAATAGCAACTTCTGCCTTGTTTAAGAGCAAACCAAAAGCTTCCACAAATTTCATCATTTTAATTGATTTTCAAAATCCCTAACAAAGACAATTACAGAGAAAATGGGATGAAATGCACTCAGTGGTTCTATTGCTTTAGTGAAGCATCTCTAATAGTCACTGCTCCTGGACCAGCTCATCACTTCCTATCAGAGGTTAAGAAATAATTGTTTGGGCACTGAATAAACTGATAAGAAACACAAGTAAGGAGAAAGAAACACGATTGAAATGTCTAAATCCTATGTTATTTCTAAAGGTTAGGGAAGAATGCATATTTTCTTTTTAAATGTCAATTTAATCTGAATGGCAGTGAACCTCAAATAACATTTGAGTTTAATGCAGAACTTCTGGAAATAAGGCAATTGCTGAGCTAACTGCCTGTTTTGCTTTTGGGTGAGCTCCAAAGTTTGGTTTTCAACTGATTGATGTTAAAACATCATTTCCATTTGATGGTACAAAAATAATCCTTCTCACTTCTAATCAAAAGGGACAAAAGGAATTTTGGATTTCTGTCCAGCACTCAACCTGGGAGGAGTGAGGCCTAGTGAGCAATATGGTCAATGCAACTTACCAATGTGACTAGGTGTCCAGTTCTAACTAGAAGGCAAGAGGCATTTGACTATTATTGGCACCATTTTTTATATTGCCCAACATTTGAATTGTTGTAGTGGTTGAAAATTAGGCAGAGCAATAAAGGACAAATAATGTTAGACTGGAGGTTAGAAGCCATTGATTCAAGTCCTGACTTGAAACCTCAGTTTACTTAATTTGAAAATTTATTTTAAATATAATAATAATAATAATAATAATAATAATAATAATAATTACAACAATAACAATATCATTTCAAAATTGATGGGAGTGGTTTTCTGGGGATAGTCTGAAAATATTCCTACTCATATTTCCTTTTTCTGTTATTTCTTTTATATTCTATGTTCAATGCTTCTTCAGATTTTTATAATAGTAATTTTGCCTAAGGAACCTGAATCTTAGAGGAGTCTAATAATATTTTTTGTCCTTAAGCAGCTAGTTATCAAGAATAATTAACTAAAATAGTAAACTACCAGAGAGTCTTGCTTCTTCTCTGATGCCGCCTCAGCCCTAATGTGGGTCTGTAGAAGCAACTCAGATGAGCTCCTCTCTCACTTGGCCTTTCTATGCTTCCTTCCTTTAGAAGAGGTCTCCCCATGTCCTTGGGTCCCTCTGTCTTCCCATGAGATGATGCCCTGGGACTGTCCTCCAACATTAATGTATTTCTCAAGACCCAAAGTTTATTAAAAAGTTTCCCATGGTCCCAAAATTAATTAATCTTGAATTGTGATATGGGAATGTTCTGTTATGCTTGTCCAAGTGGATGAGTTACTAGCATTTGCTTAATGCTTATCATAAGGTCAGCTTCATATAGATGAACTAAATATACTTTGACAGTAGTTAGAAATTGAAGAGGGTAAAGACATACTTAATCTGGGGCAATAAGTACTTGGAGAGCCAAATGGCTTCAGTTTTAAGCACAGGAGTTTGGGTCCCTTCTACACATTCTCCATAATTTGTATAATTAAATTTTAAGCAGAGAGAGAAGATAAGTATGATGGTAAGGCTACCAGACTAAGTTTTGAAATAAGATCAGGATCTAAGTAGAGTCAACTGCAGTATCAAGAATTGAGGTTATGCACAATGGAAATCAGAATTAGAAGAGGAAAATCATAGTTTCAGCTTATTAATTGGTAAAAGGTAATGCCAGAGAAGCAGATCTTCAAAACAGAGGAGAGGACTTAGCAACTTCAGGTCCCCTATCTTCTTCAGAGAGTTGTCCTCTCCAGTTTATTACTTAGGTTTAGAAATTAATTATTACATGCTCCATATATAACTCTTAAAGTCATGAGAGGTTTTCTTTTGTTTTCCTGAATTATATGGCAAGAACTATCAATCAAGTCAATCAACAAGCACTTATTAAATGCTTATTATGTGACAAAGAATGGCAAAAGCAGAATCTCTCCTCCAAGAGACTTATGTCTCTCCAGTGAGGGACACAACATACATACACACACACACACACACACACACTCTCCCTCATATATACATGTATATATATACATATACACGTAAGCACATTTACATATATGTATATATATGAAGCTTGTGTGTGTGTACACGCATGCATGTATGTACATAGAAGACACATAGAGGATGAATGGAAGGTAACTTTAGAGGGAAAGGGACCACTAGCTTGAGGGAAGTGAGAGTGACAGAGGCTTCCTGAAGAAGGGAGAATTTGAGCCTACAACCCTTACCAAAATTTATCGACATATCTTTACAATCAGATTCAGAAGGGGCAATACAGATGGATTTTGGAAACATCTATGATTCAAGCGGACTCTTTCTGACATGACTGTAAGGAGTAATAGTTGTGTTGGGTGGTTTGGACAAAAGCTTGAATAATCTCTTTCTCCATATTTTGAATAAAATACAGCTTTTATCCTGTTTCTCACATGGCTTTTAGGAGAAAGAGAGGAGATAAGGTACACAAAGCAGTCTGTAAACCATCACTGGGTTGCTAGCTGGGAGGGGAACATTCAGAATGATTTTAGATGACAAGCATGGTGATATCTGGCTGTTTTCACAAAATGATTTTTTTCTACAAAATAAATTGTCAGCATTCTATTTTTTTGTTTTAGTTTTAGTTCTTGTTCTTGTTTTGTTTGCTTTTTTAAAATGCTAATAGAACTAATCATCACCATCTATTAAGAGCATTAGCTCTTCTCAAATGTTATCAATCCAGATTGTTAATCTGCCAACAAGGTTAAATGGAGAGAAGAATTATGAAACCTAGCTTTATGAAGTTCCTCCACACTAGGCCAAAACACATTTTAACATGGAATGAATGCAATCAGTAAGTGTACTAGTCAACAACAACGCTTATGCCGTCCAATCCAATGAGCATATGTTAAGCACTGTACTGAGTGCTGGGTATAAAAAGACAAAATGAATCATAGTGCCTTCCTTCAAGGAGCTTATATTCTATTGGTCTACATTACTTGATCTCAGTCACACTTTACTCTTTTCTAATTGGCCAAGCCTGCTAACAGAAGATAACATATACACACATATGTATTTGTATGGAAACACATACAAATACTTAAAATACAAATATACACACACACATACATAAATATTCAACATCACTTTAAATAGGATATCTAGAATAATAAGAATATCATTTTTTCTGGTCAGTTCTTAGTAAGTAATGTACAAAGTATACTAAAATCAGTTCTTGTCTCAAATGAAGCCAGAGGGTTTCTCTTCAGTTTTTTTGTATAAAGTTTCTTGTAGAATTCTTCCAAACTTACATTTGGAAAGATTCAACAGGAATGAGTTAAGGCATTATACTTCTGCTGAAAAAAAAAGAAAACTTTATTGGAAGTGAGTTATCAAGATGTCTTTTATGCACACTTTATTAGATATGTATCAATGACAAATGTGCATTGCTGATAGACTTTCAAATGAATCTAGTCTACAGTTCATTCTTATCTCTACTGATATTACCATATCTCATCAATGCCATGTCCATTTCTATGCAGTGGCTCATTAATAACCTCCAGGAGAGAATTCCATTATATGGTTGTCTTCCTTTCTTCCCTACTGAGTGAAAATATTCTGGGAATTAATTAGTTGGATTTGCTTCCACTAATGTCCAGGCTGCCTCTCTCCGTGTGGTTCACTGGAAAAGGGTGAGTGATTTTGATTTGGGAGGGAGGAAGGGAAGAACTGAAGGAGGGAGAGAGAGTGGTGGTAAAGGGGAGACAGAGGGAGGGGAGACCAGAGAGGAGAGAAGAGAGGAAAGAGAGATAGAAAGAGACTCTGAGAGAAATCTAAGTCATTATGCATTCCCTTCCATGAATAACAGTTGTTGTGTCTAGTTTGTTTATCTCTACTTGTCACTGGACTTTTTTTTTTCTTTTTAGCAAGTCTATAGTCAAGGAACTACTTCTCAGTCACTTCCCTTGAGTAAAAACCCTTGGTTCAATATGAAGATTAGGCCGAGAATGAGTTTCCAATCAGGACATCTTTATGTTGTCTAGGATTCAAATGGAGTTAGCAGAGTTAGCCTTCAAGGGCTCTGTCCAGGCAATTCATCAGTGCTGTCAATTCTGACAGGAAGATCCCTTCCAGTTTCTTCTTGCCAAGTACAAAGGAAGAGCTTTAAAAAAAAGTGATTTTGCTTATGGAGTATCTCTCCTTTGAGCCTATAATTTGGCTATTGTTCAGATTTATGCCACAAGCAGTGTTGATGGGGGTGCAGTCTGCTAAATGGACAGCATTAGATCCAGAGTCATTAGTTACTGATTATAGAACTGGAATCAAGTTCAGTTGTGGAGAAAAAGAAACACAGTGTGTACTAGTTGAGTTGACTCACATCAGGGAAGGGACCACCAAATCTCCTGTAGAAACCAGTTTATATAGCTCATGGCATAGCCAATGACATATGCAGACCCTAGCAGCTCAGAATGGTGATAGTGGGAGGTCAAGGTGCATAGGCTTGAGGAAAAGGGGAATGTAATGCTAATTAATACTATAAAATAATAGCCTGGGGTCAGGAAAGATGAGCAAGGAGGTCTTGCTAGGAGAGGTTTTTGATATGAAGCCTATGAGAGAGAACAATTTGACAGAAGACCATTAGAGGGAGAAAATAGCCTCTGTCATATCAGTGACAAGACAAGAAAAAGTCACCCTGTCTGCCCTCTTTATGACTCCAATGAGAGCTATTTAAGAAAATAATAGGTTAATTTAGGAAGTAGTGATAGCCCTCATTTAGGAAATAGTGAAATCTGTTATCACCAGAGGTCTTCAAGCAGGGGCTGGATGATCACTTCTCAGGGATATGGTAGAGAGAGTTCCTGCATTGGGCAGGGAATTGGGGTTGGATAGAGGTTTTCTGAAGAAAACTGAAGACTGTTCTTGTTTCATCTTTTCAGTCTTGTTTAACTCTTCATGACCCCATTTGGGGATTTCTTTGCAAAGATACTAAAGTGCTTTGAAAATAGGATTTTCAAGGGGCAGCTAGGCAGCACAATGGAGAGAACATTGGGCCTGGAGTCAGGGAGACCAGAGTTTAAATACAGCCATAGACACATACTATCTGTGTGACTATGGGCAAGTCCATTAAACCTATTTGCCTTAGGTTCCTCATCTTTTCAATAAGCTGGGGAAGGAAATGACAAACTACTCCATTATCTTTGCCAAGAAAACCCCAAAAGAGGTTATGATGACTTGGATACAACTGAAAAATGACAAAAACAACAACAATTCTTTTCAAAACTTAGAAACATACTGACCAAATCATGATATGAAGTTTTTGGAAAGGAAAAGGAAACCAAGGAGAAGTTAAGTCTTTTAGGTTAAATATAAATAATTCTCCCCTTTCAGGATATGGAATAGTGCAGTATAATAGAAAACAAATGGAGTGATATCCAGGAGACCTGAATAGAATTTGTAAATATAACAAAACCTGTCTGTATGGCCTCAATCAAATCCCTTTCCTTCTCAGAGCCCTCAATTTCCTTATCTGTAAAGTGAGACTTCTAATATATTTATTATCTTCCTCAAAGGGTGGTGGTAAAAATCAAATGCTGTAGTATAAATACAGTGGTATGGAAATTAATTGGAAATCAACATGTAGTGACATGAAATAGCTCTTATGTCTTCTTACAAATAAAAAAAAAAGAAAGAAAGAAATCTTGCCCCCTTTTGCTCTATTTCCTTTACATGAATGGTCATTGAGTTCACAAGATTTTGAAACATGTTCTTGAATTCATCATGATTAAACCACATCTATTTCACAGTCTATTAAGTGTTACTGATAAAGAATCAGTTTTTTTTAACTGTAGTTTGAATTGAATCCCATAGGTTCCAGTGGATTTCAAATCAGGAAAGTTTCCAGATGACTGACCTATGTTTGATCTTCTTCTCTTAGATAAATTTCTTAACCTTTCTTGATTTCTGATACAAGGCAAAGTTTTGTCAGAGTATCCCATTTATATTTGGGGACTTTTGTAATTCTTGAACAATTCTGCTTCTCAGCATATCAATAAATGTATATAGCCTTGTAGGCTGTCTTGAAATATTTTTTAAAGTCCCCAAATAATTTGGGGGCACCTATTTTACAGTTTCACAGAGATGACAAGCTCCTATGAAATCACTTGAACATTTTTGTTGAGGTTATCGTATAGTCATGAAAGAAAAGAGTTTTATCATTAAAGAGTACCTTTTCCCAATTTTAATACTCCAGCATTTGTATTATCTTGCCTATGACAATCATTTTCTTCATAATAATGAGTGACCACTATGTTTGCTATGGGCTTTATCATTTTTCAATCTTCGAGAAGTCTATGATGAAATGCAGAAAGTAAATAAACATTTTTTCCCTACAGAACTGCTTCTAGGACTATTGTTTTACTGAATGTCATGTATTTTTTTAGAACCAATTAATGCCATTTTGCAGAACATCACAGTGCATATCCCTCTTATAAAATATTACCGAAGTTGTACAATATGAATAGAAAATCCAAGGTACATAGTGACAAACTACTTCCTGTTTAGCCTGGAGAATGTCAGAATCTCTGCATCAGCTCCAACAATTGGAAAAGAGTTCAGCTTCACTGAAGAATCCAAGTTCTATTATATTCATGGCCAACCACAATTGATGAATTTAGGTTATTCTTTAACAGATACACATATAATAGAGAAAGTATAAAATATGAGGAACAAAATCAATCTGTTAGAACACACCTATTATCCCTTCTATTGGAAAGTTGAGGCTGGTAATCAGTTGCCCCTGAAGTTCTGAATTTTAGTAGGGTTAAAGCTTATTTAGTGTAAGTACTAAATGAAATACCAATATTTGATCCAATGGGAATAGGGGACCCCAAGCTACCTATTCCCACTGGATCATAGGTGTATGCATATATATGTGCATGTCTATGTATATATAGCACTTTTGAAGAGGTGACACATCAAATTCTTTGACATCTAACTCCTGTGTGTTTCTCAGTTCTTCAAAAGAACTCTTAATTTTCACACAAGAGGGAATGTGATATCATGTAATGACTTGTGCTAAATCTTAGTCCAATCTACTATATATAATATATATGTATATATATATATATGTATATGTATATGTATGTGTGTATGTATATATATGTGTGTGTATATGTATATATATAATAGTGTCCTTGTAATTACAACTTGGGCAGCAATGATCAGTCATCAATAGGACCCACATTTGGGTTCTTTGTCCCAGTAGCAAAAAACTGTATTGTACTGGGCTATTGACTTTCTATGCATATCTTTACTTAATTTTAATATCCTTGAGAGAATGGAAATATGTTTAAACATTTGAGTGAGGGGGTAAATAAGTTGAGAAAGAAGATTCAGCATGAAGATAATGTGAGGCATAAGTCAATTTTCCTGTGTCTTAAAATGATAGTATCAGAGATTATGTCTGTGTTCAGTGTATGATATCCCTTAGATTACTTTTGGATTAATGATACATTTTAAAAGTTTTATTTATATATTAAAATGCCTCTCTAGGGGCAGCTGGGGGGCACAGTGGATAAAGCACTGGCCCTAGAGTCAGGGGGATCTGAGTTCAAATCCAGCCTCAGACACTTGACACTCACTAGCTGTGTGACCCTGGGCAAGTCACTTAACCCTTATTGCCCTGCAAACAAACAAACAAACAAAATATTAAAAAAATATATGCCTCTCTGGCTTAAACAAAGGGTTGAATAAAGTAATTTTTGGCCTTTTTCTCATGTGCCTCATTGTAGCTTTTATTTTATTTTATTTGCAACAGAATAGACTAGTTCTGTGCATGGGATAAATTTGAAGTTAGGCAGAATTCGGTCAATGCAAATAGAAACATCTTTTTTGTTTCTTTTTACAGTATATTTTTATTTCATTAAATATTTCCCAACTGGAATTCATTTTTTTTTTTAGTGAGGCAATTGGGGTTAAGTGACTTGCCCAGGGTCACACAGCTAGTAAGTGTTAAGTGTCTGAGGCCGGATTTGAACTTAGGTCCTCCTGACTCCAGGACCAGTGCTCTATCCACTGCGCCATCTAGCTGCCCCCTGGAATTCATTTTTAAAAATTTGAGTTCCAAATTCTCTCCCTCCCTCCTATGCCTCCCCCTTCCTTGAGAAGGCAAGAAATTTGATATCAATTATACATTTGAAATGATGTAAAACATTTCCATATTAGCCATGCTGCAAAAAGAAACAGACAGAAATGGAGAAAAAGTTAGGAAAGAAGTGTACTCTGGTCTGTTTCCAATGTTCATCACTTCTCTTTCAGGAGATGGATAGCATCAAATAGAAACATCTTACCAACTAGAGTAGTTTCAAAATGCAACAGACTTGCTTAAGATTCCCTTCATGCTTGGTCTTCAAGTAGAGACTGGATGATGAATTTTGAGGGATTTTACAATGGGTAGTTCTGTTCATGTGTTCTTAGATGACATCTGAGTTCAATTCTGATTCTGAGATTCTACCATTCTCCCCTTGAATTCCTCTTGTTAGAAATAACCACGGACAATGAAAGATTACTTCATAGAGCAGAAAAGACACTGGAGTCAGAATCTAAAAACCTGATTTTGAGTCCTGTCTCTGTCACTTATTCATTATATAATTTTGTGCAAATCACTGAGCCACTGTAAAATGGGGTTGACAACAATGCATGTTTTATAGGATCACTGTATGTTTTTCAACATGGTTCGTTTCTGCAAAGCACTTTTCTTGTAACAAACCTGTGAGCTATGTCATTTAAGTATCATTAACTAGCCCCAGTATAAGGATAAACAAGCTGAGGTTGGCACATCATAGAAATAACAAATATGGGGCTGCTAGGTGGCACAGTGGATAGAGCACCGGCCCTGGAGTCAGCAGTACCTGAGTTCAAATCCGGCCTCAGACACTTAACACTTACTAGCTGTGTGACCCTGGGCAAGTCACTTAACCCCAATTGCCTCACTAAAAAAGAAAAAAAACCAAATATTTTGTAAACAACTACTACATTCCAGGAATCATGATGAATACTAGCAATAAAAATACAAAGACTTAGAAAATCCCTGTTCTCTACGAGCTTTTAGTCTATCAAGAAGACAGCTCATATTTAAGAACATGGAGGAAAAAATACAAACTCAATGCAAATAGTTAAATATAAAGTAGTTAGGTAGGGAAGGTACTAGCAAAAGGAACATCAAGAGGACTTCATGTTGCAAATTTTGAAGGGACAGATTTGATAAGGTGGGAATATATTCAAAACATGAAGGCAAAGGCTCAGAGATAAGAGATGGAGAGCTATACATGAGAAACAGAAAAGGTCAATTGGGCTAGATTAAACAATATGGGAAAGGGAGTAAAGTCCTATAGGCTATGGTTAGAAAGCTATCTCAGGGTCAGGTTAGGAAAGGTCTAAACAAAGTAGTAAATTTTCTCCTAGAGGCCATACTGAGCCACTGGAGTTTACTGGGTGGGAGAATATGAGATATATCCTTAGGATAATCATTTTTGACACAAATGTGGATAACAGACTGTTGTGGTTAGAGAAACAAGGTAGAGAAGTCAATTAGGAAACCTTTGTAATATTATAAGTGAGAAGTGATGGGAGTCTGAACTAAAATGATAGGTTCTTAGGAGGGAAAAAAAGTTATTGGATAGGAGAAATGTTTTGGAGATATAAAAAGGAAGATCCAATAATTAATTTCATATATGGGGTGAAGGAGAGTAAAGTGAAGATTAGAAGGTAATTCTGAGCTTATAATAGTTTTAAAGATATAGATGATACATGCACAGTTAGAAAATGCCAACCTTGAACTCAAGTGTTGTGACCCCAATTTCAATGTTCTTCCTATTGTTTCATACTACCTTAACTACTATGTGAAATATTTAAGATACCAGGTTATTATGGGGATCAAGTGGGGGTAATATACCAAGGGATCAAAGTGATGCACCCAGTGTGTGGAAGAGAATTTTCCTATGGGTGATAGGAACTGCCCCCATGGAAATCACATTAATTATATAAGCTTCACTAGTACCATGCTTTAATCTAAGTAGACCAGCCAAAACCATTATAGCACAAAAGTTTGCACTTATCATCATGAGAATGTCTTACCATGACTCCATCTTGTGTATAATGCCAGGTAAAATTTCTCTATGAAACAAGATGGAGCGAATTGCAGTGAAGGACAATTCAAAACAAGCAAGAAAAGGCACTTAGTTTTGCTGGAGACAATGCAGATGCTGTCAACAATGACCAAAACAAACATAAATTAACGAGTCATCAAATTAACTGAGAAATATGACCAGACATCATCTGTCTGGATCATTTATATATTTTAAACTTTTGTCCTAAACATTGGGTAGAAAGCTAAATAATTTCAAGTTAGCTATTTGTTTTCAGTCCAGAATAAGACTTTGGAAAGTCCAGAGAAGGCTCCCCAAGGATATCTTTTTAACCATCTTCTTAAAGGACTTGATTCCCAAGACCATCATTAATCTTGGCTTCTGGCACTTTGGTTCCAAGACAAACCATGGCTGTGTCACAGACTGAATGATCTGAGTAGCCCCACTGACAGAGAGAGCCTGAATTATAACTGTGAAGAGATCCTTTTCCTTACCCATAATTATGGCATTATTGCACTCCATCGCAATGCCTGACTGCCACCCCAGGCTCCTCACATAATCTAAGAACCAGACATAGAAACTAGTGCTCCCTCCCTCCACTGTTCCCTAACCTTTTATCCCTTGAAACTCCTAGTCTGGAAGGTATTGGGATATTGCAAGTCAGGGAAAATGTTTTTATACTTAACCACTCATAGCCAAGAGGAACAGGCTGCAATTAAGTGAAAAGAACATATGGGTTAACAATAAAAGATATGTCCAATTTCCACACAGTTTCCCCCCCTCCCTTTTTATGGGTAAGGGGAAGAGTTGAAATGAGTTTGAAACACTAAAATATTGTATTTTGAATTAAATTTGGGGTTTCATTAAAAGAGATCCCTTTATAAAAAATATTGTCTTTAGATATCTTGTTCCCTGGATATAACAAACAGCAGTGCGGTGCAAGAAAACATTAAGATTCAATGAGAAAACAGAAATTCAAAACATATGAGACATCAATCTTGTTGATCTACCCTAATAATGATATTTATAGGCAAAGAGAAGGATAAATGTTCAACTCTCAAGACCAAGTGTTATAAAGATTATTTTCAGGTTGGTGGGATAGGTTAGTGTGTAGTAGTAGAGATGGAAAAAAAAAAGACCAATAAAATATATTTAAAGTACACAGAAGAAAACAAAATGAACATCAGAAAGGGACATGAAAAAGGAAATTTTGTTACCACTGTTTTCAATTTAACATATACACTTTACAAAATAAACTGTACATTAACAGTTTACAGTTTCATATATTTTCATATATATATATATATTCCTTTTTTAATTCCTTTTTGAACCTTGAAATATTTATCTTGTTGATAATTTACTTGATAGCTAGATGGTGCAGTGGATAAAGTATCAGACTTACTGTCAGGAGGACCTGAATACAAATTCAGCCTCAGATACTTACTAGTTGTACAACTCTTGGCAAGTCACTTAATCTCTGCTTGCCATAGTTACACTACTTCCTAGGGTTATCAAGATGATCAAATGAGATGCAATTTGTATAGTACTTAGCATAATACCTGGTACATAGTAAGCATTATATTAATGTTTACTATCATAAGGATGGTGTGTATATATATATATACACACACACATATATATAATACATAACTTTGATTATATAATGCATTCATATTCTAATTATTTAAGATAAATCACAAGTCTCAACTATAGGCATTTATGGCCTTGGTACCTTCATAAATAATCTCCACCACAAAATGTTACTCCTCTACTAACTACTTCTTTTCTGATCCTCACAATTGTCCTGAAAGTAATAATGTTACAAGCAATTGGAGAAGTTATAACTACCTTTTACAGAGTGATAAGGAGGTGTTACTATATTGGAATGACTAAAAAGTCCCTTCTTAAGCAAGATACTACAAAGCTTTGGACAATGCAAATAAGCCCATCCAACTCTTTGTGCAAAAGAATTCTGTTACCCAGTCAGCTATCACAATCTTGTTATGGTGAAGCGATACTCACAGCAAATTCTTTTTTTAATATGTTTTCCACTCTAACAGCAGAAATGACAGAAGAGAAAAACCAGGTATTGCTTAAAGGCAATGCTATTGGTGGGACCCAAGGACCTCAAGTGAAAGTACAAGAATTGAGCTCTCTTCTAATGAGAAACAACTCAGCTTTTTTCTTTAGCTTCTCTCCAAAACAATGCATTTCTTTAATTATCAGCCTGTAGAAAACAGACTTTAACTCCTCAGTAAGTAACTATCCCAAATATGTGAAGACTTCTCCCAATGTAATGGGCATATGAAAAAAAATATGTACGAATAGCCATAAAAGATGCTGAAGAAAGTTATGTGGACTGCTTAGAGCATGGTAGTTCTGTAAGACGTTGAAGATGAAAAGGTCAGTCACTGCATCCCAGGCCGTTACCAGTTGTTTTGACTTTTGCTTTGCCACTGAACTTCCATGACTCTGAAAGAGATTGTGAAGCTACCTATTTGTGCAATCTACCTCACTTAAAACCAATTCACACTCAAGTCAGGACATTACTCATTTGCAATGCCATCGATCCTTTTTGAAAAGAAAGGAAAAACAACAAAAATGGTAACTAAAACTTTTCTCCTATTAGCTTCATTAATCTCCTCCTAGGTTCTTCACTATGGCTAAAGTCAGCACCTCCTAGTAGTCAGGGAATCATCTTTTTCCTAAGGAGGTCAATCTTATGAAATTCACCTTTCTGTCAGTTAAGAAAGCAGTAGTCCTTACTTAATCTCTCTGTAGACTCCAAATAGTTATTTGATTTGAAACTTTGTGAGTTAACTTTTCAAATTCTTTTTTTTAAGTTAAAGTTTTTAAAAATGTTTAAGTTAAACTGTTCAAAATCTAAAAACAGTCACATGCAAATTAATTAAGAAACTCTAATTCCTAGTAGCCTCAGTCATTTCTTTGTCACCAAATAGGTTTTCTAAATTCTCTATTTGATCCTCCTAGCAATCTGTATCTGTCCCATGTTTTATGTGAAACTATTTCTTCATACTTGAACTTTACAAATATTATATAAATGAAAGTTTACTTCCTGCTTCTTCTTACAATCCAACTCTTTGTTTGTTTGTTTTTAATGTACCTAAGATATGATTTTGCATGGATTAGGGATAGAGACTAGACCTGTGATTTCACTGGCATAAGTAACTCTTGAATGAAGAAATACCTAATAATTCAAGTCAGTACCTTCTCTGTAAAATATCATTTTAGAGAGCTAAAACCCGAGATTCAATGCCTTTTTAGGACAGAACTTGAACTCTTTTTCAGGATCCTGGGGTCAGCATTCTTGCTTGCTCTCATTCCCTCCCACCCCCCTCTCTCTCTCCCCCCACTACACTATGTCCCCCCAATATATATACATATATGTATATATGATATATATGTAAATGCATTGTAAAGAATTAATTGTTATTTGAGGTTTTTATGCCTCCACGCACACTGGTCTGGGGCTCTCAGTAAACCACATGGTGCTCCACCCACTGGTTGTAACCATTTCTATGGCGCTGGCACCTCACAGTCATCACCACTCACAAACGCCTATATGGGCCTGGCAAAATTATAATGATTGGAAGCCTAGTGAGGGCAGTCATGTGACTGTCAGAGAAGCCATCCCATTGGCTGGGGTTGTAAGGGGTTTTTCTGGGATTGGGGGAGGAGAATTAGGCATTCTAGCTGGACAGAGGTCTGCTGCTTATTCTCACCTGATTCCTGGGCAGTTGTATCTTTTGAGGTTGTGTAATTTCCCTTTCCCCACTTTATTTCCTTTCCCTTGATCCTACTGATCCTGTTGTTTTTTTTAAGTTCATTCTTGTTAAAATAAATCCTGTTCTGTTTTGAAGGAGGCTGCCAGTCTCCTTTTTCGCCCCAATATTGTAGAGAGCCTCTTAGCTAACATTCCCCAATTAAAAATTGGTCCCCACAGCATGTAGATGCCTATTTTCTTATATTTTAGCAGATTTTTATAAAAAGACTTATTTAAAAATTCTTACTTTAAAACAACTAGGCAAGATTTGACTATTTGTATGCCAATTAAAAAAAAAAAATTGGACCTATGATCTCTATTCTGTAGGTGAAAAAACTGAAGCTCAAAGGTATAGCCTTTATCACACAAGACTGTAAGTGGTAGAGGTGGGTAATGAGCTCCAAATGTTGGAGTGTTTTTTTTTTCCTGCACCTGCAATTTGGCAAGATCAAACAGATAAAAAAAAGGAAAAAGACCTATTTATACAAAAATATTTATAGCAGCAAAGTATGGGTGTGTGTTTATGTGCAGGGGCGTGGGGAGTGGCAAAGAATTGGAATTCGAGGGGATATCTATAAATTGGGAAATGGTTGAATAAGTTGTGGCATATGATTTTGATGGAATACTATTGTGATATAAGAAATAATTTGCAGGATGGCTTCAGAAAAACCTGAGCAGTTTTTCTTACATGAACTGATGAAGACTGAAGTAAATAGAACCAGAAGAACATTTTACATTATAATGGCAATATTGTAAGGATGATCTTATCTACTCTGATCAATACAATGATCCAAGACTATTGCAAAGGACTCATGATGTAAAATGCTATCCACCTTCAGAAAGAGACCTAATGAATTCTAAGTGCAGAACAAAGCATATATTTTCACTTTATTTTTCTGATTTTTATATGTATGTGTGTTTTCTTTTATACCATGGCTAATATAGAAATATGTTTTACATGACTTCACATGAATAATCAATATTATTTTGCTTGCCTTTTTAAGGGGTGGGAGAAGAAGGGAGACAAAATTTGTAATTTTTAAAATGAATGTCAATTTTAAATATGTAATTTAGGAAATAATTAATGGAATTATATATACATGTCTGTATACATGCATATATATGTGTAAATATAAGTGCATATGCATACATACACATATGCATATATGTGCGTGTATGCAATAGTTTTTTTTTCCAATCATCTTTAGAAGACATGTTTTCTTCCTACCAGAAGAGAGAGAATGAGGGCAAGCATCAAAATTAATTCTATGAATATGTGAATCACTTGTAATTGGTATGACATATTATAGAAGGAAAAGGCAGCTAGATGGCACAGTGAATATAGTCTGGTGGGCCTGGAATCAGAAAGACTCATCTTCTTG
Source organism: Dromiciops gliroides (assembly GCF_019393635.1). NCBI lineage: Eukaryota > Metazoa > Chordata > Mammalia > Microbiotheria > Microbiotheriidae > Dromiciops > Dromiciops gliroides. The sequence goes on along the minus strand of NC_057862.1, from coordinate 106,162,518 downwards.
AATTCAAAATCTGGCCTTAGAAATTTATTAGCTGTGTGACCCTGGACAAGTAACTTGACTCTGTTTGTCTCAGTTTTATCATTTGTAAAATAAGACTGGAGAAGGAAATAGCAAACCATTCCAGTACCTTTGACAAGAAAATCCCAAAAGGGCTCACGAAGAGTTGAACATGACTGAAGTGACTCAAGAAAAACAACAAAATTACAGAAGAAAAAAAGCAATTGGTAGGTAATATTGAGGTAGATGAAGTAGCTGTGATTGCTCTGGGCTGAGGGCACAATGAGTTGAGAAAAAACCAAACCAAACACCTCACACCTATTAAATAGGACTCTGAGGGTGATGCTATTTGTCTTTATTCATCTGACCAACTTTCTTAATTGTGAAGCATCAGGGACTATCAACAGGATCTCATTAGCACTTTTTCCTGGAATGGAAGGGTGGGTACATTTTGCCAGGTGGGTCTAGAAATAAATGCCTTGTAAACTGCTAAGAGCTAAGAGCTTGAGAGTAGGAAATTATTCTATATGAAACTTTGTAAAATAGCCCTTTTGGGTGTTAGCTAACAAAACTCTCCCAGCCATTGTCCTGACATTTCCTTTCTAAAGGGCTATGTGGGTAGAGCATTTCTAGAAAGACAACATGGGGACTCTAAACTAAAAAAGAATACAATTTATGGCAAAAGGGTTGGAGGGGGTGGTAGTAGGTGAAGCTTTGAATTTCGTAAAATTGCATATGATTTCAAGGACAGAAATATTAGATTACTGTTCTAAAAGGTTAATATAATCAGTAGAATAAGCCAGGAGGACTTTAACAAACTGGAAATTATAAGGAAGAAAAAATGATCTATACGCAGTTCTAGTATTACTGTAATCTAATAAATAAAGCTAACTTGCCCCTGCATAGGTCACTACAGAACACAAAGATAGTTATTAGAAGGAAATCCCACTTTAAAAAGATCAATGCAATCTGCAATCAAATAAGGAATTAGAATTATAAAATGCCAGAAGTAGAAAGGCTTTAGAGACTCTCTTTGTCAATCTCTTCACTTTGTAAGTGAAGAAACTGAGGCCAAGAGAGATTAATGTGACTGTCTAATGGCCACATGCTTGCGTTCAAATAACAGAACCAAAAGAGGAACCCAGGCCTCCTAACTTTCAGGTTATTGTACAAGGGTTTCACGGAGAGACCTAAGGATGGGGACATGCATAAAGAGTAATAATCATTTGCAATTCAAGGCATTCTTTTACAAAAAAGAGAAGCAAGGAGAGGGCAGTTCAGAGATACTGAACAGAATTAGGTTTCAGTCTTTCATTATATCTCACTCTCTACTACTATAGGGTGTGTTGGTGGTAAAGAGAGGGATGACGGATGGATAACCTTTTTATCAACTTCCTCAATCCCTGACCCAACTCAAGATGCTTTATTTCCCTTTTCAAAGCACTCAGTGAATGTCCTATAATCATTCAAACTTCCAGCTGCACTCACAATTTCTCTTTTATGACTCCTATTAATCCTAGGCCAGGTCTTAAACTCCTTGCCATGTTTTCTAAGCTCCACTATCCCTCTCACTCACTAATATCCAAACACATACCTAGAACACATTCTCACCTCAGCTTCCTACTTCCTCTCTGCTCCGAGTATTCAGCACAGTGCCTAGCATAGAGCAGGAGATGATTAATAAATAATCATTGATTAAATTTGTGCTCACAGCTCTCAGGTTAGTTTTCCAGGTCATGAAAAGACAGATATCAAATCCTGATACCACAGTTTGAAATTCTTCCATATGATGTATGTGTTTGAAAACACTTCTTGTTCAGGCGTATGTTCACACATGCACATAAAGTCACATACAGTAATCACCAACATGGCAATAACTGAAAAATAAGTCTTCCAAGATGGGTCACATCTATGTCTCTCCTCTTCCATTTTTAAATCTATACATGTCAACCTCTTGACTCAGAAACAGGTCCATTTGGTAGCATATCCTCATCCTCTTGGAAATCCAGAGAAACTTGAACATATATTTAATGAATCCCTAGATCAATGAATCTACATACCATTTTAGGTATAGAATGCCAAAATTATTCAGCCTCTTCTTCAGGCATTTTCACAGTTAGAAGTTGTTCAGTTGTTTTCAATTGTATCTATACCCTAATTTTGCAGCATCAACTATCCCTACACTTTCAGCATGAATTCACTCAACAACCCTTTATTAAGCACTTGTTCTGTTCTAAGCACCATACTAAGCACTTGGAAAAACCACAGGAAGGGAAAAGCCTGCTGCCAGGAGCTTACCTAATTGTGTAAAGAAGTTTCCATTCTACTAGGTAAACACAAACACACAATGATTACACATAAGTGCAAAATAATTGTGAGGGGGAGAGCAGTAACAACTATGGAAACTATGAGAGACTTTCTTAAGGAGATGACCCTTGTACGTGTCATCTTGTGCTATAGGAAGACTGATCACCTCTAATGGAGTGAACAGGGATTCTGAAGGCAAGAGTCTCAGAAAAGGTACACAAGGGCATCAGGGTTTCACCTGCTACAGTTTGGCCCAAGGTAGGCTCTGGTTGTTTTTGTCCATTTGAGAATCAACAGCTCTTAAAGGAACTGTGATGCAGTGTTTCTGTTACAGTTGGTTTAGTTTGTTGCATGATCATAACTAGCATCTTCCATTAAAATGATTCCCAGAGTTTGAGGTTGACAGTATTTCCTTGGGTCATTCCCAAAGACCTACTTTTTTCCCCTAAGAATTCTGGTATGATGCTGGAAATTCTTATCCCTTTTTAGCTAGTAACTTGCTGTGGTGACCTTGATCAAATTGCTTCACCTCTGGAATTAGGGTCACTCTTCTATAAAAATAAATTGGACCAAATTATACAATTTAGTCCAGTTATACTATTTCAGATTATATGACATCTCACAAAAACAATTGAATCCCAATCCCAAAGCAAGCCTCAAAACTCTGTATCTGCTTTTTTCCAAAGGATTCCAGAGAGTTAAGTATCCAGTAATGATGTGGTCAGTGTTCCTTGTTCATAGAGACATGAGAGCTGTCTCAGTGACTATAACAATCATCAATATGGGTAGTTCCTTCAGTAATGGACTCTGCACATCCTGTTTGATTCTTGCTCATGGTTTTTACATTAATCTGCCATAAGGTGCCTGTCCAACCTGCTGGCGACCTTTGACAATACATTACTAAATTAATGTTTATAAACATTCTAGTCACCTAAAACTACCATGTTAGAAAGGACAATATGGGGGACCTTTGTTCACTAGTCTTCTTCCACTCCTAGCCCAATTCTCAGAATGCCATTTAACTCCTTTCTGACAATCCAAGTCTACTGTTTCTTTTGAGACCTCTAAGAGGCTTTTAAAAATAAATATTTGTTGAATAAACAAATGAATGAAAAAATGAAACTAAACTTCCTATATTGCTTCTAAAACAACAGATTGAGATAAAATAATGCTATAATGAGAGCACAGACTTAGCCAGTACATAGGTATTTGAATCTTTCAAAGAGAACAAAGGTATCTTTGCAATTTAAAAGAAACATAGGAGTGCTTATGTTACTGGAGCATTCTGAGACTCATCCATTATTATAATTGTGCTTCCTAATCACTGAGAGCATGCTGGGCCTGGGTCCAGGGCCATGCATCCAATAGAACACCCAGCATTCAGTGAGTGACTGAAAGAACTAGAAAACTCTCTTTATTTTTATTTCTCTCACTTCTAATCTAATCCATGCTTCTTTTTGTCCTCATTTTGATCAGTTCAGGCAGCAAAGCACTAAGGGAGAAGCTTTAAGGAGTTTTGGAAGGAGGGGACAGTTCTCTGAGAAAAGAAATTAGATTCATATATCATGACTGGGAGTTCCTTTGCACTGACCAAGGAATATACAGGGAGGTTCTGTGAGTTATTTATATGTTTTTCACGCAAATATTTTGTCCAATGGGAGTACTTTTTCCTCTTTCTTTATTCCATCTTTCCATTCCTCTATTCTTTCCTCTCTCCTACTCCCTCCCCTCCTCCCCTTTCCTCCATGCCTGCCTGGCTTCTTGACTTCTTTTTTTTTATCTTTTCCTGTCTCTTTTCTTCCCTCCCTTTCTCCTTCCCTCCATTGGAAATGCTGATATAGGTGGACAGAAAATTTTCACATTCTCATTTGGTGGTTCTTACTGTCATCTAATTTCTGTGATATTCAATCAGTTTATTAAAGATTTTGATGAATATAGACATATTTACTTTGTTACTTGTGTTGCTTCATTTCTTTTTATAACTTTATCCTTTCTGAAACTTGTGTTTTCAAAAGGGAAAAAACTCATTTTGTCATTTCCTGTATTTATTTGATTTTTTTTGTTTTTTTTTTCTTACTTGATCCTATTTCCTTGCTTTCCCTATTCTTCCTTTAAAGCTGGGGAAATCTGAGGCTATGCTTCTATATTCAACCATAATTTGAAATTACATCCATTCCCAGAATTTCAAATTTTTCTTTTGTGGTATTCAATCTTTTATTCTTTTCTTATTCCCTCACTCCTCTCCTGCAACTGCCTTTGTTATATATATACACACACATACATACATATACACACACACATATACACATATAATATATATATATATATATGTGTGTGTGTGTGTGTGTGTGTGTGTGTGTGTGTGTACACACACACACACACACACACTCCACCATTTAGAGTCACTTCTGTTTTAGTATATGACAGCCAATCTAACTCAATTAGACAAAGCAAAAGAATAAGTTTCTTCAGGAGTCAAAACTGATAAAAGTCAATGGGGAGCCCTTATCATCCTTAATATATCATATCTCTTCACAATGAAATAACTAGTATCTGTCAAAGAATGAGGCTTGAAAATAAATTAAATTGGTGATTTGGGGGGTTGGCTACAGGGGACTTCTTCATGAATGGTTTTTCATGGTATGAGGGGACAGAAGGAATATGAATGGTATGCCTCCAGTTAGTATAATTCATGAAGAAAAAAGATATGATGGGAGAAACTTTAGCAGGAAAGATAAATAATCACTGTTGAGATGTACAGATTCTGAAGCCACTATTGGGCATAAAGGTCAATTTGTCATGCACAGGATACTTGGCAAAGTGTTAATATCAATGGGGGACCTATTTTCAATTGGACAATGACAGATTTACTCTCTGGCTATAAGGATTTGAAATATGGTATATTTATAATTGATTACATTTCATAAAATCTAAAGCCCTAGTTCCTTGACAACATGCAATACATTCATAATGAAGAAATTGAAAGGCAGCCTTACGCAATAGAAAGAAAGCTGACCTTAGAACTAAGAAATACCTCTTTTACTTATTAGGTATATGACCATGGGAAGGTCATTTAGTCTAGCTCAACTTCAGTTTCATCATCTCAGATGTGGGGATAATACCAGCACTTATCTTGTGAGGTTATTGGGAAGGTCAAGTAAGATAAAACACGTCAAGTTCTTAGTAAATCTGAATATAAACATTTATTAAGTGACTAATATGTGCAAGTGACTCTAGCAGATATTAGGAATAACAAGATCAAAATGGTACAGTACTACCTCAAGAAACTTAAATTGGTTCCAAGCCAAGATGGCTGAGTTAGAAAGCAACCTACTGCAGCTCTCCCAGATTTCCCCTCTAAACTCACCAAGGAACAGGGAAACAATTTACCAGACCAGCAGGAAAGGTCTGTCTTACCTGTGTAGGAGGGAAATGAGGTCCAGGAACAGCAGCAACAGAAACAGCTTCTGGGCTCACAGCAGAGGCCGACAACAGCCCTCTGACCTTGCCAAGCAGTAGTGAAGCCCCACCCAAACAGGTCAGCAACAGATTCCCACCCCTGTGACCTCCCAGAAGAGAGACTATTTCCAGAGCAAAATGAGCCCCAGGTGTTTAGCAAATCACAACAAAATTATAATTCAAGGGGCTGTTAACAGAATAACTGGTTGCCACCACAGGGCCTAAAGATCACTCTTCCAGGGCCTAGCTGACACAAAATGAGTTAAAAAAAAAAAGAAAGAAAGAAAAAGAAAAAAGTTTGACTATTGACAGCTACTTCAATATTCAATAAAAGGAAATCTCAATATACAGAGGACAGTAAAAAAAAATGACTACAGGTGAACATTCAAAGAGAACTACAAATTGGTTTCCGGCACAAAATAAATTCTTGGAAGAACTTAAAAATGACTTTGAAAATAGATTTAGAGAGGCTGAGAAAACATTGTAAGTGATGCAGCAGAACCATGAAAAAGAAATAAAAAATAATAATATAAAAATACAAAAAATATTGATGAAAATAATTCCCTAAGGAACAGATTTGGCTAAATGGAAAAGGAATTACAAAAAGTAAATGGAAAAAATAATGCTTTAAAAATTTAAATTGAACAAATGGAAACTAGTGACTCTATAAGACACCAAGATGCAATAAAACAAAAAAGGAAAAGCGAAAAAAAGAGAAGAAAATATAAAATTTCTTAATGAGAAAACAACTGACTTAGAGAATAGATCCAGGAGAGATAATATAAAATTATTGGACTAAATAAAAGATATGACCAAAAAAAAAAGCCTGGACAATATCTTTAAAAAATTATCAAGGAAAAATGCCCTGAAATATTAGAACCAGAGGGCAAAATAGATTTTAAAAGAATCCACCAATCACTGCCTGAAAGAAATGCCAAAATGAAAACTCCCAGGAATATCATAGCTAAGTTTCAAAACTCACAGATCAAAGAAAAGGTATTGCATCAACCAAAAAGAAACAATTCCTTTAAAAAAAATAAGAAACAATTTATATACCATGGAGCTACAGTCAGAATTACATAGCATTTGGAAGCTTCCACATTAAAAAATTGCAGGTCTTGGAATATAATATACTGGAAGGCAAAGGAGTTAGTTTTATGACTAAGACTTACATACCCAACAAAACTGCATATAACCTTTCAGAGGAAAAAAAGGGCATTTAATAAAATAGAGGAATTTAAAGTATTTTGAATTAAAAGGGCAGAGTTGAATGGGAAATTTGACTTCCAAATACAAGGTTCAAATGAAACATAAATGTAAAAAAGAAACAAGAAAGAAAAACTGTAAGAAATGTAATAAGGTTACACTATTTCTAGGTCTGTATGATAAAATAATATTTGCAATTCTCAATAACTTTATTGTAAAAATAATTTTAATACAATTAGGAGTATATATAAAGAGCTTGTGGTCATAAGGTAATATTTAAGGTATGATAATGTAAAGGGACAAAATTCTAGCTATACTGTCTAAAATATCTAATAAGTGGTCACCAATAAATTATAAGCTTTAGCAAGAGTTAGACTTTAAAGCATTTAGTAAAGAGAATAAGAATTTGGTAAAGAGAGAGAAAAGCCTAGATTCATCTATCTATTAAAGGGAGAGCATATTTCTAGCTCCCTTCTCTACCAGAGTCCTCAGGAAAGAGAGTGAGTCAGAGCGCCAGCCTCTCAATGGCTTGACTATTATCAGCAATTCAATGATCCAAGTCAATCCCAAAGGAATATAGAAGAAACATCCTATCTACCTCCAGGGAAAGAATTGATATTGATAGAACATATTGCGGCATGCTATTTTTCACATTCTTTCATTAAGTGACAAATACGGTGATGTTTACCATGATTATATATATATATCCCATATTGGATTATTTACTACCTGGGGGGGGGGAAGGGAGGGGGCAAGGGAGTGATAGATTGGAATAGAAAAAATATAAATAAAAATGTTTAATTTGGAAAGGTGACAGAGGGGTGTGCTGGGAAGTTTACAGGAGGTATATATATATTTATATACACACACAAATATATATATATATATGTTGTACATTTATGAGTTATTAAGTATTGTTTATATAGTACTTATATTTAAACAACTTTGTCATATAAATTATTTATATTAATTGATATGTATTTGTCATATATAAAACAGTTATTTAAGGAATTATAATACTAAGTTACATGTCTTAGAACATATTGAGGTATATCTAAATGTAATTATTTAGAAAATTTACATTATGTATGTCACATGTGTTTGTGTATATTATGTCTGTTTTCTATATGTGTAAAATATATCACAAATAGTTTTTTTCAAAAAGAAACAAACTAAAAGGACACAATATTAATATCTTTCTCTCACTTTCTCCATACACCCACATATACACCCATATACAAATTCATACACACACACACACACACACACACAGAGGTATATGATAGATAGATAGATAGATAGATAGATAGATAGATAGATAGATAGATACTGATATAGACATAGACATAGATATATGCACATGTATATACATGTATATGTTATATAGTATATACACTTACACACATATACATCTGTATACATACATAGAGAGAGAAAGGGAGGGAAGAGTTGGAGAAAAAGGAAAAGAAGAAAGAGCAGCAAGAGGAGGAGGAGCAGAAGGAGCTGAAGCAGCAGAAGAAAGAAGAAGCAAAAAAGAAGTATCCAAGGATCCTCTGCATGACAAATTGACTTATATGCCCAGTGGTTATTTGAGAATCTGTGCATCTCACCAGGAATTATTTATCTTTCCTGCTTAAGTTTCTCCCATCTTTTTTTCTTCATGATTTATAGTAACTGGAGGCATATCATTCATACTCCACCTGTCCCCTCATACCATGAAAAACTATTTATAAAGGGGTCTCCTGTAGCCAAACCCCTAAAGGAGCAAGAGAGGGAAGGGGAGAGGCCCTGAACAGAGGAAAAGGAAGAGGAAGAGAGATACTAAGGAACTTGGGGGAAGGGAGAGTGTCACTAAGGACAGAAGAGATCAGAAAAAGGCCTGGCACAGGAATTGACACCTGACCTGAGCCTGGAAGAATCTGTAAGTTTGTTATTAATTGTTGGGGTGTGAATTCCCTCCACCAAAGTTGCAAATTGTCAATGACTTAGATGATAAATCCTTAGTTTCCTGTAATTCAAAGATTGGTTGTCCCAGAATTACACAGCTAGTAAACATCAGAAATAGGATTTAATCCTGTCTACCTGCTCTTTTTAGTACAGCACACTATCTACTATATCACACTGACCTATAATTACAATATAAATATGAACTATTCTTATTATGAAAACAAAATAACTCATGTGAAGATGCCAACAATTGTGCTCTCTGCCAGACCTGCCTAAAAGAATACAGAAAGGACCACAGGTGCTGTTAATCGCACGTGTCATTGACCTTGAGAGACAGAAACACCACTACCTAGAATTTTCTGTCTTAAATCCAGTCATCATGCAACTGGTCTCATGAAACAATGGATAATATTTTTTCCAGGGATATAATAAAACAAGGAAACACAAACACAGGGACCCAGAGGCAGCCATCTAAGTAGCCTGGGTCCCCAGAACAGGGTTGCTTTATCATACTGTGATGTTTAAAATCTAAATGTGTGATTGCCTTAAATTAGAAGCTTTAGCACTAGTCTAGAGAAAAAAAACCTAAAGAGGTCACTCCCATTTAGAATTATGGGGGTTACCATAAAAGAACAGAGAAATAATGGTATATGAGCATTCCTACACAGAAGCCAGGTCCCATTATTTTCTCACATTCCCCCCCCCCCCCCGCTTTGTTAAGAAACATTGTTTCCTTAATGAAGCAATAACACTACAGATACTTATGACTAACAATGTAAAGGGAATCAAAAGAGAGAAAAGAAAGTGAGTGACACATTCACAGTAAACTAAATGGGGCACTCCCCTTTAGAAGGTGGTCATTATAAACAGTGTAAAACAAGAAAATGTCCATTTAAGTCTTTGGAAGTCTTTTCTCAGATGATTCTTGGGAAATTGAAAATTTAAAGGGAGAGACACATGAAATCAATGAAAATAGGAGAAACTTACAAACATAACATTTCTTACCCAATTTGTTTTGCAGAGAAGATCAGAAGGTTGAGGGGTTCAGCAATCCCTTCACGGTCACCAACTGTGATGTTTAAAATCTAAATGTGTGGTCCCCTTAAATTAGAAGCTCTAGCACCAGTTTACAAAAAAAAAACACACACACACAAAAAGACGTAAAGGGGGCACTCCCCTTTAGAATTATGGGGGTTACCATAAAAGAGCAGAGAAATAATGGGATATGAGCACTCCCACACAGAAGTCAGGTCCCATTATTTTCTCACGTTACCAATGTCACATTACCAACTGCCTTTCTTGCTCCCCTTCTTCTAAAACAAATTTTGGAAACAAAATATGGTTGTTTTTCCTGGATCTGGAGTATGGGGAATCACACCTGATATTTTATTGGTGTATAAGACTCTCAGTGTGGAAACCTCTCCTGAAGCACACTGGCAACTGCTGTGTAACTCAGTTTTAGACAGTTTTCTGGGGTCCAGAGAACTGAGTGACTTTTCAGGGTTGCAGAGCCAGTATGTGTCCAAGGTAGGACTTGATTCCAGCCCCTCAGTTTCCAAGACTGATTTTGTGTCCACTAAACCACACTGTCTCATAACATTACCTCAGTATAATAAGCCAGCTTAAATACTAACCATTTGTTTCAGGATCTTCCTATTTTAATATTGTAACTCTGAAAACCTTCCAATGCCACATTTGAATATTTTTTGTAAAAATGTCAATTTTTCAATGAACAAAAATCCTTTTCCCCCAACCCAGTTGATGGGCATGCACCCCTTTTACTTTCAATTCTTTGCCATAACAAAAAGAGCTACTATAAATTATGTGTGTGTGTGCATGCATGTGTGTTTGCACATATGGATCATTTGGAGGTATAAGCTTAGGAGTATGAGTAATTGTGGTAATGAATTGATGATAGTGTTGCTGCTTCTAGACATCATAGAGTGGGAGAGAAGTTCATGTGTTCTCTTGGTTCATTGAAACTGATTTTCTTCCAAAGATGTAGCTAGTGCTGCTATTGATAGAACTCTGAGACTACAGTCAAGCTAAAGCTGAGTTTATATCCAGCTTCAGGCACTTTAGCTATGTGACCATAGACAAATTACTCTTACCTCTATCGGCCTTGGTTTCTTTTCCTGCAAAATGGAAATAATTACAACCACATTGCTGTGATAAAAAAAAAGAGATAATATTTGTAAAATGCCAACCTTAAAGCAATATAAAAATGCTTGATATACCAGCTGCTATCTTTGCCCCAGAAATCAATAACCTTGCCTTCCTGTTTGCCCTGTTTGTAGAATAGGATAATTAAATGTTCCTGTATATAAGTAATGTTAGAAGATTATAGAACTGACCAAGTAATTCTATATTATTACTAGTATTTTGCTTTTTTTTTGGATACTTGAATAAATATTCTAGGGAAACTATGGGGTAAAGACATGACTGTGCTAAAGTCAGCTCCTACAAGCTCATGAGAGCTAATCATTAAATTTTCGATGTGAGCATTAACATCTTAGATATCAGCAAATTCTATAAATTAGGACTTGATTCATTTTCTTTAATTTGTCTAGACTTAAAGTGATTAACAAAATGTTAATAATGCAGATTAAACATAAAAGTATGTCCTATGTACATTTTTTTCAGAGTCAGTTGTTAAACATTTATCTATGTACCACTGGGTGTCAGGAAGGATAGAGTAGAAAAAATAGTTTTTCCCTATTGCAGAAAACAAAATAACTTAAATAGAATAAGGAGTTCTTTGATCTCATCTCAGGTTTGCCATTAACTCGTTGTGTGACATTATTCAGGCCACATCAATTCTCTGGGCTTCTGTTAAGCCTAGAGAATTAAGAAGACTAGATAGAACCATACAATTCACCAAAGACCCTATTTACAGATTCAGGGATGACCCACAAACCCCATTCCACTACAGTGAGATTCCTAAGCATATCACAAAGCTCAAAATCTGATTGTCCCCAGGGCTCTGAAGAGTAGTACAGTACCCAACCATGATGTTGATATAGCTCCTTTTGCAAGGAAACAACATTAATGGCCATTTCTGTAACTTTACTACCTCAATTTTCCCATAGATTTGTGATCTCACTGATATGGGCATGCCTCCTGGTAATGGACTCTGTCCATGTTGTGGGAATCTAACTCGTGTTTTCATAGTAATCCATCATTTATTACACATCCAACATTCTGGGGATCTTCCACAACACTGCCAAATTAATGTTGTATTTATTCTAGACCTCTGTAACTACTATGTTAGAAATGTCAATCTGGGATGCAAATGGTCACCACAGATTTTCTTCACTGCCACCTCACCACTCAGAATACCATTTTGTCTCCTTTCTGAGATTCCACATGTTTCTCATTTTAAGATCCAGAGATGTGACACTTTCAAGAATGTTCCTCTGTCTGCCTCCCATCCTGATCATTCATCTCTTTACATTCTCCCAGCACCCATGTAGGCAATATCTATAGCAGAATCTCTTGTTTGCTTATACATTAGAACTACTCCTAAAGTTTGTTTTGTCTTTTCACCTAGACTCACTTTAAGGGAAGGGATTTTCTCATGATTTATGTGTAAATATAGAGCTTTGAACACAGTTGGTACACACACATTTCTTTTTTTCTCTGTCTCCCTAGGACTTGACACACATTAAGAACTTAAAGTATAATTGTACAATCACTTTGAAATGGTAAGCAGAAGTTTTCTTTCCTGAACTTGCACAGATTTTACCACTGGAGTATTACCATACTATTTAGAATTCCAACTAAACATTTTCTTGTTTTAGGTTTACTTGGTGACTCCCAGCCACTTTTATAATCAGTACAGTGCTGAGCAACAAAAAAAAGAAAGAAAGAAAGAAAGAAAGAAAGAAAGAAAGAAAGAAAGAAAGAAAGAAAGAAAGAAAGAAAGAAAGAAAGAAAGAAAGAAAGAAAAAAGTGTATGTTGTGAGTCAAAAACATTTTATTCCACTTCTGACTTTGCCCCTGATGACTTCTGTGAGCTTGGACAAATGACCTTATCTCTTGACTTTATCTGTAAAATGTGAATTATAATACCTATCCCTCATACCTCACAAAACTGGGAGGGAGAAATCAAACAATAAATGTGAAAGGAGCTTAACAAAACATTATTATATGAAATGCCTTACATAAACCCAATTTCTTTGCTGTGTGCATTGTGTTCAGCTTAATTATATGTACAAAAGCCTTGGTTTTCAGTAACATGTCTTGTTAGATATGTTTTATTCCTTTGGTTCAGCCAGAACTGCAGTAAGAATTTCTATACTAATTTCTCCATGAAGACACAGTTATACGAAATGAAAGCTTATGACTACTCTATAAGGGAAATATTATATATTTAGGGATTAATCGCTAACATGTTAGAAAAAGTGTTTCAAAGTCATCACTAGCAAAAATAGAAAGGATGTGTGATTTCACCAATATAGGGTGCTTTTTCAATGAATAGAATGCAAACCATCCATGATTTAGCAAATAAGTTCTAAAGAGTTTCCAAAAGTATATGAAGACTAAGGGATGTGCTCAGGATTACTCAAATGGCAATGGATGCAGGATCTGAAAACAGGTCTTTTTGAATAAATGTGTTCCCCTTTTCATCTCTTCTGGGATAGCAAAATCTGCCTTGTATCCAACTAGGGCTTATAGTTTTGTCTTTTGTGGCCATGAAGAACCAAAATAATGTCTCCATCTCTGAAAATATCTTAATGAGTAAAATAAACAAACAAATACATATTGTTGTTTGTTCTTCCTTCTTCTTCTCCTTCTCCTTCTCCTTCTCCTTCTCCTTCTTCTTCTTCTTTTTTTGGTGGGGCAATGAGGGTTAAGTGACTTGCCCAGGGTCACTCAGCTAGTAAGTGTCAAGTGTCTGAGGCTGGAATTGAGATGACTGGCGATGGCCCCAGATATTTTTAGGCAAGTGGGGTTGTTATTTGCCCAGGGTCACACAGCTATTAAGTGTCTGAGGTGATATTGGAATTCAGGTCTTCCCAACTTTAGGGCCACTGCTCTATCCATTGCACCAACTAGCTGCTCCAAACAAACAAACAAAAATGTTCGTGCATATGTATACATATTTGTATGTAAATAAATATACAAAGTCCATGTAGAGTGTAAAGACTTAGTATACTTTTAAGCTAAAGGTTCAAACTTCTACACACATATATACACATGTAAATGCACATTTATATACAAATTGTAAAAGCAAACTATGTCATCTTTTAGCTCAATTTTTCCTAGCCTTTAATCACTTAATGAGCATTGCTTCAGACAGACTGAGACTTGGGAAAGACCTTAGTTTGAAAAAGATCAAGGTCTCCCCATGCATCCATCACTAGTCATCCTGACCTATGTCTTACCACTGAACTCTGATGACTCTGGAGGAGAGAATGAGGCTGATAACTCTATGCAGCTCTACCTCTCTTAAATACAATTCACTTGCAAGTCAAGATATCAGCCTTATTTCATTGGTCCTATTCTAGAACAAATAACCACCACCAACAACTATATATGTATATACACATTTGTTAAGTGCATACTATGTGACAGGTACTATATTAAACACCGGGGATATAAAAAGAGGCAAAAAAGCCCTTGCATTCAAGGGGCATACAAGTAATAGCAGATATATTATGCAAAACAATCTACAAATGGGATAAGAAAGAAGATTCTATAATTAACAGGGTTTTGATTCCTTTTATGACACAAATAGGGTGTTGATATCAACACCAGGCAGAGCCAAAACAGAGAAAGAAAATTATAGACCAATTTCCCTAATGAATATTGATGCAAAATCTTAATAATTATTAGCAATGAGATTACAGCAAATGATCACCAGGATAACACACTATGACCAGGTGGGATTTATACCAGAAAAGCCAGGCTGGTTCAACATTAGGAAAACTATAAATATAATCAACCATATAAAAAACCAAACTAACTAAAATCAAATGATTATCTCAATAGATGCAGAGAAAGCATTTGACAAAATGCAGCACTCATTCATATTAAAAAACCCTAGAGAACATAGGAATAAATGGAGCTTTCCTTAAAATAATAAGCAGAATCTACCTAAAACCATCAGCAAACATTGTATGTAATGGGGAAAAATTAGAGGCATTCCCAATATGATCAGGGGTGAAACAGGGATGTCCATCATCACCTCTATTACTTAATATTGTACTAGAAATGTTAACATTAGCAATAAGAGAAGAAAAATGAATTAAAGGAATTAGAAGAGGTAAGGAGGAAACAAAACTTTCACTCTTTGCAGATGATATGATGGTATAGTTAGGGAATCCTAAAGAATCAATTAAAATACAAGAAATAATTAACAACTTTAGCAAAGTTGCAGGATATAAAATAAATCCACATAAATCATCAACATTTCTATACATGACCAACAAATTCCAGCAGGAAGAGATAGAAAGAGAAATTCCATTTAAAATCATGGTAGACAATATAAAATACTTGGGAGTCTACTTCCCAAAACAAACCCAGGAACTCTATGAACACAATTACAAAACACTTTTCACACAAATCAAATCAGATCTATGTAATTGGAAAAATATCAGTTTCTCATGGATAGGCTGAGCTAATATAATAATAATAATGAAAATTTTACCTAAATTTATTTACTTATTCAATGCCATACCAATCAGACAACTTGAAATTATTTTATAGAGCTAGAAAAAATAATAACAAAATTCATCTGGAAAAACAAAAGATAAAGAATATCAAGGGAACTAATGAAAAAAATGCACAAGAAGGTAGGCTAGCTGTACCAAATCTGAAGTTTTTCTATAAAGTATCAGTCATCAAAACTTTTTGGTACTGGCTAAGAAATAGACTGGTGGATCAATGGAATAGGTTATGCACAGGAGACAGTAGTAAATTACTTTAGTAATATAGGTTGATAAACCCAAAGACCCCTGCTTCTGGGATAGGAACTCAGTATTTGACAAAAACAGATAGGAAAACTGGAAGGGAGTATGGCAGAAACTAGGCATAGACCAACATCTTACACCTTATACTAAAATAAGATCAAAATGGGTACATGATTTGGACATAAAAGGTGATACCATAGGTAAATTAGGGGAGGAAGAAATAGTTTACCTGTCAGATTTATGGAAAGAACAGTGTATGACCAAACAAGAGATAGAGAATATTATGAAATGGAAAATGGATGATTTTGATTACATTAAATTAAAAAAGTTTTGTACAAAGAGAAGTAATGCAACCAAAATTAGAAGGGAGACAGAAAGCTGGGAAACAATTTTTATGGCCAGTATTTCTGATAAAGGCATCATTTCTAAAATATATAGGGAACTAAATCAAATTTATAAGAATCCAAGTCATTCCCAATTGAGAAATGGTCAAAAGTTATGAACAGGCAGTTTTCTGATGAAGAAACCAAAGATATCTATTGTGATATGAAAAAAAAAAATGCTCTAAATCACTATTGATTAGAGAGATGCAAATTAAAACAACTCTGAGGTACGACCTTACACTTATCAGATTGGATATTATGACAAAAAAGGAAAATGATAAATGTTGGAGAAGTTGTGGAAAAATTTGAACACTAATGCATTGTTGGTAAAGCTGTGAACTGATCCAACTATTCTGGAGAACAATTTGGAACTATGCTCAAAGGGCTATGAGACTCTTCATACCCTTTGACCCAGTGGTAACACTGCTGTGTCTGTCTCCCAAAGAGACCATAGAAAAGGGAAAAGGATCCACATGTACAAAAAATATTTATAGCTGCCACTTTTGTGGTGGCAAGCAATTGGAAATTGAGTGGATGCCCATCAATTGGGGGATGGCTGAACATGTTGTGGCATATGAATGTAATGGAATACTATTGTGCTGTAAGAAAGGATGAGCAGGACGAGTTCAGAGAAACCTTGAAGGACTTACATGAAGTGATGCTGAGTGAGATGAGCAGAACCAGGAGAATATTGTACACAGTATCAACAGCATTATGTGTTGATCAACTGTGATAGACTAGATTCTTCTCACCAATCCAATGGTACAAAAAAGTTCCAAAGACTCATGATGGAAAATGCTCCCCAAATCCAGAAAAAAAGAAGTATGGAATCTAGATGCAGATGGAACCATAGTATTTCTGTTGTGTTTTTTTTTTGTTGTTGTTGTTATTGTTGTTTTTCTTTTTTGAGGTTTTTCCTTTTTTGCTCTGATTCTTCTTACACAACATGACTAATGCAGAAATATGTTTAATGTGATTGTACATATATAACCTATATCAGATTGCTTACTGTTTTGGGGAGGGGAAAGGGAAGGGAGGGAGAAAAATTTGAAACTAGAAATCTTAAAAAAATGTTGAAAATTATGTCTACATGTAACTGAAAAATAATAAAATACTTTAATACTTTTATGGAAAAAAACAGGATTTGGGAAAGTGTTCCTATAGAAGATGAGCTTTTAATTGGGAATTAAAAGACAACAGGGAAGTCAGTACATAGCATTCCAGGCATGGGAGACAGCCAGAAAAAATGCCCAGAGCCAAGAGATGGAGTGTCTTGTTTGTAGAATAGCCAGAAAGATGTAAGAAGACTGGAAAGGTAAAATGGGGTTAGTTTATAAGGAGCCTTGAATGCAAAAAAGGGCATTTTTAATTTGATCATGGAGGAAATAGTGTGCTACTGGAATTCATTGAATAGGAAAATGACATGGTCAGACTTATGTTTTAGAAAAATCACTTTAGTAGTAGAATGGAGGAAAGATTGAGGTGGAGAGAGACTTAAAGCAGGCAGTCTCAATAGTAGACCACAACAATAATCCAGGTTTGAGGTGATAAGGGCATATACTATTATGATAACAGTTTCAGAGAAGGGAAGGGGGAGTATTTGAAAGATGATGCAAAGGTAAATCTACAGGCCTTGGCAACAGGATGGATATGGGGAGTGGTTTGGAGGGTGAGGAATTGTGAAGGGTTCAAAATTAATTCTATGTTGTGAACTTAAGGGTCTGGGAGCATGGTATTACCTTATTCAATAACAGGGAAAGTAGGAGCTGGGGAGGGTTTAAGAAAAGATAATAAGTTTTAGACATATAGAGGTTGAGCCATTTACTGGACATTCAGTTTGAAAGGCTGTTGGAGATGCAATATTGGGGGTCAGAAGAGAGCTTAGAGCAGGATAGGTAGAGCTAAGAATAATTAATAGGTAATAAAAAGGGGAGCTGATAAGATCACTTAGTGAAGTAATATAACTGAAGAAGAGAAGAGGGCCTAGAGCAGAATCATAAGGAACCTCCATAATTAGAGGGCATGATCTGGAAGTCTATTCAGCTAAGCATATGGAGGAGTACAAAGAAAGGTAAGATAAGGACCAGGAGAGACTAAAGTCCTGAAAACCTAGAGAGAAGAGTGTATCATGAGTATCAAACATGAGAATGATCAACAGTGTTAGTAACTACAAATCCGTGTGTGTGTGTGTGTGCACTATATAAACAAATGCATATATATGTACATATATAAGTCACATGAATGCATATACACACATGTACATACACACACATACACATACACACACACACATACACACACACACACAAATGCCTGCTTGTCTATCTAGCCAGCCAGCCAGCCATCCCAAGGAATCTCGAACTCCTGTCCTAAGCAACATGTTTGTATGTATATATATATATATATATATATATATATATATATGTATGTATATGTATATATATACATATATATATATGTATAGCATAGATATTTCTACTTATACATATAGATACATCTAGAGATGAAATTCCTACCATAGATTTGTAATTTATAATCTTAGACAGTTGCCTTTGGATAATGAGAGGTCATGTATCTTCTCCTGAGTAACATAGAAAGTATGTATCAGTGGTGGGATTAGACTGTGATGCCACTTCTCTAGACACTACATCAATATGGTTCTGAAGAGTAATATTAAGAGCTGAAATTAGTATCCTTCAGTAAAATTTCAGAATTATTCCTACTCTAAACCTCCTTTATTCACCTTAATATTTGGTGAAGGAGGGGCAGCTAGGTGACTCAGTGGATAAAGCACCGGCCCTGGATTCAGGAGGACCTGAGTTCAAATCTGGCATCAGACACTTGACACTTACCAGCTGTGTGACCCTGGGCAAATCACTTAACCCTCATTGCCCCACTAAAAAATATTTAGTAAAGAAAAGTAAAGGATGGAAGACATGATCTACTGTCACAGCCAACTACTAAGCAAAGGGGGTCACCAACAGGATTAAGAAATGCTTTATAATGTTGCTTTGCAGACCTAGGACTTTTTTTAAGATCATAGCAGAGGAAGGGAGTTTGAAACTAAAGAAAAAGAGGAAAGAAAGAAAAATAAAGATATTCAATTGGTTGAGAAGAGCAGAAAGTTGTAGGAGATCCTAAGAAAATATTAAAAACACAATTAATATGACAACTAGGTGGTACAGTGGATAAAACACTGGCCCTGGATTCAGAAGGACCTAAGTTCAAATCTGGTCCTAGACACTTGACACTTACTAGCTGTGTGACCCTGGGCAAGTCACTTAACCCTCTTTACCCTGCAAAAACAAACAAAAAAACCCCACTACTAATACTATATATGCAGTGAACATGTACTTTCCATCCAACACTGTTCTAGAAGCTGGAGAGATCCTGAGGCTATAGGATCAGAAACAGGGCTAAAGTTGTAAGATGTGTGCCATCTAGCTTGTTTTCATTCATTAAACAAGTATGCATTAAATATCTATGATGTTCAAAACATAGTATATTATGGGTAGAGGGAAGAGATGGAAAAATTAGGGGAGAAACCATTGATATTACCTTAATGGTACTTACATGGCCTCTTCTGCAAGCTGCTCCCACCAGCTATTTGGTGTTTCTTCAGTACAAAGGCTATACCAACAATCCATTTGACTGTCTGGTTAAATAGAGAGTATGAAAAACGTCACCCTTAACCTCCAAATACCAGCTTTTCACAATGGGTTGGAGATATCACAGAAAAGGAGCTGGCAGGGATACAAAGTTTTTATTTCTTGCTTCATGTATATCCTAGGAATCAAAAGTAAACTTCCAATTTCTGATATAGCATCTGGCTCCTTTCTGGGATGTTGAAAGTGTTTTCAGAGTACAGTATAATGACCACTGTGAATCAGTAATAGCTCCTAGTTTATCCACCATCTTCCCTTTAAGGGATCTCTGGGGAGATGGCATTTTGACCACTTGACTTGCCTGTGGGCATGTACTCAAGTCAAATACTTTAGAATTTCTTCTACTTGGGGGAAAAGAAAAATGTAAACTCCATTAATTTTACAGTGTGCATTTAGTTTCCTGTCTGTCTTGGTGAACTACAGAACAATTTGAGTGATTTTATATTTCTGATAGAAAATTCTTGCCTGATATGTCCTGTGCTACTCAAATTAAAAACTACAGCTGATGGTACTTTAAAGGGAAAATAAATATTATGAAAGTGGTATAGACCTGAATAATTGGTCCTATTACTAAAACAGTGAGATAGATAGATAGATAGATAGATAGATAGATAGATAGATAGATAGATAGATAGATAGATAGATAGATAGATAGATAGATATAGATAGATATAAGAGTACTTTGTAGTTCAGCCTTGTTCATAGTGAGAGCACTGGGTTTAGGATGAGAAGACCTAGGGCCAAACATGAACTCTGACATTTACTTCACAAGTGAACCTAGGCAAGTCCACCTCTCTGTGCTATGGTTTCCTCATTTGTAAAAAAGAAAAGATCGGAACAGAAGATCCAAGGGGTTTTCTATATCTAAATCTATAATTATATGATCCAAGTAGTAAATCTTTAATTTAGGTTTAATACAAGATGAAATAAAAGAGATCAGCAAAAGAATACACTATAGGGAGACATTCTCTTTTCCTCTCTGTCCCAGCCTCTGTACTGCTCAGATCACTAAGTATACTCAAAGTCCCAGCAGAGTAATCCTAATAGGGAACCCTTCTCCCCAGCTTCCTGCAAATGTAACACACTTCTTTCCCCCTCTAAGTTGTACAATGAGCCACTATCTCCACATTCATTGAAAAGAAACCAGAGCCTTCTATCCACTATAATCTTCTGGCTAATCCCCTTTTCCAAAGGTCATGATGTTATACTCTCCAGCGTCCCCTGACCCCTTCTCCAACTCTTCTCACAAATACATAAAGACCTATTTTCTATGGATGGATATGATTATTCCTACCATTCATCACTAACTACCATCCTACTGGACTTTTTCATGTGTCCTGCCACTGTAAACATGGGCAAATCAATATTGCCATTTGATCAGACTATGTATTTCAAGAAAACCTGGACCTTGCCACCTACCCTATCAATCAATGCATCCTAAATACTACTATGACCTTCCATAAGTCTTGCAGATTAACTTATCTTCCCTAATTAAAAAGTGAAAATTTTCATTCACTCATTCATATACCCCCCCCCTTGCAAAAAATAAAATCTGTTTTCTAGCCTAACCATTGATTTAACATAAAGGGACTATGTTTTGCTCCATTCTCTAAACCCTAACAAGCGTTTGGCAGGAAAAGTGAAGTTTCTTCCCATCATGTGGTTATCACAGGGTCAGAACAGTACATGAATTGGCCCAGAGTGAAGAGCTGACAGTGTAGCATTAGAAGGCAAACCCTTCCTCCCATCATGACAACTATGTAAGTCAAATTTAAGTCCTGCCATAGTGCTGGGCATTCTCCTAGGCTCCAGGAATTCAAAGACAAAAATGAACAGTAGCTGACCTCAAGTAACCTATATCCTATAAGGGTAGATAATGTACACAGCTATAAATAAAGAACCTTTAGAAGTATCTAGCACATTCCTCAACACCTCACAGTTCGTAGGTCTTTGAAAAAAAAATCCAACACATTTCTTCTAGACATCCTGGCACTGGCTTCATAAGTACACCTTATGAAGTCTCACAAAACCAAAGGAGGAATCATTCTTCCTTGGCCAAAAGATACAATGTTACTTGAGAAATGTTTTCTAGGAACTTTGAGATGTGCACTACTAGGATCAGGGAGAGTCACAGAAGAGGATGGTGTTATTACAAAGGCCTATTGTATCCCATCTTACTGATTAGAAGATCATAGGATTGGAAAATTACAACTTTCATGGGCCTTAGAGATCATCTACATCAGGCCTGCTTAAACTTTTTTCCACTTGTGACCCCCTTTTGCCCAATACATTTTTATAGGACTCTGGATATATAGTTATACAAAATAGGGATACATAACCTTTTATTGTTGTCCAATTTTTTGTGACCCCCACATTCAGTTATATGACCCACAGTTTAAATTTGATCTACACTCTCACTACCCCCCATGTACATAATATAGATGAAGAAACTATGATAAATTATTATCAATAATCAATATGTTAGGGGGAACGAGTATTCTTCCCTTCTTTCCTAGTCCTTTCTCTGGCCCCCTTCCTCCAACTTCAAAGTCTAGTTATCCTTGTAAGATTACATTGAATCTTTTCAACTGGGTCAAGCCCAATCCAAGCTCACAGAGAATCTTGTCGGGAGGATTTTGCTTCTTTTCTGTGTGTGTGTGTGTGGGGGGGGCAATGAGGGTTAAGTGACTTGCCCAGGGTCACACAGCTAGTACATGTCAAGTGTCTGAGTCTGATCTTGAACTCGGGTTCTCCTGAATCCAGGGCCAGAGCTTTTTCCACTGTGCCACTTAGCTGCCTCCCAAGGGGGAAGACTTTACTGATGAGATTTAACCTGTACCAAACCACATCTTAGTGGAAATTATTGTGTTCTGATCAGCTTTGGTGGAGTTTGCACTTTTTCTCTGATATTCTTACTAAGATTTGAGTGACCTATACTGTGGGTCCTAACCTTTTATCAGGTAGTGTAACTGAATGTTGGGTCGCAACAAATTTAGTAACAATAAAAGGTTTTCTTGATCAAAAAGTGTTTGCAAGTGGAAAAAGTTTAAGAAATCCTAACTTAAAAAAGAAGAAACTCTAACTTAAGTCATGTATCCCCAGACTTCATTTTAATAAAAGAAACCTCCAAATCATGGCAACCAATTAGATTCGATTGCTATGTAATGGGCCTCCTATTGTTAGGAATTTATATAACCTGTGATCCCACCAACATTAGGAGTATTTGGTCTGAGACAGATGACCAATGACCATGCTTTTAATAATAACCTACCAGACTATTCATAAAATGATTAAATTACTCAGAAACCATGTCTCTCATATTCTCAATTGTCACAAAACTGATCTTGAAGAAGTTAAATATCTTGCTCAAGATCTCAGAGGTAGCAAGTGCCAGAATTGAGAATTGAAATCAGGATCTCTTACTGGATCCAGTGATTCTTTCAACTAAATCACACTGATCATATGAACCAAGGGCAAAACAGATCAAGTTTGCCAGACTGTTCTTCAATGCTAATTTTTTTTTTATTTCTTATTTTCTGTAGTTGTATGCTCTTCTGACTCAGGATAGAACTTTGCAGCATTAAAGCATTGTCATCCTGAAGGTCTATTTCTACCTTGCTTGTTTTTACTGCGATCCACTATAATACTTTTAATTTATTTGTTAAAATTTATTTGTTTAACCAAAGAATGAACAGGAACTGTTTCAGCTGGGCTGGCTGATAACTCTTGGGGGCAGCTGTTGACATACCAAGTGGAGCAGCAGCTTCACCACATTTAGGCATTCCTATTTTCCCCTACATTTGACTCTATATTTGTAATGCTTTTACATCAAAATCAGAGCAGTTAATATAGCCCACATATCTCTCATGGCCTGTGTTCATAAGAACACTGTGGTATGCACAAATACTAAATTTATTTCTGACATGAGATTTACGCAGCGTCATCAACTAAAACTTCAACATCTTTTGCCTGTCTTACACAATTACATCAGTAATACACTTTGCCATGCTCTCAACAAATCTATTTTCTGATTTTGCAGAGGCACATGTCACTGAGTGACAAAGATTCATGGAATATTTGATGCTACAAATCCAATCCAATGTCTCTCTAAATTGTCTCTTGAGTAATCTCTTGGGGAATGTAGAGAGGTTAAAAAAACAAACTTAGCTGACAGATAGGGATTTTGATAGGCTGTATCTTGCTTTGTTCTCTTCCTTCAATCACTCCTTGGACTTTTCCTATTTCTGTACTCTGACTATAATCCTTTATTTACAACACCAGGTGGCAAACATAGATATGCATTTGGAGACTCTATTTTGGGGGAGGAGCTGCCTTCCTTGGAGAGAGCTCCCCATAAGTCTAGCTTGCTAAGTGACTAAACTACTTCTTTGGTGAAAATTAGGCATAGCTGGAGGAACACTACTTGCTTTAGGCTGAGAAGGTACAGGGTATAAGTATATAAATATTGATTTATTCAGGACTTTTGTCCTTGCCTTTTCTCCATGTCTACTCAGCTCTTTGACTATAAATGTCAACTACATGTTTGATGTGTTTATGTGCTTGTTTTACCTTCTAAGTCCTCCAAGGTTTGGGACATTTCTATTTATCCTATTTGCTCAAGGACCAGCAAAGTGACCAGAATGTGTGGTCATTAAATAAAAGCATGCATGGTAATTAATTTCCTATAAATTGCTGTTCAACCAGTAGGGATCAGTCTACTTCACACAACTCCAGTGCAGTTGACAGAGTGCTGGACCTTCAGTCAGGAAGATCTGACTGCAACTTTGGTATTAGACACTAGCTGTGTGACAGAAGGCAAGTCACTCAACCTCTCTTTGCCTTGATTTCCTCAATGTAAACTGGGGGTAATATGAACACCTCCCTCACAAGGTTGTTGTGAGGATCAAGTGAGATATTTTTAAAGCACTTAGTACAGTGCCTGGCATATAGTAGGTACTATATGAATCCTAATTCCTTCCCTCCCTCCTCTTGTTCCAGCTAAAAAAACTTTTTGGTCATTAAATTTACAAATTAGTATTACCACCACAACAAAATATTTAGTATATTATGATTACCAGTTTTATCAATAGTCATTAGTAGTAATTTTTGCACAGGGGATAGAGGGATAGTTAGGGAGAAATTCACCTTGGCTGTGGCCACCATGGAAAGCAAGATTACTCTGGGATAAATTGAGTTTTTCATGCTGCTGAAGGCCTGAGAACTAATGGAGATGGTGAGGGGTTTGAAAAGGGTGGGGAATAGGCTCCAGGGAATGGGGGGGAGGGACAAAAATATGCTTTTTCATCTATATATTTTTATCTTTTAGAAGAAAATCCTAATAGATGTATTAGCTATGAGACAAGCATATTGCTCAAACATAATAGTAGTGCCCAGATATTCTTGATTCTTAATTTTAAAAGTCATGAAAGAAGGGCAGTTGCTTTTTGTTTTGTCTTTGGGATTACCCAAATATGTAAGTATATACATATATATTTTAAGCACATGCTTATACTATATGTTTGCACACAAACATGAAAAAGAAAAAAAAGATTCAGTGTCTACATGTCATCTGTATTTAGATATTTAAAAGCTATCAAGTTGAAAAGGGTTTATAAACTTAATCTGCTTATCTTTATGGGGCAGAACTAAAAGCACTGGGTAATTACATGGATACAAGTCCCCATTTAAAAAAAATTGGAGGAAATGTGGAAAAATTGGGACACTAATTCAGTGTTGGTGGAACTATGAACTGATCTAACCATTTTGGAGAACAATCTGGAATTATGTGCAAAGAATTATTAAACTGCCTATACCCTTTGATCCAGCAATACTCCTACTAGGTTAATTCCCAGAGATGATTAGGGAAAAAAATGAAAAGAACCTAAATGATTTAAAATATTTATAACAGTTATCTTTGTGGTGTCAAATTGCAGGAATATCTGTCAATTAGGGAATGACTGAACAAGTTGTGGTTTACTACCGTGATGGAATACTCAATAATATAAAAAAAAATTAAAAATTGATCGTCTTGAATGGAATCATGAATGCAAAAATTGAGCCACTAAGTTCTTTTTGACCATTATATATACCAAAATTTACTACAAATGACCTGTGAAAGAAGATACTATTTGCATCCAGAGTAGGAACTGATAAATAGAATTATGTGGAGAATAATTTTACACACACACACACACATTTATGTCTACTGGTAGCTATCTCTAGGGCAGCAGGGAACAAGTTAAGCAAATAAAGGGGGAAGAGAGTTATATGATAACTTTATTTTATATTTTAATAAAATAGGAAATTCTACATAATGGATTTGCTGTTTCACATGCAATTTTTTTTTAATTCTGCTTAATTTATTTCATAAATTAAAAATAAAATGAAAAAAAAATTTAAACTGTCTAAAATGGAGTGTGCTTGAGAGAATTTCAAGTGTGTTCCAGATAAACACTCACATGGATGTTTTAGAAGGACTTCCTATTTAGGGAGAGATATAGGGACTCATAGATTTATAGCTGAAAGGGACCAGAAAATCAATGTTACAAATGAGGAAACTGAGGTACAAAGAAGTTAAGTGATTTGGCCATGGTCATATAGTTGACAAGTATCTGAGGCAGAATTTGAGCCCAGATATTCCTGACTCTAAATCCAGTGCTCAATCATCCATACCCAAACTGACCCTAGTTGAAATTTGATGCCCCTTCAAACTCTAGAATTCTATGGTATTCCCCAAATTACAATAGAATTTAGCATGTTTCCTTTTATATTACAGGGTACTCATCTGTTCTCTGATAGTAAGTATCAAATAAAGTTTCTATACTATTCTGGTTTAAAGTAATTGATCTTTCCTATATTTACCATGGCAATTTTTTGCCTTTAATAGGTATCTACTGTGACTTACTGTGAAAAAACAAAACAAAACAAAAAAACAACAGCTTATGTTGATATTTGACATCAAGAAAATTCATCAGCTCAACAAGTTCTCCATACCATTATATTATAAAAATACATTATCATCATCAATATTACTGTTATTGTTGTTATTATTATTATTACATTTGTCAATCCATGAGTTTCAAATACTATAAGCTTTCAAAATAAAGTGATCCTTCCTAGTTTTTTTTTTCTCCAGTTTGTTCATCTTTAGCCTTAGGGTACCTAACACTTCTAGGGTATTGAATACATTTAGAAGCTAAATGTCTTGGTTGGACAGTTCTCTTGGCCACGCAATTTATTTTTTAAATTTATTTATTTATTTAGAATTTTTCCCCACGTTACATGAAAAAACAATTGTAACATCAATATTTAAAACTTTGTGTCCAAATTATCATCCTTTCTCCCTACCCCCCTTAAGAACTAAAGCAATTCAACATAATTTATAAATGAGCAGTCCTGCAAAACATGGCAGGCAAAAAAAAAAAAAAAAACCTTTAGAAAAAGGAACTAGCAACAACAACAAAATATACTTCCATCTGTATTCAGGTACCATCAGTTCTTTCTCTATATATGGGCTGCATTTTTCATAAGTCCTTCAACGTTGTCTTGTATCTTGGATCATTGTATTGCTGAAAATAATGAAGTCATTTGCAGCAGATAATCTTATAGTATTGCTGTTATTTTATAAACAATACATTTCTTTTTTAAAAATTAATAAAGTATATTATTTTTCCCCGTTACATGTAAAGATAGTTCTCAACTTTTGTTTATACAAGTTTTCCAATTTCAGATTTTTCTCCCTCCCTCCCCTCCCTCCCCCCTCCCCTAGACAGCAGGTAATCTGACATAGGTTATATATATATATATATATTATAAGAGAAAAATCAGAGCAATGATGAAAAACCTCAAAACAGAAAAACATCAGCACCAAAAACAAAAGAAATAGTATGGTTCATTCAGCATCTATACTCCACAGTTCTTTTTTTTTTCCCTGGATTTGGAGATCCTCTTCTATCATGAGTTCCCTGGAACTCTTCTGCACCATTGCATTGGTGAGAAGAGTATAGTCCATCACAGTAGATCAACACTCAATGTTGATGATAATGTGTACAATGTTCTTCTGGTTCTGCTCATCTCACTCATTGTCAGCCCACATAAGACCATCCAGGTATAAACAGTACATTTCACTTTGCATCAGCTCATGTAAGTCTTTCCAGGTTTTTCTGAGAGCAACTTGCTCATCTTTTTTTAAAATTTTTTTAAGAGTAAACTACATTTATATAGTACTTTAAAGGGAAATTTCCTCACAAAACAGCCATGAGATTGATTAATGCAACAGCAATAATAGCTAATATTTATATAGTACTTTATACCTGACAAAGATTTATCTTCACAATATCCCAGCAAAGTACCACCACCACCACCACAACCACCACCATCACCACACTCATCTTACATTACTCTTGCTTCTGCTTCAAAATTTCCCCCATTTACTATTCCTGTGTTTCCCTCCATCCTATTCACTCCCTGTGATGTTTACTTTATTTTTTATCTTCTTTTACCTTATCCCTCCTGAAATGTATTGCTTCTGACTGCCCCTCCCCCAATCTGCCCTTCATTCTTTCATCCTTCCCCCCTTATCTCATTCTCCTCCCACTTCCCTACAGGGAAAGATACATTCCATACCCACTTAAGTGTGTATGTGATTCCATCTTTGAGCCAATTCTGATGCGAGTAAGGTTCATGCACTCCCATGCTTCTCTACAATCTTCCCCTCCACTCCATAAGCTTTTTCTTGTTTCTTTTATGTGAGATACTTTGCCCCATTCTACCTCTCCCTTTCCCTTTCTCCCAGTACAATCCTCTCACCCCTTAATTTTATTATAAAGATGTCATCATGGACTTCCAGAGCAGAACCAAGATAGTGGATGAAAGGCAGAGAGCTCTCAAACTCACAACATGGTTGCTCCAAAAAATATACAAATAATGCCATATGACAATTCCTACAGCAGCAGAATCCACAGAAGAATGTGCTGAGCTCATTTTCCAATCAAGGATGGTTTGGAAGGCCAGAAGGAGGGAGTTGCTGTGCTGAGACAGGAGTTGAACCCAACCCCACAGTCATCCTGACACAGATCCAGTCCCAGGAATACCTCTCCAGAGAAAGAGACTTTCAGAGCATCTGAATCCACTGCAGTGCCAGTGTTATCTGGAACTTAGCTCACAGTCTGGTGAGAGGGCCGAGCCCTTGGCAAGGGGGAGATTATTGGGGTCTCTGCTGGTGCTGAGGCAGAATTTGTGTTTTTTACCCCTGCTCAGGACCAGGAGGTAGGCTTGAGTAGCAGTGGCCCAGTTGGGGGAGGGGCACAGGATTGTTGGAGCTGGCAACCACAGCACACAAAGCTGGTTGATTAGCAAGTTGGTCTGGCATCATCTACGGACAAGACAAGGGAATAGGCCAGGCAAGTGAAGAACCTGCTGCTCCTTAAATCATACCACCTGGGACCTCCTGAAGCTTGGGATAGTGCAGCCTGGAAACAGTGCCCCACTTTAAGGAGCTAAAAGTCAAGTAAAAGAAAGGCAAGATGAGTAGACAGGGAAAGGTCAGGACCATAGAAAGTTTCTTTAGTGTTACCTAGCTACCCCATGATAATATCATTAGGGTAAAATTTAGGGGTGAGAGAATGTACTAGGAGAGGGCAAAGGGAAAAGGTAGCATGGGGTGAAAGCCCACAGGAAAGATACAGGAAAGGGCTTATAGAGCAGGGGAAGAGATGGGGAGGAGCAGGGCAATAAATGAACATTACACTTATCAGAATAGGCTCAAAGACCTTAATATCATCAGAATTGGCCCAAGTAGGGAATAGCATTCACACTCAATTTGGTGGAGTAATCTCTCTAACACTGAAGGCAAATAGGAGGGGAAGGGGATAAAGAGAGAGGGGCAAAAGAAGTGAGGGCTGATTGGGCAAGGGGACAGACAGAAGCAAATCCCTTTTGAAGAGGGATAAGGTGAAAGAATAGAGATAATAGAGTAAATATCATGGGGAAGGGAATAGAATGGAGGGAAAGAGTTAACAATAATAATTGTGAAAAAGAGAAAAGAGGGGAAAATGTACAAAACATATTTATAGCAACTCTTTGTGGTGGCTAAGAATTGGGAATCAAAGGAACGTCGATCAATTGAGGAATGACTGAAGAAGCTCTAGTATATAGTTGTAGTGGAATGGTATTGTGCTATAGGAAATGACAAACAGGATGATCCCAGAAAAACCTGGAAAGACTGATATGAACTGATGTATAGTGAAGTAAGCAGAACTGGGAGGATATTACCCATTGTGTCAGCAGTATTGTTCTATGAGCAATTGTGAATGACTTAACTACTCTTAGCAATACAATGATCTAAGACAATCCCAAGAGCCTAATGATGAAGCCTACTATCTACTTCCATAGAAAGAACTGATAAAAAAAAAAAGCACTTTTGGTTTGTACTTATATAACCTGTATCAGATTGGTTGCTGTCTTGTGGAGGGGAGAAGAAAGGGAGGGAAGGAGAAAAATTTGGAACTTGAAATCTTATGAAAATGAATGTTGAAAACTACTCTTACATGTAACTGGAAAAAATAAAATAAATGTTTGTTGCATTGAAAGAAAAAAATCATCATGGGGCAGCTATGTGATACAGTGAACAAAGTACCTGCCCTGGCCCCAGGAGGACCCAAGCACAAATCTGGCATCAGACATAAGACACTCTCCAACTGTGTGACCCTGGATATGCCATCCAACCCCAACTTCCCCACCAAAAACAAAAAACAAAAATTAAAAAAAAACATGATAAAAATAAATACTTTCCAGATATCACCCCTTCATAATAAATTCCTGTCTTTAGGAATGTAAACAGTTTAAGCTTTTAACACCCCTCATAATTGCTTTTTCCTGCTTATCTTTTTATGCTTTTCTAGAGACTTGTTTTTAAAAGTCAAATTTTCTATTCAGTTGAGGTCTTTGCATCACAAATCCGTGAAATTCCTCTTTTTCCCTGAAGTTCCATTTTTTCCCTGAAACATTATAGTCAGTTTTTCTGGGTAGGTGATTCTTGGTTGTAATTCTAATTCCATTACCCTCTGGAATATTATATTCCAAGCCCGCTGATCCTTTAATGTAGACACTGTTAGATATTGGGCTATCCAGACTGTGCCTCTACCGTACTTGAATTGTTTAATTCTGGCTGCTTACAATGTTTTCTCCTTGACCTGGGAGCTCTGAAATTTGGCTATAACATTCCTGGAAGTTTTCATTTTGGGACCTTTTTCTGGAGGTTTTTTCTGGATTCTTTCAGTTTCTATTTTACCTTCTGCTTCTGGAAGATCAGGGCAATTTTCCCTGACAATTTCTTGGAAAATGATGTCTAAGATCATTTTTTGATCATGGCTTTTAGGTAGTCCAATAATTTTCAAATTATCTTTCCAGGTCAGCTGTTTTTCCAAGGAGATATTTCACATTGCCCTCTATTGTTTCATTTATTTGGATTTGCTTTATTGTGTCTTGATATCTCATAATGCCATTAACTTCCATTTATTCAATCGTAATTCTTTTTTTTTTTGGGGGGGGGGGCGCAATGAGGGTTAAGTGACTTGCCCAAGGTCACACAGCTAGTATGCTTCAAGTGTCTGAGGCCAGATTTGAACTCAGGTCCTCCTGAATCCTTGGCTGGTGTTTTATACACTGCTTCCCCTAGCTGCCCCTTCAATCCTAATTCTTAAGCATTATTATCTTCATAGACCTTTTCCATTTGACTTTTCAAGCTGTTGACTCTTTTCATGACTTTCCTGCATCCCTCTCATTTTTTCCTCTACCTTTCTTACTTTATCTTCAAAGTCCTTTTTGAGTGCTTCTATGGCTTGATACCAATTCATATTTTCATTGGAAGCTTTGGATGTGGGAATTTTGAGATATTTACCTTCTCAGTGTGTGTTTTGTTCTACTTTGTCACCAAAGAAATTTTCTATGGTCCACTTTTTTTTTCTGTCTGTTCATATTGCTAGTCTCATTCTTGACTTTTAACTCCTTCTTAAAGTAGAGCACTGCTTTCAGGATGAACTTTCCCAAGCTTCTGGGGGTTCCAGGTGGTACGATTTAAGGAGAGATGTTCTATACTCCACTGCCCTGTGCTTTGGTCTGTAAGTAACCACAAGTCTTGCTTTTTATCTTGGGAACAGATTTTTGTTTCACTGTGGTTGCAAGCTCCAGGGGAGCCTATGTTTCTCCCCCACCTGGGCCCATCATCCAAGATTGCTTTCTGGTTCCCAGCATGGACCAGCAGAGCCCCTTGTAATTTCTCCCTGGCCACCTCTCAGCCCTCTCACCAAACTGTGAGCTGAATTCCACAAGAAGCCACCACTGTAGCCGATTCAGAGGTTCTGGAGGTCTTTTTCTTTGGTGTGCCCTGCCTGGCACTGGATCTGTGTTAATGTATCCCCAGGGTTGGGATCCACTTTTACCCCAGTACATCAGAACTTTCATGCCCACCTTCTAAGCTGTCTTTGGGTAGAAAATTATCTCATCCCATCCTTTTGTGGGTTCTGCTGCTCCAGGAATTGTCTTATGGCATTATTTGGATGTTTTTGGTGAGATCACGTGGGGAGCTCCAAGAGGTTACTGCCTTTCCTCTGCCATCTTGGCTCTTCCCCTTGCCCATACAGTTTAAAGAAATTTTCTTTTCCATATCTCAAGGAAGGTGCTGTGTTTTGGAATGGTCATTAGGTTAACTATGAAGGAAATAAAATATGCATAATCCACAAATATAATGTATTAATATTCTCTGGTTCTTTATTCATATAAAGTGGCTCCTAGGAAATTTTGGTTGTGTCTGCCTAATATAGGAGAACAATCTTCTCTGTGGAGAAGTGCTTTAAAACTTCAATGCAAAACGTTATTTTTATGGCTTTTCAGAGGGTGCCTGATCAAAAGTATAATGTCAAAATCATTGAAACACTAACAAATCTCTTGTTAGGGAAAAATGGCTTTTTTTCTCACCACTTATGCAAGCTAGACAATTGTGGGGATGTGAACATGGTCCAGTGTTCTAATCAAGGATGAATTAGCCTGCATGTATATTAATGGATCC
Organism: Dromiciops gliroides; assembly: GCF_019393635.1. Taxonomy (NCBI): domain Eukaryota; kingdom Metazoa; phylum Chordata; class Mammalia; order Microbiotheria; family Microbiotheriidae; genus Dromiciops; species Dromiciops gliroides. The sequence continues at coordinate 106,129,574 of NC_057862.1, read as the reverse complement.
TTTTAATGTCTTTAGAGGTAAACAGAAATGTTTAGAAATGGGGTTGTGACATATTAAATGATGGTAGTGATTGAAAATAACAAAGAGTATATTTACATTCAAATTCACAATGAAACTTATACTGTCATTTCTTCCTTGTTCCTTCTCTGCAAAGGCCAAATGTCAGGCTTCTTCTGACCACTTCCTGTAAAATAACTAATGGGAAAGGGAATTTTTGTCTCTCTTTTTCTGAATAGAATTTTATTTTCCAAAATATATGTAAAAACAAAATTTTAACATCATTTTTTTTTTTAGTGAGGCAATTGGGGTTAAGTGACTTGCCCAGGGTCACACAGCTAGTAAGTGTTAAATGTCTGAGGCCGGATTTGAACTCAGGTACTCCTGACTCCAGGGCCGGTGCTCTATCCACTGTGCCACCTAGCTGCCCCCTTAACATCAATTTTTTAAAAACTTTGTGTTCCAATTTCTCTTCCCCTCTCCATCCCCACCTCCCACCCACAAGAACTCAAGAAATTCAAAATAAGTTATACATGAGTAGTCATGAAAAAATCCCCATATTAGCTAATTGTGAGAGAAAACAGTAACAAAAAAACACTTTGTATTAAGGAATTGTCAAAGAGGAAAAGAAAAAAAAATTAAATGTGTTTCCATCTGTTTTCAGATACTATCAGTTCTTTCTCTGCAGATGGGCTGCAATCTTCATAAGTCCTTCAGGGTTATATTGGATCATTGCCTTGCTGAAAATAACCACATGCTTCCCAGAAGATCATCCCCCACTATTGCTGTTATTTTGTATACATTTTACTCTGCTTCAGTTCATGTAGATCTTTCTAGGTTTTTCTGAGAGTATCCTGTTCATTATAACCTGTATATAGTATTTTAAGCTTGACATAGAATTTTCTTCATAAAAGCCCAGCAAAGTAGGTACCAAACATTTTGCCATTATAATCAATCATCATAACTATTTCCCTCCATCCCACTCCCCTCACGTGACATTTACTCTATCTTCTTTTTACCTATTCCTCCTCAAAAGTATTTTACTTCTGACTATCCTCTCCCTTGCTCTGCACTTCCTTTTTTCACCCTTTCTTCCTTATCCTCTTCCCCTCCTACTTTCCTGCAGGGTTAAATAGATTACTCCTCTCAATTGGGTATGAAATATATTCCCTCTATGAGCCAACTCCAATGACAATGAGTCCCTGTCCTAATTCTTTGTCCTAAATTTTTCTTCCTCCCTCCTTCCTCAACCCTCCCTATGAGATCAAGCAATTCAATATGTCATACTGGTGCAGTAATGCAGAACATCTTCATCTTCCTTGAAAGTGTTTTGCTTTTTACTGCTTTTTCCCCCAATCTGCCCTTTCCTCCTTCCCTTCTTCCCCATCCCCTTTTCTCCCTCCCCTCCCTCAGGGCAAAAATATATTACTATACCTACTTGAGTATGTATGTTAGTCCTTCTTTGAGCCAATTCTGATGATATTAATGTTCACTCACTCCCCAACTCCTTCCCCCACTTCTACTCTCCTCCATATGCTTTTTTCTTGTTTCCTTCATGTGAATTACCTCTCCCCAAACCATCTATCCCCTTCTCCTTCCCCCAGTTTATTCCTCCTACATCTCAACCCTATTTTAATGATGTCATCATGGATTAGTTAGGTGGCACAGTGGACAAAGCACCAGCCCTTGACCTAGGAGGTCCAAAGCCCAAATCCAGCCCCAGACATAAGACACCCCACCTTGTCTGCCCCACAAAGAACAAAACATAAATGCTTTACAGATATCATCCCTTCATAATCAGTTCAGACCTGTCTCGTCTGTGAGTTTCTTACTGATATAGTTCTTATGATTTTGAAGTATTATCTTCCCATGTAAGAATGTATGATTTTGATCTTTTAATATCCCTCATGAAGTCTTTTTCCTGTTTACCTTTTTATGCTCCTCCAAGGTCTTGTATTTGAAAGTCAAATTTTCTGTTCAGTTCAGGTATTTTCATCACAAATGCTTGAAAGACCTCTTTCTCATTGAAATCCCATTTTTGCCTTTGAAAGATTATACTCAAATTTGCTGGGTAAGTGATTTTTGGCAGCATTCCCACTTCCTTTGCCCTCTGGAATATCATATTCCATGCCCTTCAGTCCTTTAATGTAGAAGCTGCTAGATCTTGCGTTATCTTCATTGGAGCTCCACAGTATTTGAATTCCTTTATTTTAGCTGCTTGCAGTATTTTCTCCTTGACCTGGGATTTCTGGAATTTGGCTATAATATTCCTGGAGGTTTTCCTTTGGGGATCTCTTTCAGGAGGTGATTGGTGGATTCTTTCAATTTCTATTTTAACTTCTGCTTCTAGAATATCAGGGTAATTTCCCCTAACAATCTCTTGGATGATGGTGTCTAAGCTTTTGTTTTGGTCATGGTTTTCAGGAGGTGCAATGATTTTCAAATTCTCTCTCCAAGATTTATTTTCCAGGTCAGCTGATATTCTAAGGAGATATTTCACATTGCCCTCTATTTTTTCATTCAAATTGATTTGCTTTACTGTGTCTTGGTTTGTCATAAGGTCACTAGCTTCCATTTGTTCAATCCTAATTCTTAGAAAGTTATTTTCATCAGACAGTTTTTTTTTATCTCCTTTTCCATTTGGCTTTTCAAACTGTTGACTTTTTGCCTTATGACTCTCCTGTATTGCTCTCATTTCCCTTTCTGTTCTTTCCTCCTTTTCTCTACATCTTCTTTCTATTTCTCCTAATTTCTCTTCAAAGTCCCTTTTGAGAGCTTCCATAGCCTGAGACCAGTTCATATTTTTCTTGGAAGCTTTGGACGTTGGAGCTTTGACCCTGTTATCATCTTCTTCTTCTGAGATTGTATTGTGGTCTACCTTACCCCCAAAGAAGTTTTTGATGGTCTTCTGCTTTCTCTGCTTACTCATCATGGCTTACTATTTCTTGGCCTTTAACTCCTTCTTAAAGTGTGGTGCTGCTTCCAGGACACACTGTTCAAGATACAGCATGGCCTGGGGGATGGTTGGGTTTCTTCTCAGCCTGCCTGACCTCTCCTTCATTTGATTTTAAACTCTCCACTGGGGGGCAGGAGTGGGGGGGAAGATGGCTGCTTCTTGGCTAGCTCCTGTTCCCAGTTTCAGTGGGTCCCAGGTGTTTTTGTTTGGGGGGGGGGGAGATTTCAATCTCACCTGACCTGTTCTCAGGTCCATCAATAACCTCAGGCCAATTTACTAAGCAACCAACCAGCAAAGCTTTCTGTGGTGTGGTTTTCAGCTTCCGATGAAACTGCTCCCCTTTCCCCCTCCCCCACCTGGGCCTTCAGCTGCTCAGGATTTTTTCCTGGTTGCCCACTGGGGTGGCACAGTCGAATCCTTCGTTCAGTCCACTGGTACTCTTGCACTTACCACCCACCCCGCCCCAGGCTAGCCATTCACCCTGATCACGCCCTCAGTTCCAGAAGACGCTGGTGCTGCAGCCAATTCAGAGGCACTGGGGCAAATTCCTCAGGCAGGTGTCTGGTGTGTTGGCCCAATTGTGGGTTTAGGCTTTATTTGTGTCCCAGCATGGCCCCCTGAAATCTATCTATAGCTGGAGAAAACTCTCAGCCCGAATCTCTGTGTGTTTCTCTGCCCCAAGGGCTCCTTCACTGCTATTTTTGGGGTGATTGCATCACGAGACCCGTGCGTTTAATGTCCTTCCTCTGCCATCTTGGCCAGAATTTTTGTCTCTTAATACTCTGGAAGCAATGGGCATTGCCCATTTTAAATTTCCCCCAATTACATACATTTTCAGATAAGTGATAAAAGAAAACCTATTGTTAGAAATCTGTGAAAGATCTGTTGATTTCATCAATGTGACAACCCCTCCAACAAAACAGAACATAATAGTTTGTAACTTGGTAAAGTAATAACTGGGAACTGGCTGAGACACATGAAGAATAAATGATTTGCTTGGAGTTACCCAGCTAAGTAAGTTTCAGATGGAAGCCTTGAATCTAGGTCTTCCTGCCTTGAAACTCAACATGTTATCCTCTATGCATCACTGTCTCTATTTTGTCAGGAGGAGGAATAGAAATGCTAAATCACATAAATATATGGAATTTGTGCAAAACTTAGGTAGGTAGGTGGTAAGTTGAATAGAGAACTAGATTTAGAAACAGGAAGAAAAGAGTTTGAATCCTTCCTAGATGTGTGGATAAATTACTTGAACTGTCAGCCTTCATTTACTTATCTGTAAAATTCAGATAATAATTACACCTACAACACAGGGTCATTTTAAGGATCAAATGATATAACATAAAGGACTCTGCAACTACTAAAACATAATATGTTAGTTATAATTATTGTTCATAATAATTATAACAATGCTGCATTGATCTGTAGGGTTACTAGAAAGTGAGACTAGAAAGTAAGAGTCAGTGGGTTCTGGTTTTCTCCAGTCTTGATAGTAAGGGACAATGGCTTCATATGACATTAATGATATTGGCAAGGAAGAAGATTGTTAAATATGTCCATTAAACAAGACTGGAGGAAAAAAAGTACTATCTCTAAAGTGTTGCTAATCTTAAATCACAAATTACTGGATGATGACTCTCAAGGAAATTCATAAACAAAATAAACATGGTGGCATTTTAAGACCATTCTACCAGGAATCAGTAGACCTGGGTTCTTATTTCAAATCTGTCATTAACTAGCTTTGTCATCTTGACAAAAACATTTGACCTCCATGAACACATCTAAAAATGTCACTAACAGTGCATATTGGCTCCATTTAACATATAGTTTTATTGACAGGATAAAACAGAATAATAGATGTGAAAAGTGTTTTGAAAATTATAAAGTATATTTTAAATGGAAGTTGGGATTATTATTAGAATTGGGATTTCAGCAATTGTTACTGGATCTTTTAGCTAAGTGGGGGAAATTTTTTGTATTGATCTCTTAAAATAACGGGCAGGTTCCATGGAGTAATTAGAAACTAGAACATTAATATTTTTGAGATCTTGTATTTCTTTTTCCTTTTCTAAATAAGAAAACATAGATATTTGTATTCCAGGAACAGCAAAGGCATTAAATGAAGGCCTATGTTTAACATGACCTTTACAGAGACCCTGTATTCCATCCATCTTGCTACTCTGAAAACTGCCAGTATCCACCTGAACTCAGATACTGAACACTTACTGTGAGCAAGCCATCAATTAAAATTCCTATTGCTGGGAAAATGAATGGAATACTCTTGATCTGCCTGGCATTTATTCTCATAGTTATCTGCATGAGTGCCTATCTTCTTCTGTTCATCCTCATTCAATGCAACATAGTCTAGGGCTCAATAAAAACACCATGAGAACTATACCTATGGTCTCAGGGGGTAACTGTCTCTAAAAATGGTTCCAGACAACCTAACTGATAAATTATAATGACCAATCTTTGATACAGAAGACACATGAGAAAATTGACTACTTTCTTCTCTAAAGATAGATATAGGTCTGTGGGTTTGTGATGCTGCTTCCAGGGTTAGACCCTTTAAGCTACGTCAATTGTTTTTATTCAACTCTAAGAAGGGTTCAGTGAGACAGGGAATACATTAGCAAATGATGGGTGTAAAAGCATAGGACAACAATAAAACTTTTTTGAGGATATGGCAGAATGGCTCTTGTTCCTATAGATATAGATGTTAAAGACTTTATTTCTAGCATAAAAGCACTCATACAACAGGCCAGGCATCTCACTCTTACTATTCACCTCAACTCTCTTATGATGCCCTTAAAAGCTTTAGCTATACTGGCCTTTCTGCAAAAGTAAAGTCTTATCCCCCTCACGAATTTTTTAAGCCTTAGGGACACCCTTGAGCTTCATCAATATTATGGGTGATTGGACAACTGGACTTTCTGAGCCCATATCCCATTGTGGGGGAAAGAAGGGAGAAGGAAGAGAAAAGGGAAAGAGAATAAGGAAGAGAGAGGAAGAATGAGAGAGATAATTAACCATTTACTATGTACCAATCACTTTTACATATAAAGTCCTTTAGTCTGTCTCTTCATTCCTCCTTTATGGAGTTATCATATACCTCAATTAATTGCTGATAGATATAATCTTTGATGTACAGACATAAAATATTGGAAGCACATTTAACTTTTCCTTAAAGTTTGGAAATTTACCCTCTCTTGTGTCTTCCCCCTTCACTGTCTTGACACTAGGAATGGAAATAACTGTGAGCACTAAGTAGGATGGTTCTTTTCACTGGCTGTTTCGGTTTAGTCCACTATAACTTGTGTTCTTAAAATATTTCTATTTCCATAACAGTGTTTATATTCACCATGATACCACTGCGATGGGAAATATTTACTTTGATTTCTGAAAACCCTAGAAAAGAGGAATTTATTTTCTCTCCTGCAAGTTCCTTCTTAATACAACCTTAACTATATCATTACAAGAAACATGATAATAATGATTACACAAGATTATTCTTTGGGAAGTAGTTAATGTAATGGTTAAAAGAATGAATGGGGCTAAATGAAAATGCAGGGCCCTATATCAGCCGGAACTGAGTAAACAATTTGGGGAAATGGACACTAAAGGAAATTTAACACAAGGACTTTAACTGGATTCCACAGAAACAAATTGAATAAAGCCATTTAACAGAATGGGTATGATGCATGCAAAATTGGAGATTAGCAGAGATGTTAGTCTCATTGCATGTGGTCAGCACTCGAACTTTTGCTTCAAGAAATGAATCACTTTAGTATTCACTTTGGCTGATTCTCCTTCAGTGCCTTACCATATGCCCTGCTACTGTATTAATCAACCTTTAGGGCTTTCCATCCGTCCCAAAGCTGAACTTTCCTATTTGTATTATCTTTCCCATTAAAATGGGAGATCCTTCAAGGTAGGGACTTTCTCAATTTATATTTACATCTCTATCTCTTAAAATAGTGCTTGAGCACTAGATCAATACCTTTTAATTCACTCATTTCCTGGGGGGGTGATATAGAATTTAGAAACAGGAAGATTTATCAGATGATTATTATAAGAAATATCATATCATCTAATCCATTTTGGGATGAGTAACATATTGAGATTTCTTAAAACCTACATATTGTTGAATCCTCAGAAAAAGTCAGAATCTCCAATCTCTTAGCCAAATATGCATCACCCCCCACCAAGTCAGAAAATAAATTACCTTAGATCCCAACTATTATACCATTAGGATATATGATTTGGTGACCAGCTTGACAATTACTCATAACTCTTTTTTTTCATAACTGGATTCCTAGGGAGAAAAAGGAGAGTGGAGAATAACAATAAATCTTATATTCAATTTGAATCAAGGGGTAGTTGTTGTGGCAAACTGTGTATCCCTGTATCAGGTGATAGGAAGAACTCACAATCTGCTTACCTGATTCTAACATATGGGGAGATGAAATGATAAATAAAAATATGTCCCCCGTCTTTGAACAGACTAATAAAAAGGATAAAATGTATAAAGATAATTATAATACAAATACAAAATGTGATAAATACCACGTGATAGCTACAAACAAAGATATTTTGGACAGGAACCATATTAGATTTTATTGAGGACATCATCAAATGCTTTATGGAGGAAATTTTATTTAAGAAGGGACTTGAAAATAGGTAGGATCTAAGCTGTGGAAAGTCAGTGATTTGTGCAACTGAAGGGATATAAAATGGGTTATTAGGAATCCATGGAATGTGATTACAGAAATGTAATTAGAACAGTTTGATTAGAGAACTATATACATATAAGGAGTAATAGGAGATGAGGCTAGGAGAAGACATATCTCTACACTCATGGCTTTTCTGACATAAGAGGTGGCCCTGCCCATGTCTGGAGGGAGAGTGGTATAGGATAATGTAGGCATTAAAAGTAACCTCAGGTTCTCCGAGCAGAGCGTCCCCTCCCACTCTGCTTCAGCTGCAGAGGGGGTGGGGGGGAGAGGGCTCTGAGGTGGGCTAACCTGTGTGCACAAAAACCCCAAGCCCTGGGCATGGCACTGTGAACCCAAGTGCACAAAAGAGATGTGCACGAAAAAACCTGAGGGATGATGGAGTTTGCTTTGCCCAGACCCATCTCTGGGCACAGGGAGCATGGGGCTCAGCTGGCCCTGGGGCTGCCAGCCCTGAGTTTCACCTGAGAGAGAAAGTTAATAAAAAGGGATGCTAGCGATGCTAGTGGGGCAGTCAGACAGAAGAGGAAGGTTGGTGAGAGAAGAGAAGCTGAGGGGCGTGGACAGATAGAGAAAGAACATATGGAGAAAGGGGTTTTTATTTTTCAGTGAGTTAGAAGGGAGGCTGCTACAAGGATGCTAAGGAGACTGAGGCTACATAAAGAAAGGGGCTCACAGAGATGAAGAAAAAGTCAAGGAGAAGGTAGAGACACAGAGAATTCAGTGAGAGAAGAAGTGTGGGTTCACAACTGGATGGAGTAAGGGGCTTTTCAGGGGTCACTATGGTGCAGAAAGGGAAGTTAGATGGCAAAAAGGAAGCACAAGTGGCAGGAGAGAGACGTGCCAGAAAGCAGTCAGGTCTCATATAATTTTGCAATTCTTACTTTCTTTCTTTCTTTTTTTTGGTGAGGCAATTGGGGTTAAGTGACTTGCCCAGGGTCACACAGCTAGTAAGTGTCAAGGGTCTGAGGCTGGATTTGAAATCAGGTCGTCCTGAATCCAGGGCCGGTGCTCTATCCACTGTGCCACCTAGCTGCTCCCTAACGTTGCATTTCTTTACCCTTATCTCTTACATTTATTTTTATAAATAAACTCTGCTTTGATTATTTAATTAAGAGGCTTCTTAATCATTTGCTTATCAATTTGGGAGGAGCAAGTGTGGGGGAAATTTTTAAAAGGCCCTAACTGATTGGCTTAGGAAATTAATAGCAGTCAGATAACCAGCCAGTCAAACATCCACAGATTAGGCCCCCAGTCAGATTAGGCCCAGCTAGCAAGTTAAAATATTTTTATAATAACATTGTAGTACAGTTTATAATATAATTTTGGATACATAAAAAGTGCATGGATAAAAGTAATATGAAATAAGGCTAGAAATTTCAATTGGAATCAACTGACTGGATCATAGAGAGTCTGAAAAGATAGGATAAAAAGTTTATAATTTTGCCACTGAAAATAAGGGGACACTTAAGTTTCTTTAACAGAATAGTGACATAATTTATCATTTAATAGAGTCTTTTAACTGTGCAATAGATATATTACTAACATCAGACTGGAGGCAGAGAGCCTGATTAGGACAATACGTAAAGGTTATAGGTTATCAGAGCTTGAACAACATTGGTGGTAATGCAAGGTGAGTGGAAGGTATAGATTGAGAGAACTTCAGAAAGAGAATTTGGGAAATATTTTATATTATTAAAGGTAAGAAGTTAGAGAGAGGGAAAAGTCATATAAGCCTCCAAGGTTTTGAGTCTGGGTGATGAGAAAGATTGCTGTTTCTTGTTTGTTTGTTTTTTGTTTGTTTGTTTGTTTTTAGTGAGGCAATTGGGGTTAAGTGACTTGCCCAGGTACACACAGCTAGTAAGTGTAAAGTGTCTGAGGTCGGATTTGAACTCAGGTCCTCCTGACTCCAGGGCCGGTGCTCCATCCACTGTGCCACCTAGCTGCCCCGAAAGATTGCTGTTTCATCAAAAGAAGTGTAAATAGACTTTGGGGTCAGAGGAAGTGATAAATTCAGTGAAAGGATATGGTGAGTTTGAGGTACTAGTGATGGTCAGCCACAATGGGAAGAGTGCAGTAAATGTTTTTATTAGGTGAAATACAACTGATCAGAAAGGGGAGTGATCATCAAGTGAATAATTTGAATTCTGAAAATAAGATAACTTTTCACTTGACAAAATCTAGCAAAATATAATAATATGGAAGGAATGGAAGTAGGAAAGAAGCTAGAAAGGAGGATAGTTGAATATAGGGCTTCAAGGATTCACACAAGATAGCAGAAGGAAATGAGACTTAGAAGGATTAGTCAGATAAGCAGAAGGAGTACTGGGCTTCGAGGTGGCTCAGTGGATAAAGTGCTGGACCTAAAGTTAGGAAGACTCAACTTCCTGAGTTCAAATCTGGCCTCAAACACTTATTATCTCTGTGACCCTGGGAAAGTTACGTAAGCCTGTTGGCTTCCGTTTCCTCATCTATAAAATGAGTGAGAAGGAATTGGCAAACCACTGCAGTAGCTTTGCCAAGAAAAACTCAAATGGGTCACAAAAAGTTGGATAGGACTGAGAAATGACTAACAACAACAATTTGAAAATATTGGAAAAAGGTTAGAGAAAGACACACACACACACACAAAAAGACCTAAAAACCCCAAACAACTACACAGATAAGCAGCAGGAGAACAAAGAGAAAGTTGAAAGTTGAAAAAGAGAAACTATGCAACAGCTGGGGTTATGGATTGTGTCTAAATGACAAGGAGGCTGAGAACTTAGAAAAAGAAGTTAGATTTTGATGTTAGAATGCCATTGGTGAATATCTTAAACAAAGCATTTTCATCAGAGTGGCAAACAAGGAAGGAATAATTCATCAGATTTTAAGGCAATGATTATAATATTTGGTATAGTTCTAAATGAAAGGAGAAGTATAGAACAGTAGTTTGAGGAGGTAACAGGGTCAAGGAATTTTTTTAACATCTAAAAGATTTTTTTTTATTAACGGAGACTAGAATATATTTGGAGGCTTATAAAAGGAAGAGAGAGTTGGCAGAAATTATAGATTTGAAAGAATAAGTGTTAAATGGAATAAAATCTGAGAATGAGTAGTACTAATGGTAAAGAAGTTAGGCTTGACAAAGAATCAGCTCACTATATCCTAAGAAACTGGAAGAATATTGTCTATAGAAATATGGGAATTTTGATACATGAAGAAGATAAGATAAGTGATTTTTAAAAGGTTGGCAGGTGTCCTGGATCTTCTTAGAAAAGTTGATTTGGGCAGGAGTGGGATGAATACTGCAGTGGCTAGAAAAAACTTAAGAACCATGGTCAGTGGTTATACTAAAAATGTTTCATTAAGTGATTCAACAGAGTGGACATATAAAATGGAATGGGGAAAACATATGGGTAAAGATCAATGAAAGCAGAAACAGAAGCACTGTTCCCCTGATAGAACATTTTTGAAGATCATATTTCAAAGTGTTCAGAGAAAGGCTAAATAGGATCACAAAATCATGGTATTTCAGAGGTAGAAGAGATCTTTGTGGTGTTCCAACCCAATCAATACATGAAAAGAGAATTCCCTCTTCAACATAACTGACATTTTTGTACTATTATTCCTTTTTGATAAGTATTCTCATGATTGAATGTGCATGGGTAGAAAAAAAAGCATTACAAATTTCTTACTGGGGTGAGGCAGAGAGAGAATATCCTGAGGTGTGAGACAGCTTCCAGACCATTTTTCAGCTCTGCATACTTAGTCTGTTGTTGGAATCAATTAAACAAAGTACTTCTTCCCTCATCTCAACTCTTTCTATAGGGTCAGAAACTTCAGGACGATATCTAACAAAAGGGTCAGCCATAATGGACCATCTCCCCCACTGCCTGAGCCAGGGGAAAGGATAAAAGCCTATAATTTGGCAAGATGCTGGTTGGCTGAAAAAAAAGAAAATGTTGGAGGGAAGAAACAGTCCCAGAAGACCTCAGGTTTAGAGAAGATGAAAAAGGGCTTCCTATACAGATAAACTTTTTTTTTTTTTTTTTTGCGGGGCAGTCGGGGTTAAGTTACTTACCCAGGGTCACATAGCTAGTAAGTGTCAAGTGTCTGACAATGGGTTTGAACTCCTCCTGAATCTATGGCCAGTGCTTTATCCACTGCGCCACCTAGCTGCCCCACAGATAAACTTTTTAGACCTCTTGGTTTTTATGTCAGATAAGAGAGGAACAGGTCCCTAGTTGGACCTTCCTTCAAGGGCAAAGTTTCTTTGGGAGAAAAGGCCTATCTCATAAATCAGGACTTCCTTCTAGAATCCTGTGTGTGTGTGTGTTCGTAAACAATTGATGACTTAGAGAATATTTTGACTAGTAGGATGACTACCTACTGATAAATATTTTTAAGCACAGCCCACAGCCCTGTGTGATGAGTATTAGGTAAAGGGATAGAAGGTTCTAATGATTTACATGGGTTTTTGTAGAATTTTAAGAAAATTTAAGTTAATTTTTGCTATTTTAAATGTGAGATCCTTTTGAATTAACAATGAATGGATAGATCCCTGAAACTTGACATTCTATCTACAAACAATTCTAAAAAAATGAAGATAAATTGAAAAATGTTTTTCAGTTATTCTTTGTAGAGTCAGAAATGGGGAGTTGCTAGAGCAGGTATTATTATACATCACCAAACATTAAGAAAATATTGTTTCATGGATCCTTTGTCTATCACGTATTACAGTAGTGCCAAATATTTTCCAAAATAACCTCCATGAAAATAATTCCATTTTATTCAGCCAGACCAATTGCTGAGAACAAAGTGGTAGAGAGATAATTTTAAATACTTTATAAGAGAATCAACATGAAATCAACCTATATTCATACTTAGAAACTTTAATTCAAAAATGACTAAAGGCTTGGGTTGGAAAAACTATATTGGCAAGCATGGTTCAGGGGAATGAAATGAGAATAGCTGAAGACTCAAATTCATAGATTATACATTCTTCTATGTTATGAACACTTTCTCCCCCCCCCCACCAAAATCAGAATATGCTATGTATGAAGAGGACAAAACAACATCACCAAGGATAAAAAAATACTATATTTGAAGTGAAGGAAAATGACTTATTTAGTTTTCAATGCATAAATCTTGAAGTCACCAGAGCTAAGATCAGAATTTATCATAAACAAGAAGAAAGAATAGTAATGAGAAAAAATATAATGGAATTAAGATTTAACCTCAAGTTATATAAACACATTTTTGAAAATAAAAAAAGTTAGAAATACACAATAGAAATGACTTTTGACCTCAACTATACTGCTTTCATCTAGAAATTAAACTAATGGAAATTATTTGCTATAATAAAAAGATTTAAAAAAGAAGATAATTTAAAGCATATTAGTCAGAAGCCAATTGACTTACTTTCCAACTGTGAGAAATAAATTCCAAAGGCAACAGCTATTAGCACTATCATCTCATAAAGCAGAGAAAAGGAGTTGAGGATAAAAACAATCTAAAAAAAAATAGGGAAGAGGTCAAATTTTGCAAAATTATCCAAAGGGCATTCAAGGATCAATAAGGAAAAATGACTACAAGAAAGGAAAAAAAGGAAAAGATTTGTAAAAAACAAATTACAACTATTTTCTCCTTCAAAAATAGTGAACCGCCACTGTTGATCCCACAGATCATAGTCATTGAAGTGTTTATCAAAGAGGTGTAAATAGAACTAAAGAGAACAAAGATGAGAAAAAAAAGCCTGTTTTCTCTAGTTTTAGAACTAGTATGTGTATAGTACAAGTATCAAATTGAGGTTTTTATGACACCAAATCTATCACTCTAACCATGATAGCACCTAGCTCCCTCACATATCACCTTGCACTCTCTTTTACAAACAGGAATATTCCATCTATATGTGAAGACATTTCAATATTCTTTGAAAGAACTATCCAACAAAAGTACTATTCAATAACCTTCTCATAACAAACATCAGGTGAGGAGGAATCAATCAGGATATGTATGTTCAACAAAAGTATTTCCCACCGTGGTGAAAAAATATCTAGTTTAATGTCTAAGTAGAGAAGGGATTCTCTGTGGTTGGCAAAGTCCCCCAAAGACTTCTATTTGTAAATATCATTATTGTGATTGCATAAAGCCCCATGGCATTATAGCACCTTCTGGAAGAGATTGGTATTCACTCAAAAATACTTTGTGTACATCTGCACAACTGAATGAAATGTGTCCTTTGCCTAGATTTCAACAGCCTTCTAAATGGATACTCCATGGCATTTGTATAATTGTATGTATCTCTGCAAAAGACAATACAAGTGGGAAATGTTATGAATCTAACACTGAAAAAAAAAATTAGTATAGTGACTGGATTGCTTTCAGGAAATTACAGAGGATTTTTGTTGATCTTAGTCTTCCCATAACATCAAAGTCCCATTTTTTTTCAATATAAACATTTTACCATTGTTTCTGTATGAGAGAAAGGCCTGAAACAACTCTGCCTCTGATGAATTTAAGAAGATTATCATATGGAGGGCAATGGAAAGGTGCATGGTAAGTGTGAACAACGTTCTGTATTTAATCAGTGAAGAACTCCAATGAAAAGTATCAATAAGGGATATTAGCAAATATATATATATACATATATATGTATATATATGTATATGTGTGTGTGTGTATATATATATATATATATATATATATATATATATATATATATATATATATATATATATATATATAAAGGGCTATACATGGGACAAGAGTCAAGAATAACTGGTGAATGGTGACATTGCTCCATTTATAGCCCCATAATACCAGGGTAAATCAAAGAAGGCCACCAACTAGGTGAGTGCTTCTGAGAACATCTTTGGCTCCTAATCTGTAAAATCCTGGCTGTCTGGCTAATCCAAAACTTTCTATAAACTATTAGCTCTCTCTTCCACACTGAGCCAATCTATAAAGGCCTGGCCCCTTCCCAACTGCTTCTCCCAGACTTATAAGAAAAAGCCTCTTTTCAATTAAAGCAAAAGCAGGGATAATTGATAAGAATAAACTTAGAGATAAGGATAAAGAAAAATAGGACAATATGACCTGACTGCATTTAACTTTCTCCCTGCCACTGTGAAATCTCCTCCCTTGTCTCTCCTGTGGGTGTGGCTGCCACCACTGCCACATGTGCTTCTACCCCCAAGCCACGTCTCCTTCTCTGGTAGCTCTGTCTTCCCCCATCTCCTTTCTCAGTCCTCTCTGTAGCTCCTTCTTCACTCCTCCTACAGACCCTCACTCGTTTTTTTTCATCGTCTGTGCCCAATGTCTCCCTGAGAATCTTTTTATTAACCTTCTCTCTCAGATGAAACTCAGGCTGAGCTGCCCACATCCCTGAAGCTAGTTCGCTGGTACCCCCAGGGCTGTGCGTAAGGCTGTGCCAGGTGCGCCCAGAGCTCAGGAAACCTGTGCATATCTCCCTGCTGAGAGGGTGTGGGTGTGACATGTGAGGCTGTTTCAGAGAGAGCAGTTGCACTGGGGGAGGGGCAACCCATTCAGGGTGCCTAAGGCTAATTTTAGCCTCTTACACATCTATTTTGTAGAACCCTTGGAGGGACATAAATAAGTTTCAAATGAGATATGAAAGCATGGATTTGAATTTTGATCTGCATTATTGGAAGAAACTTCTTATTCAATGTGATCATATTCAGTATTTTTGAGTACCTAGAAAATACATTGATAGCTACTCTCAGGATAAACAATTTATGACAAACTAATTAATTTGCTGTAT
This sequence comes from Dromiciops gliroides, assembly GCF_019393635.1. Lineage (NCBI taxonomy): Eukaryota > Metazoa > Chordata > Mammalia > Microbiotheria > Microbiotheriidae > Dromiciops > Dromiciops gliroides. The sequence goes on along the minus strand of NC_057862.1, from coordinate 106,114,123 downwards.
TCTTTTATATAAATATTAGAATGAAAGAATATATTTTTACAGACTAGAGAACAGGCCAGAGGAGTGGAGAACCTGCCTTTTCTTAAATCGTACCACCTGGGACCCCCTGAAAATTGGGACAGTGCATCCTGGAATCAGTGTGCCACTTTAAGAAGGAGTTAAAAGTCAAGAAATAGGCTAGATAGAAAAAAAAATGTGAACCATAGAAAGTTTCTTTGGTGATAAGGAAGATCAAAATACATCCTCAGAAGAAGATAACAAAGTCAAAGCTCCCATGTCCAAAGAGTAATGATTGGAATGACACCACCTGCTGGAGACTTACTGTAGAAAAGCTCCACCATGAGGTAAAGCTCTCTGAGGCCAAGACCATGTGTCTTTTCTTTGGCGTCAGGAAGTGACGTTTGCTTGTGGGAGGAAGAAGGGGGAGCCTGGTGCTCTGACTCGCTCTCTTTAGTGTGGACTCTGGTGGAGAGCAGAGCTAGGAATGCTCTCCCTGTAATAGATAGAGGAATCCAGGCCTTTCTCTTTCTCTTCAGCAAATTCTTATTCTCCTCAATAAATGCTTAAAAGTCTAACCTTTGCTAAAGCTTATAATTTATTGGTGACCACTCTTTAGATATTTTAGACAGACTAGCTAGAATTTTAGCCTTAACAGATAGATGGCTGACCACAAAGAGGAAAGCTGAACCTCAGTCTTCTGAAATTCTTGTTGGGTAAGAAATTCCCCCTACCCTGTCCCTTGGAACTGCTAAGTACTGGCTGTTTTTTCCCTTTAAATTTTCAAATGGTTTTTTTCAACTCCCTAAATACCCTATTTTCTATTTTAGTCAGTTTAACCAGACAAATGGGAGGTAAGATCATGTTAATGCTTTGTTTTCATGGATTTTTTATTTTTATTTTTTTTAGAAGAGCCAGAAAGGTGATCACACAAGGGTGCTTCCCCTCTCCCAGCCATGCTTTTTCAGAGAAACTTCTGATTTCTGCAACTTTTCCAAGTTCTAACACTAATTGTTGCTCTAAGTTTGCATGCCTGGAGGTGACGACCGGACCTCTAGAAGCTTTTAATCCCCTAGTAGTGGGGGAAGGGGAAACCAGGCCTGAGTTAAAAATCAAGTCAGATTCAAATTGCCCTGGTCCCTCCCCTCCTCTCCAGACCCCATCTTCTACCCCTCCCTTGGCCAAGCCCCCTGACTCCCCTGCTAGGGAAGACCAGAGATCCAATGTACAAGCACAGCTTTCTCTACCTGCATTTTCAGCCCTACCCCAGCTGAACTGTGATTCTGAGACAACCTTAGAAAACCCTTTAAATTCCAAATATGCTCAGTTTGTTCATAATTTTGCTAATCTGCTTTTGTCTTTAATTAGTAACCTTCTAAAGCATGTATAGTATGAAAGGACCAACAGACAATATAGAAGGGTTAAAGAAGAAAAACTTAAGATGAATAAAAATAACAATCATCATCATAGTTCAAGACTCCACTTCTTTTGCCATGGAAGGGTATATATTTTACAGAAATGTAGAAGCAAGCAGCAAGGTATTGATATGAGTATTGGGGACTTTAGATACCGGAATCAGAAGTGTTCTAAATTCACTCAGAGTAATAGTATTAGTTCAGAAGTTACATAGGATTTTTATGCTATTACATCTACATTTTGAAATTAATGGTATGGGTCTATTTTCATAGAGATTTTCCTGCTTTTGAGATTGTGTTTTATACTTCGTTGTTTTTTCTTAAAAGAGAATATTTGTAAAAGCTTTTTATAGTTATGTGATCAAGTTTATATTTTATAATACTATTATTAATATTAAGTTCATATACATTTAGATTTCCCTAGTTTGAATTTCATTGTCTTTTATTGTTCCATGTGTATTTTCTTCTATTAATTCATCTATCTAATTTTGAAACATTGCAAGGTGGTTTTGATTTCATAATACAATGTTAATTCTAGGAGTATTGTGCTCCCATATTCTGAGTTGTTTGTTTTTGTTATTTTTTTCTCTCAACTGATTATTTGATTGAACTCTATAAAGCATTTCCCTGGCAAATTGGTTGCCATGGCAAGTGGAAATTGATTCTAGAAATATTATTTTTGATAAGCCTATTCCAAAAAAAAAAAAGAGGGGAATATTTGTAAAAGTTTTCTTTTTTCAAAAAAAGTTTTCTTTAGGATTGTGTTGTGCTTTAACTTCTATTTAAATATGTTATGAATTTTCATGTAAATAATTGCATACTTAGTAAAAAAAGGTATTATTTGAAATTGTTGCATAATTGTATATTATATTCTGATTCAAGATACATTCATACTTTTTGCGATCATGTATTATCCTCAATTTTTAAATCCATATGAGACTTGGATTATGGGAACTTATCTTTTAAGACATTAATTGACTTTATTCTGAGTTATCAGATGCCAGATGGCCAAGATGCCTTCCAATCACAAGAGGAATACATGCAAGAGCAGACATTGAACTGTCACATGAGGGGAAAAATGCATGAAGTCAAGGTATAGCCGAGGGAACGGCTTTTGAGAAATGTTGAGGCTGGATTCCCTTGGTTTAATTTTTGTTTTCTTTTTCCCCACAATATTGTATAGATTGCTGGAAGTTTTGATCCCACCCATTTCATTCTACACCTGGCTTCTATTCCCCCTCCTATATGCCTGATGCCTTTGATATCTCAATCCCATGCATCTGATTAAGTCTGACTCAGGTTCCTCCAATATGTTCGGTGGCATGGACATATATTCCATCCACATATTTTAAGCCTGGCATACTGCATGGCTTGAGTATATATTGCTCAAGTGTGGGAATGTTCATATATATATATATGTATATATGTATATATATGTATATATATGTATATATATATGTATGTATGTATATGTATATAAATATATATATATATATAAATATTAATGTTAAAGAATGTTTCAATTTTTGTTTTATTATATGTTTCATGTGTAACAACTAAGATTCTGAATTACCTTAGACATGTTTTTGAGAACTCTCATTGTTTGATATGATTATTGACAAAGCTATTTTAAAGTTGTATTAAGCTCAATTTTGTATGAAAGATTCCTGGCTATTACCAGCATCCACATATCAACCCCTGAAAAGACTTTCATTCCATTACTACACCTAGAGGACATCTGAGAAAAGACTTTCAGAGACTTTAAATGCACAGTTTTGTTGTTGCTATTGTTTTCATTTCTCTTTCTGTTATAATATACACCATCTGTTACATGTACTCTCTGCAGAGGCCCTCCCTTTGCAAGACCAATGTCAAAGCACCGGTTCATGAGGACAAACAATCACCCCTCTGGACAAAACTTTCCTCTCTCCCTTTTCTATATTGTTATTAACATATTGTTAGTTAGCATAGGATATTATATTCTGTTATTTTTTACTGTTTCTTCAAGGAAACACCCCATTTCTTAAAGAAACAAAGTGGGGACAGTAACAATTGGAATGATGCCACCTGCTGGAGACTTACTGTAGAAAAGCTCCACCATAAGGTGAAGGTCTCTGAGGGTAAGACCATGCGTCTTTTCTTTGGCGTCAGGAAGTGACGTTTGCTTGTGGGAGGAAGAAGGGGGAGCCTGGTGCTCTGACTTGCTCTCTTTAGTGTGGACTCTGGTGGAGAGCAGAGCTAGGAATGCTTTCTCCCTTTAATAGATAGAGGAATCCAGGACTTTCTCTTTCTCTTCAGCAAATTCTTATTCTCCTTAATAAATGCTTAAAAGTCTAACCCTTGCTAAAGCTTATAATTTATTGGTGACCACTCATTAGATATTTTAGACAGCATAGCTAGAATTTGAGCCTTAACAAAAGCCTCCAAGAAAAATATAAATTGGTCTCATGCCATATCGGCACTCAAAAAGGACTTCGAAGATCAAGTAAGAGAAGTAGAGGAAAAAATGGAAAGAGAATTGAGATTGATGCAGGAAAATCATGAAAAAAAAAAAAAGGCCACAGCTTGAAAAGCCAAATAGAAAAGCTTTCTGAAGAAAATAATTGCTTAAAAATTAGGGATGAACAAATGGAAGCTAATGAATTTATGAGAAATCAAGACACATTAAAGCAAATCCAAATGAATGAAGAAATAGGGTGCAATGTCAAATATTTCCTTTGAAAAACAGCTGACTTGGAAAATAGATCCAGAAGAGATAATTTGAAAATTATTGGACTACGTAAAAGCCATAATCAAAAAAAAAAAAGAGTTTAGACATAATCTTCCAAGAGAGACGCCAAAATGAAAAGTTCCAGGAATGTTATAGCCAAATTCCAGAGCTCCTAGGTCAAGGAGAAAATATTGCAAGCAGCCAGAAAGCAACAATTCAAATATTATGGACCCACAGTCAGAATAACCCAGGATCTAGTAGCTTCTACATTAAAGGATCAGAGGGCATGGAATATGTTATTCCAGCGAGCAAAGGAATTGGGATTACAACCAAGAATCACTTATCCAGAAAAACTTAATATAATCTTTCAGGGGGAAAAATGGGACTTCAGTGAAAAACAGGACTTTCAGGCAATTGGGATGCATGAATAGGGCCATTATGTAGATAGTTTTTTGCTAGATTTTTAGCAACATATTTTGCATAATTTTCATTGTAACCTTTTGGACAAAATAAAAGAATGTGAGTTGGATGACAGTATATTTGGGTTCATCTGGATCTTATTGCATAACAAAACCCAAAGAAAAGCCATTAATGAAATAATGTCAGAAATAATGGATGTCGGGGGGCGGAGCCAAGATGGCGGAGAGGAAGCAGCAAGCTGCCTGAGCTCTCCTTCTGTTCCCTCAAAACGAACATTAAATCAAGCCTCTGGATGGATTCTGAAACTACAGAACCTGCAAAGAGACAGAGAGACACAGTCCTCCAACCAGAGATAATTTAGAAGACTTCAGGAAAAGGTCGGTCTGACTCGGGCAAAAGGGAGGCCCAGCGCAGGGCAGCAACCCAGCGCCGAGGGGGTCGGGGCAAGTCAGCAGGAGCTGCGGGCCACAGCCGGACAACTGAGGCTCCCGGAACCTGGTTCAAAAATCTGGTGGCCAAGAAGGACAGTGGAAAAACCTACCTGCACCGGCCGAGAGGGCCACGAACAGCGGGATCAGATGCCGGGGTCTGGCGCCTGACTGGCCGAGCACAATCAGACAGGAAGTGCAGGGCGGGGGATCTCCACACACCATAAAGGCCTCAGAGTAAAAGCCCGGTCACACAGCACCTATACACCTGCACAAGAAGCCCAAAACAGGGACCCTGGTGCCCCCAGAGCAGACCTCAACTTTAAAAATAAATAAATAAGATTCAATAATGAGTAAGAAGCAAAAAAGAGCCCTCTCCATTGAGAGCTTCTGTATCAATAGGGAAGAAGCCAACACAAACTCAGATGAGGACAATAGCCTCAAATTGTCTACATCTGAAGCCTCACAAGGGAAGGTGAATTGGTCACAAGAACAAAAAGCCTTCCTGGAAGAGCTCAAAAAGGATTTTAAAAATCAATTGCAAGAGGTAGAAGAAAAAATGGGGAGAGAAATGAAAGCAAAACAAAAAAACTATGAAAAAAGAATCAGCAGCTTGGAAAAGGAAGCTAAAGAAAACAAAGCCTTAAAAAATTCATTTGGCAAAATGGAAAAAAAGCTACATAATCTCACTGAAGAAAACAATACCTTAAAAAATTCACTTAGCCAAATGGAAAAAAAGGTGCATAATCTCACTGAAGAAAACAATGCCTTAAAAATTAAAGTGGGACAGTTGGAAGATAAGGAATCCATGAGACACCAAGAATCAGTCAAGCAGAATAAAAAAAAAAGAAAAAATAGAAGAAAATGTGAAATACCTCATTGGAAAGACAACTGATCTGGAAAACAGATCGAGGAGAGACAATTTGAGAATCATTGGACTGCCAGAAAGCCATGACCAGAAAAAGAATCTAGACACCATATTCCAGGAAATTATTAAGGAGAACTGCCCTGATATAATAGAATCAGAGGATAAAATCATCATTGAAAGAATCCACCGATCACCTCCTGAAAGAGACCCCAAAAGGAAAACTCCAAGGAATATTGTAGCCAAATTCCAGAATTATCAGGTGAAGGAGAAAATACTCCAAGCAGCCAGAAAGAAGCAATTTAAATATCATGGAGCCACAGTCAGGATTGCTCAGGACCTGGCAGCTTCAACATTAAAGGACCGTAAGGCTTGGAATATGATATTCCGGAAGGCAAAGGAGCTTGGATTGCAGCCGAGAATCTATTACCCAGCAAAAATGTGCATTTTCTTTCAGGGGAAAAGATGGACATTTAATGACATTGGGGACTTTCAATCTTTCCTGGTGCAAAGACCAGAACTGAATAGAAAATTTGATCTCAACATACAAGACTCAAGAGAAGTTTAAAAAGGTAAACAGAGGGGAAAAAAAAAGTTACCCTATTAGGTTAAACTGTTTATATCCTTACACAGGAAGATAATACTCATAACTCTTAAGAACTGTAAATGTATTTGGGCAGAGAGAAGGACTTTATATAGAGGGTATAAATATAAATTGTCTTTGATGTGATGATACAAAAGAATTAAGGGGATAAAAAGGGAGTCTATGGGGAGGAGAGGAAAGGGGAGGTGGAATGGGATGAATTATATCATGTGAAGAGGTGGAAAAAAACCTATTACAATAGAGGGAAAGAAAGGAGGGGGGAACATGGTTTCAACCCTATTCTCATTAGATTTGACTCAAAGAGGGAATAACATATACGTTCATTGGGATAAAGAAACTTAACTCATTCTTTAGGGAAACAAAAGGGGAAGGGAAAGGGGGGGACTGATAGAAGGGAGGACAAAAGCAAGGGAGAATAGGGTAAAGAAAAGAGAGGGGGGTGATAAAAAGGGAGGGCAGATTGGGGGAGGCAGGGGTAAGAAGTAAAACACCGGTGAGGAGGAATAGGGTGAAAGAAGGGGGGAAAAGTACAAAGGGGTAAATAGAATGGAGGGGAATAGACAGTCAGTAACAATAACTGTGAATGTGAATGGGATGAACTCTGCTATAAAACGGAAGCGAATTGCAGAGTGGATTAAAAACCAGAACCCTACAATACGCTGTTTACAAGAAACACATTTGAAGCAGAGAGATACACACAGAGTAAAGGTAAAAGGCTGGAGCAGAATATATTATGCCTCAGCTAAAGTAAAAAAGGCAGGGGTAGCAATCCTTATCTCAGACAAAGTGCAGGCAAAAATAGATCTCATTAAAAGAGATAAGGAAGGAAATTACATCTTACTTAAAGGTACTATAGATAATGAAGTAATATCAATATTAAATATGTATGCGCCAAGTGGTATAGCATCCAAGTTCTTAGAGGAGAAGTTAAATGAGTTACAAGAGGAATTAGATAGTAATACTATACTAGTGGGGGATCTGAATCTCCCCCTCTCAGAATTAGATAAATCTAGCCAAAAAATAAATAAGAAAGAAGTGAAAGAGGTGAATAGATTACTAGAAAAGTTAGACATGATAGATGTCTGGAGAAAATTGAATGGGGATAGAAAGGAATATACCTTTTTCTCAACAGTACATGGCACATTTTCAAAAATTGACCATGTATTAGGGCACAAAAATATCATAGTCAAATGTAGAAAGCCAGAAATAGTAAATGCATCCTTCTCAGATCATGATGCAATAAAAATTACATGTAAGAAAGAGCCAGGGAAAAGTAGAATGAAAATCAATTGGAAACTAAATAATTTCATTCTAAAGAATGAGTGGGCCAAAGAAGAAATCATAGAAACAATCAATAACTTTATCCAAGAGAATGACAATCATGAGACAACATACCAAAATCTATGGGATGCAGTCAAAGCAGTGCTTAGGGGAAAATTTATAGCTCTAAATGCTTACATGAATAAAAAAGAGAAAGAGGAGAGTAATGAATTGGGCATGCAACTTAAAAAGCTAGAAAAAGAACAAATTAGAAATCCCCAATTAGACACTAAGTTAGAGATCCTGAAAATTAAAGGAGAAATTAATAAGATTGAAAGCAAAAAAACTATAGAATTAACCAATAAAACTAAGAGCTGGTTTTATGAAAAAACCAATAAAATAGATAAAATATTGGTTAATTTGATTAAAAAAAAGAAAGAAGAAAACCAAATTACCAGTATCAAAAATGAAAAGGGTGATGTTACCACCAATGAAGTGGAAATTAAAGCAATAATTAGGAATTATTTTGCCCAACTGTATGCCAATAAATTTGACAATCTAAATGAAATGGATGAATATTTACAAAAATACAAACTGCCCAGGTTAACTGAAGAGGAAATAAAATCCTTAAATAAACCCATATTAGAAAAAGAAATTGAACAAGCTATTAATGAACTCCCTAAGAAAAAATCCCCAGGGCCAGATGGGTTTACGGGTGAATTTTACCAAACATTTAAAGAACAATTAATTCCAATATTATACAAATTATTTGGAAAAATAGGTGAAGAAGGAGTTCTACCAAATTCGTTTTATGACACAAATATGGTGGTGATACCAAAACCAGGCAAAGCAAAAACAGAGAAAGAAAATTATAGACCAATTTCCCTAATGAATATTGATGCTAAAATCTTAAATAAGATATTAGCAAGGAGATTACAGCAAGTGATCACCAGGATAATACACTATGACCAGGTGGGATTTATACCAGGAATGCAGGGCTGGTTCAACATTAGGAAAACTATTAACATAATCAACCACATTAATAAGAAAACCAACCAAAATCATATGATTATCTCAATAGATGCAGGGAAAGCTTTTGACAAAATACAGTACCCATTCCTAATAAAAACACTAGAGAGTTTAGGAATAGGTGGAGCTTTCCTTAAAATAATAAACAATATCTACCTAAAGCCATCAGCAAGTATTATATGCAATGGAGATAAATTAGAGGCCTTCCCAATAAGATCAGGGGTGAAACAGGAATGTCCACTATCACCCCTATTATTTAATATTGTCCTAGAAATGTTAGCTTTAGCAATCAGAGAAGAGAAAGGAATTAAAGGAATTACATTAGGCAAGGAGGAAACAAAACTATCACTCTTTGCAGATGATATGATGGTATACTTAAGGAATCCTCAAGAATCAAGTCAAAAATTACTTGAAACAATTAACAACTTTAGCAAAGTAGCAGGATATAAAATAAATCCACATAAATCATCAGCATTTCTATACATGACCAACAAAGTCCAGCAGCAAGAGATAGAAAGAGAAATTCCATTTAAAGTAATGGTAGATAATATAAAATACTTGGGAGTCTACTTGCCAAGACAAACCCAGGAATTCTATGAACACAACTACCAAACACTCTTCACACAAATCAAATCAGATCTAAATAATTGGAAAGATATCAATTGCTCATGGATAGGCAGAGCTAATATAGTAAACATGACAATACTGCCTAAATTAATTTACTTATTCAGTGCCATACCAATCAGACTACCTAAAAATTATTTTATACAGCTAGAAAAAATAATAACAAAATTCATCTGGAAAAACAAAAAATCAAGAATATCCAGGGAAATAATGAAAAAAAATTCACAGGAAGGTGGGTTAGCGGTACCAAACCTGGAACTTTACTATAAAGCGGCAGTCATCAAAACTATCTGGTACTGGCTAAAAAATAGAGTGGTAGATCAATGGAATAGGCTAGGCTCAGGAAATGCAGTAGTCAATGACACTAGTAATGTAGTGTTTAATAAACCCAAAGACTCCAGCTTCTGGGATAGGAACTCAGTATTTGACAAAAACTGCTGGGAAAACTGGAAGATAGTATTGCAGAAATTAGGCATAGACCAACATCTTACACCTTATACTAAAATAAGGTCAAAATGGATACATGATTTAGACATAAGAGGTGATACCATAGGTAAATTAGGAGAGAAAGGAATAGTTTACCTATCAGATCTTTGGAAAGGAAAACAGTTTTTGACCAAACAAGAGATAGAGTATATTATAAAATGCAAAATGGATGATTTTGATTATATTAAATTAAAAAAATTTTGTACAAACAGAAGCAATGCATCCAAAATTAGAAGGGAGGCAGAAAGCTGGGAAACACTTTTTGAGGCCAGTGCTTCTAATAAAGGCCTCATCTCTAAAATATATAGGGAATTAAATCAAATTTATAAGAATCCAAGTCATTCCCCAGTTGAGAAATGGTCAAAGGATATGAACAGGCAGTTTTCTGATGAAGAAACCAAAGCTATCTATTCCCATATGAAAAAATGCTCTAAATCTCTAATGATTAGAGAGATGCAAATTAAAACAACTCTGAGGTACCACCTGACACCTATCAGATTGGCTAAAATGACAAAAAAGGAAGATAATAAATGTTGGAGAGGCTGTGGGAAAATTGAAACACTAATGCATTGTTGGTGGAGCTGTGAGCTGATCCAACCATTCTGGAGAGCAATTTGGAATTATGCCCAAAGGGCAATAAAGCTGTGCATACCCTTTGACCCAGCAATTCCACTTTTAGATCTTTTGCCCAAAGAAATCATGGAAGGGGGAAAGGGACCCACATGTACAAAAATATTTATAGCTGCTCTTTACATGGTAGCAAGCAATTGGAAGTTGAGGGGGTGCCCATCAATTGGGGAATGGCTGGACAAGTTGTTGTATATGAATACAATGGAATACTATTGTGCTGTAAGAAACGATGAGCAGGAAGAATTCAGAGAAACCTGGAGGGTCTTGCGTGGGCTGATGATGAGTGAGATGAGCAGAACCAGAAGAACATTGTACACAGTATCATCAACATTGAGTGTTGACCTACTGTGATGGACTATATTCTTCTCACCAATGCAATGGTACAGAAGAGTTCCAGGGAACTCATGATAGAAGAGGATCTCCAAATCCAAGAAAAAAAAGAAAGAAAGAACTGTGGAGTATAGATGCTGATTGAACAATATTATTTCTTTTGTTTTGGGTGCTGTTTTTTTTTTCTATTTTGAGGTTTTGCATCACTGCTCTGATTTTTTCTCTTGTAACAGGATTAATACAGAAATAGGATTAATGTTATTATGTGTATATATATGTGTGTGTATATATCTATATCTATATGTATATGTATAGAGATATATAGACATAACCTATATCAGATTACCTGCTGTCTAGGGGAGGGGGTAGGGAGGGGAGGGAGGGAGAAAAATCTGAAATTGGAAAGCTTGTATAAACAAAAGTTGAGAACTATATTTACATGTAACGGAAAAAATAAAATACCTCATACATTAAAAAAAAGAAATAATGGATGTCTCAGAGGTTATAAGTATATTAGCTGAGTCCTTTGATGTCTAATATGTATCAATGACTTGAATAAAGGCAAAAAATATGCTGTCTGTCAACTTTGCACATGATACAAACATTGCAGGTATAGCAAACACATTGGGTGACAGGATGATGATTTTAAAACTACTATAGGCTAAAACTATGAACTAAATATAACAAGATTGCTTTTAATAAAATCAACTGTAAATCCCCACTTTGAATAAAATTAAGCAGGAGACAAAGGAGGTATAGCTGGACAACATTCTAACTGAAAAAAAAAACTGAGGATGTTAAAGGACTATAATTAGGGAGCATATTGTATAAAATATTTGTCTTGGATTCAGGAAGACATGAAATCAAATCCTGTTTTATATATTTATTTATTTATTTAAATATATTTATATTTACTAGCTCTGTCACAGAAAGTCACAGAAACTCTATCAACCTTGATTTCCTCATATGCATAATAATAGCACTTATCTTACAGGGTTGTGTGAGGATCTGATGAGATAACATGTATGAAATACTTTACAAAACTTTAAGTTCTCAATGAATGCAAACTATTATGATTAATACCATCTACTCCCCTTGCTCCCCCCCTTCCACTTCCTTCTCCTTCCTCCTCTGTCTTCCTCCTCCTCCTCCAGTTCAGTATATGTCAGCAGCACAGCAAGCTGCTGAAAATGAATTCTATGATATTTAATTAAGTGAATTTCAATTAAGAGAAAGAGTGCCTAGAAGGTGATAGTTATGCTATACTTGACCATTTTCTGGCCATACCTGTACTCAACTCTGGATACCACTTTTTACTAAGAACATTGATAGCTGGGGAATGAAAAAAGAGATGAGAATTATGAAAATCCTTAAGGTCCTGCCATAAAGTTATCAGTTAGATGATCTGGGAATGTTGAATATGAGAGCATATAGCTATTCTTAGGGTTTGGTTTTTTTTTTTTTATTAAAGAGAGATAGGATTTTTTTTTCTTAGTAGCATAAGGCAGAGGTAGAACGCAGTGAATAGAAGTGGCAAAGGTAAATTGAACATCAAAGTTAGGAAAGAAATGACTTGATAGAGCTATACAAAAATTGAATGAGAGATAGTATATTATCTATAAGTTGAAAGTTTCAAGTAATGAGTAGATATGACATTACTCACTAATGTCAGTAGACAAGTAATGCCCAGATATTGAATTAATGACTATACAGTACTACTTGAACATATTATGATTCTTAGTTACGCGTTGGGTCAGGTGGCTCTCAGTTCACTTTTCCCTCTAAGATTCTGACATGCTACTTAAAAATTATTTTGTAAGCTTTTTAAATTGATGAATTAAATAATTTCCCTATTAGTTTTCTTGAATTTACTTTTCCAGATTATCATTTTTGAAGTTTTGATGCCTTTTGTTTTTATATTAAGTCATTTCTAGATATAGTTGCCTCCCACCATAGAACTCTACCATGTAACTAAAATGGTTAAAGCAAAATTGATGAGCAAAACACCTTCCTCTGTCAAGTTATGCAACTCTTCACTCCTATATTTCTATAGAAGTGAATAATGTATGACTGATTATCTTTTCTTAAGGCCCATAATTGGTCACGGAACTCATCTGATTGTGGTTCTTTTTAGTTGCTTGTGTTTACATTGTTATATTCATTGTGTTCATTGTCTCCTTAGTTAGCTAATTTTTCTCCAAAGCCATTTACACAAGCCTTCACATTTATCTTGTATTTAGCACAAGTAAAATGTCTCCTGAAACAATCACAAATCACCTTGACTTTTCATCAGAACATCCCCAGGTTTTGCAGTTTATAAATGCCTTTGAAACTAGGTGGGTTTCACAAACTCTACTAATTAGCAATTTTCAGAACCATGTTATTAAATGTATTTATAAGTAGAAAGCTCTTTCTCATGATAGGAACAGGGATGGGAAAAGATAAAGTCCTGATATCTATTTCTGGCTCTGTCACTGACTCACACTGCATTACATGGGGAAGCCAATTAACCTCCCCCAGTTTCCCCATTTGTGAAATGAAAAATTTGTTCACAGAGATGTTGGGAAAATGGAGATTTGTGCAGTGTTTGAGATGTGTGGATAAAAGGTGTCATGTAAATGTGAAATCTAATATTTCAAGCGATGGTTTTGAGCAAAAAAAAAAAAAACACTCTTGATAACCTTCAAAGTTACTAGTAGGAAGCTTCAGAATTAAAAAAAATGATGCAATCTTATATTTCTGTTCCATCTAGGCTCTGAAGATCCTCAAGCATCTCATAAATATGTATTTGTATATATGTGTAACATGGTGTAGGGGAAAGAAAATTCATTGGAAAGGATATATCTGAGTCCTACCTACCTTGATACTGACTGTGTAGCCACAGATATTCTTTCACCACTTCAAAGCCTTAGTTTCCTCATTTGTAAGATTAATTTACCCATTTTACAAGATAGTTGTGAAGATCTCGTTCAATAATATAATGTGATTTGTAAACTATAAAGGTTTAAACCCTGAAAGAGAGAGAAAGGAGGCCATATTCCTCATGCAATTGAAACTACCTTCCCCACCTTGATCATCTCCTCATAGACACTAATGGAGACAATATAGGATCCTGGGCCTAAGAACCTTGGAGACAGCATTGCTTATAGCCCTGTGCCCTCAAACATCCTCCTGGATGGATTTGGAAACAATTACTATTGAGATACAGCCTAGCAACTGCTCCTGCAGGTGGTGCAGCCACATCTAAAGACCCAGAAAAGAAAGCTCTTGTTACTAAAGTCCTTGGCACTGTCAAATGATTCAACATCAAAAACTGATGTGCTTTTTCATCAGTGGAAATGACATAAAAAGAAGCAATAACATCTGCTTTGTTACTGTATTATAAGAACCATGGGGCTTTTCCACATGATTTGCAGCTGAAACCTTCCATATGTGCTGCCTCCTCTCTTAGCACATGATCTCCTTGTGAGTAGGCACCATTCACTTTTCTATTTGTATCCCCAGCACTGAGCATAGACCTTTGCAAAAATTAAAGGTTTATCAAATTCTTAATCCATTCAATAAAATACTCTATAAATGTCTGCTCTCATCATCATCATCACTGTGTAATCATTTCCCTATCTATATTCTAAATTTCCATGAGATTAATGAGATCAAGTGGAAGATCTAATATATTTCCTCAGACATAATAGGGGTTTCATAAATGTCTGTTGAATGGATTTGACTATCTTTCTGCTCCTGTGATTTCTTTTCCGGAATTCTTTTCATTCTTTTCCTTTTCCTTACTCCCTAAATCCTGATAACACCATAATACTATAAAGACAGATGATAGCAGTAAAAACAGACCAAACCTTTGAGGTAAGAGTGTCATTCATCATATATGTAGTCAATGTTCTTGGCTCAGTGTCAGAAGGAAATGAGATAAGCTCTGAATTGTTTTCTCAGTTGAGTAGATCTTACACTTTTCAAACTCCCTTTCTACCTTAGGACTCAGGACAATGTAGCTCACTAGATTTAAAGATCAATGTGTGGCTATGAAACTTTCAAGCTAATTATCCCATACAGAGCTCCTATGTATTGTCTTGTTCTTATTAAATCTTTGATCTAAGCAAGTGAATTAACATGGTCACAGGCAGGAAGCAGTTGCCCTCCCATTGAATGTTTCTTTATCCCTTCATAAATCCAGGCAGATGCTCCTGGTGAGCCACATTGAAGTGATCCCATGGATGGCTTAGACTCTCTCTTGTGTGCTCTCACTTGCTCTCTGTCTCTGTCCCTGTCTTTCAGTCCCTCTCTCACATAAATAGTACGTGTCTGAGGTGAGATTTGTACTCACATCCTTCCAATTTCAGGGCCACTTCTCTATTCACTGTGCTAACTACCCAGTCCACTATATCTCTTCAAAACATTGAACATCCAATTATAAAATATCCATCTATCTTTAAACTACAACAAAATTAAAAATTTGGAAATTCAATTTGAAGAATAGTTCAATAGGAAAATGATCAAACTAGAAAATGTTATCAATACCATTATTATGATGTGTTGGGGAGGAAGGAGTCACTTGAGTTATGGGGAAGTATTTGTACAGTTTCTCATAAGAGTTTGAGTAAGTTGAATGAAAATTAGGTTAGGAAATACTTCAAGGACATTTACAAGGGCAATTATCAGTTCCTTATTTCACTAAATTGAAAAGTTTCTTAATAACAGACTTAATGGAAGTGATTTCTTATCATGATGATCAAATGTGTTTCTATAGAGTCAGCTAACTGTATCCATCCAGGAAATCAAAGTTGCAGACTGTTCCTCTCATCTTGTCAATGTTTTTAAATGAAACAGGAATCTTGCCCCTGAACAGCAGTCTGACCTCCCTTAATATTACATTATTAATAATGATGAACAATTCTATACCTATGATTCCAATGGTTCGGGGAACACCTACTAAGGAAATACCTTCTAATGATGTAGAATAACAATCTCTGCAATTAACGTTTTAGAAAGCTCTCAAGAGCCTAAAAGGTTGCAATATTTTCCTAGGTTCAGACATTCAGTACATATCAGAACCAAGTCTCCCTGGCTCTGTGATCAGATTTCGGGTCACTACTACATGCTACTTCTCAATTCACATTTGTATATTGGGCTTCTAGGTAGCACAGTGGACAGAACACCAAGCCTGAAGTCAGGAATATCTGAGTTCAAATTCAACTTCAGACATATCCTAGCTGTATGACCCTGGGCAAGTCACTTAACTCCCTGTTTTCCTCACTTTCCTTACCCATAAAAAAGGGTTAATTTATAACACTCTACCTCCCAGGGTTATTCTGAGAATCAAATGAGAGCATAACTGTAAGGTGCTTAGCACAGTGCCTGGAATATTAAAAAGTGTTATAGAAATAGAAAGCTATTAGTGCTTTAAGGCATGCAAAGAACTTTCCATGACCCGGTCATTTAAGCCTCACAATGACCTGAAAAGATAAATGCTATAAACATTATGATATTCATTTTACAGATAAAGAAACCAAGGCTCATTAAGGCCAAGTGACTTGTATAATATAAAATATCTTGTAAGTGTAAGAAGCAGGATTTAAACTCAGGCATTCCGACTTCACATCTAGGATACTATCTATTATAGGATACTATCAATTATATCACACTGTCTCCCATCAAGACAGGTTCTTGAATAAAAATTCAGGCTAATTAGATCTTATATATGATGGAATGAAAACAAAGTTTAACAATTTAGAAAGATTTGAGGTTAGTAGCATAATTTTTAATAAATGGCTCCAATTTAGGAACCTTGCCTTTAGTTCCTCAAATATCCAACTGATTCTCCACCACCCTCAGAAAGACATTTTATGTGACGTGTAGACTCCTCTACAATTCTTTTATTATCATGAACTGAGTTGTGTCTAATTCTTGATGCTTACATTATAAGATTTGTGATAGGACAGACCCTATTTTGTCAGCCTGTCAATTTGTCAGTCAACAAATATTTACTGATTACTTCCAGTCTACTAGGCACAGTGCTTCTAGCCTGTGTTTCTAGTCTCCTTTTCAGGGGCAAGTTGGTGGGTCTTCATCATCACCGACACTTCTGCCGCTGCCACCTTCTTCTTCTCCCTCTCCTTCCTTCTTGTTCCTTCATCTTCTTCTTTTGTCATGTCCAATTCTTTGTAACCTCATTTGGGATTTTCTTAGCAAAGATACTGGACTAGTGTGCCATTTCTTTCTCTGAGGCAAACAAGGTTCAGTGACTCGCCTGGAGTGCCTCAGACCAGATTTGAATTTAGTTCTTCCTGCCTCCAGACTTTGTGCTTTATCCACTGTACCATTTAGCTGGATATTTATTAGTGAAGGTGATACTCCTAATTTCACATAATGAAAATAAAGAGTTGGGAGTTTGCTTCATATGATCACAGATTTAAAGCTTGACTGCACCTTAGAAGTATCCATTCAAACCCCTCATTTCACAGATTAGAAAAGTAGATTCTAGAATAATGTAAAGAGTGGTAGAACTTGTATCTGAACCCAAGTCTTCTGATTTCACACTTAGTCTTTTTTTTCAACATTCTGGATTCCATAGGGAGGCAGAAAAATGTTTTCTTCCCTCTGCCTAATTTCTCCCCTTCTTCATGGTGATACTGAGTATACTTACAGTTTTCTTCTATAAGGGACAAGTAAGTGTAACATTTGGAGGTGGGGGTAGGAAATGGGAGTTTGGACAATGAACATATTACTCCCTATAGGTATACCAAGTTAAAACATAATAACCAAGACATCTTGACCATCAGACCAGTGCCTTGGCAGCCATCACTGAGTAATGACCCTAACAACATAATTGAAGATTTTAAGAGTGATTATAACAGCATAAACCATCTAGTTTGAAAGGCAACGGTACTGTTTCAGGATCAGTGAGAAAAAAGACAGTGGCATTTAGGAAGCAGCAGGAACTCACTACTTTGTGACAATATTTCATTCCACTGACAGGTACATACTCAATCGTCTGCCGTGTGCACAGAAAATGCCAGCAAGTGCAGCTTCCTGAGGCTGGGTGCCTTTGGGATTGTGATGGAGGGAGACAGCTACATCACTATGCCCCACCTTGGTTATGACACCTGTGCTGACAGGGTGTGATAGAACACAGGATGGCTCACCAGCAACACCTCCGACAGAAGGAAATAATGAAGGCTAATGAGAAACAAGTGTTGCCAAAGTCAGTGCAACCTCTGCCCACTGCACGGTCTCATTGGTGGCTGTTTTATCTCGGATGCTACCCCTCCAGCAGTCCACCACCACCAAAAGGGGAGGAAAGAAGAAATAAGCACTTATATAATACCTATCATGTACTAGGCACAGAGTAAATTGTTTTTATTTTTAAACACTTAGTATTTCATTTGATTCTCACAAAACCCCTAGGAAGTAGGTGCTATTGTTATCCCCATTTAAAGATGAGATAAAGAGAGGTTAAGGAACTTGCCCAGGGTCAAACAGCTAGTAAACATGAGGCAAGGTTCAAACTGAGATCTTCTTGCCTCCAGCCCCAGTGCTCTATCCATTGTGCCACCAGCTGCATGGAGAAGTACATGGTGCAGCAGTCAGAGAAGGCCAGTATCCTGAGCAGATCAATTTGGATGTTTGATTGCTGTTATGTGAGATTATTGATCCTATTCAGGTTCTAAGCAGCTCTCTATCCAATGAGTTCTCCCAACCATTTGGAAATAAGCACAGTCCAGTCATCATTAGAACAATTTGCTTATATTGGTTTTACTGACCTTGCCTTTGAATAAGCATCTACACTCCTTTTAGCTCTCACTTCATCTTTCTTCACCTCTGCTAATTAGTCTATGGCAGGCATTGATCCTAGGATTCTGGAACCTGGAAACCAAGAGCCTACCACTCACCTTAATTAGGGCATGACATGACCTGGTTGTGTTTTCCTTTACCTTCTAAGAACTAGTTTCCCTAGGTCTCAGAAAAAAAAAAAAAAACAGGACCCAACATTCTCCATCTTGCCAGTTGCTTCTACTTAACAATTTGATGCTCATTCAGCACCTGACCTTAACTCTCATCCACCTTCTCAAGGCTGATTACAGAAGGCTCAACCTACATTTTAGGTTGACCCTTCATGTGCTGAAACAGATGCATCAACCCCAAAGCAAACTTCTGTAAAATTTCATTGATTCTATGAAGAAAAAAAAAGCATAATTAAACATCACTGGTCAAAAGCATCCTATTGTTAACAAAGGTTATGAGGATTGAGGAATTCAGCTATGTCTGTACATACAAGGTAAACTTCAGAGGATCCATCTAAAACTAGGTCTTCATAAAGGCAGCATTTAAAGTAGCTTCATGCTCCATTCAGTTCTGCATATATACTGTTAAGGCTAACCTGCCCCTCTGTGAGGCTCCTGAACCAGTATGTGGCAGAGGGTGTGTGTGAAAGACTGGTAAGGCTCTAGGAATTTTACAGGAGCTCAGTGGCAGTGCTCTGGGCCTTCCTTCCTATTTCCTTTCTTCATCAAAAAAACCAAATATTTAACATCTAACTATTCTTCATGTAGCATTGTAATTAGCCCTGGGAGAGGAAGATAGAGTGTTGTCACTTTATGGAGGATGACATTAGAGCTGATCTTTAAAAAATGGGTAGGAAATCAGCAGGGGAAGAAAAAGTGAAAACCATTTAAAAGAGTGCTGTCAGACTTAATTAGAACCAAAGAAACTAATACCTACATAAGGATCCTTGGGGCAGTACGTTTACTTAGTCTTAAAATGTAAAATTATCAGGGGAAAGCTAGGTGGTGCAGTAGATAAAGCACTGGCCTTGGATTCAGGAGGACCTGAGTTCAAATTCAGCGTCAGACACTTGACACTTACTAGCTGTGTGACTCTGGGCAAGTCACTTAACCCTCATTGCCCGACCAAAAAAAAAAAAAACACAAAACAAACAAACAAAACACACACACAAATGTAAAATTATCTATATTTTTATCATACTTTCATTTATTATTAAATATTTCCCAATTATATTTTTATCTGATTCAGGCCACACTCTAGTGTTGTGGACTGCCTGAAGCCCCAGTGCTGAGTGCTTGACACTTCTGATCTAAAGAATAAAGTGATTTGTGAGTCCAGAGGTGTGCTGGAATCAGCTCAAATGTGCTGTTAAGATGATTGTTAAATTTACAATATGCACATTCATACCTCAGAAATAGCATACACTACAAATAGGGGCTTGTTTCATTGTTTGTTTTTGTTGATTATCTAGACTCATGAAAGTGATCAAGAAAAATGTTATTAATGTAAATTAAACTTTAAAATGTGTAACTTTGGAGAGCTGATTGTTAAACATTTATGGATATACCTCTTTATGTGTCTCACTTGGGCACTTACTTTGTATTGTTACTGAGGTAGAGTGCTAAATAGAGCTGTTCTGGCTTCTATATTTGGTTGCCTTAATAGATAGCAAGATAAGCTCTGAGCCAAAACTGATTCCAATTACTGCAAGACCTAGTAACCCTAAATCATGAGGGGTTTTTTCCTGTCCCTGTGTAAAAATTGGACCTGCCTTTTCTCTTTCAAAGTATTCCTGCACTCTTATCTAGTTTAAGGGTATGATTTAATGCCATGTTAATGTATAATTTTCTTGCCTCATTTTGTCATTCCCAGAGGTTCTTAATGTCTATCCTGACTTTGAGTGACCAGAAAGGATTTCTCACTCATCTAGGTTATTAGTTGTTGGTTTTTACAGTCATGTCCAACTCTTTGTGTCCCCATTTGGGGTTTTCTTGGCAAAGATATTGAAATGGTTTGGTATTTCCTTCTCTATTTCATTTTATAGATGAAGAAACTGAGGCAAACAAGGGTTAAGTGACTTGTCCAGGCTTACACAATCTAATAAGTGTCTGAGGCTATATTTGAAGTCAAGTCCTTCTTACTCCAGGGCCAGCACTCTAACCACTGTACTTAGCTGCCCCTTTTAGTTTACAGTACATTTGCTAAATAAAATAAAAAAAGAGAGAGCCATAGCAACAACTCTGTGACTTGAGTAAGCCATAGGTGCTCTAGTTAATCTCAATATCCAATTTCCAGTCTCCTCTTCTTACTTTCTGACTTATGCCAATCAGCGTTTGGACTCAATTATAAGTATGTGGAGGTGGTAAGAGAAGCAGAAGTAGGTTTCCTTTAACACTATCCTTTTCACCTTATCTCACTGTGTGGCCACTGATGAATGTTCACTGCCCATTCAACTCCTGTATGAACAAACCTGGAGAAGCCTGTGTTTTGGTGCTTCAACAAGCTAGTTATTGAAGAGCTTGTATTTATTTGATATACTAGTGTTTTCTCCAAAGGATTATTGCCATATTTCCTTATCTACAAAGCACTTCCTTATTATAGAGTGACATTAGAACTACCTTAGACACTCTGTATTAACAGCAGAAGCAAATACTGCCCACTCAATCAAGGCTTTCAGGCAATACAGTGCAAATATACCATCTGACAATATGAAGCTGTCACAGAAAAGGCTATGCAGGTATTGGGAACAATGTGAGAAGAGGCATAGAGTCAGGAGATTATAAAGCATGTTAATGGGATAAGGAATGTTCTAGTATGGCTGGAATATAGTGTTGGTAAGGGAAAGTAATATTACAGAACAGAAAGTTATGGCAACACCAAATTAATGTGCACTGAGAGGGCTTGAATCCCAGGGGAAAAGGATTTGAATTTTTACTCATACAGCAATCAAGGATTTTGAACAGCTGACTAGCATAATCATATATCAGTATCCATTTTGTGTGACCATAACTTCAGATTCTCTTGAGTAGTTAATCAGAGGTGTCCAGGTCCCGTGTTCAACAAGATGGAGGAATAGACATTTTCTCTAATCCTAGTTAATTCTTGAATCTTGAAAAGTCCCCCAAAGGAGGTAATAGGCACCAAAGGACAATTATAACTATCTGTGCTGCCAAAACCAGGTAAGAATCTTATGAATTAACAGCAAAGATGACAGATACAAAATTCATCCACTTAGCACCTCTGATACCAGCTCCCACTTTCCAGCAGGATAAACAGAAAAATCCAATGGCTTGTGCTCTGGGACCCACTCAGCAATTTCCCAGCTACTGTTTCAGTATCTATCAGTACACATTTCCCATATACTTACTCCATTATTCTGAGATAACAAGTAACAGACTTCAACTCTACCCACTCCCTTCCACAAATACTGGAAAGAATCCACATGCTTTTTCTGAGGCTTCCCTGAATGGAGCAACAGCACACATCCAGAGAATTAAAGAATAAAGTAATTGAGGCAGGGTGTCATTATACATGAAGAACTTCAGACCTGAAAAAGAAAAAAAAAGAAAAAACACAACAACAACAACAACAAAGAATGAGGCTTGTTCTCCTAGGTGATTAAGGCCAGTGAAAAGTGAATTCCCAACATGATAAGAGGCTTAAGCTACTTTGAGATTCAGCCCCCAAAGGACACTCTATCAAAGAGATTCAGAAAGTGAGCATAGGGGAGTATAAGAGAAAAAAAAAAGAATACTTCCAAAGATCACAGGAGAAATATTTTTTTGTTATAAACCAAGAGTCCAAACAGAAAAAAAAATCAACAAGGGAAATATCAAAACAGACAGGAAGATGGCTACCAAATTATCTCAATGAGAACAAATGTCTCTAAATAAATATTTCAAAACAAATGGAATTTCACTGACAACTCATGAGACAGGTGAGCCTGTGAATTCCCTAGAGAGCCTGAATCCCTACAATAGTGTTCTTTAATTGTTCAAGAGAAGAAAAAATATCTTGAAAGAAGTGAAAAACTCATAAATTGCAAAGTTCATGACCTGTGTGTCAGAAATAATTATGTATGTATATATGTATGTATGTATGTTGTTATCTATCTATCTATCTATCTATCTATCTATCTATCTATCTATCTATCTATCTACTACCTAAATCCACTGTGGTTAATCTCTTCAAAGAAAGAAAAGAGAGAGAAATCAATCAGACATTATAGGATATGCCTCTGCTTTCCCAAGGTCATCTGTAAGCAGCATCAGCCATGATTTGCTGTTTCTGATAGTACACAAAGGACTGACTGTCCTTTATTATTGTCTGTTCATAGATTGGCAGTTATCTTTCATGACTTTGGCTGCAAAAAGTTCAGCTCTGTCTCAAATGTGTCACTTTTGATAATCTTTAAAAATATAACATCCATGGATTTACCCAATCCTTATTTAACCTCATTTACATTTTCATTTTATATAACTTCTTCTTCTTCTTGGTGAGACAATTGGGGTTAAGTGACTTGCCCAGGGTCACACAGCTAGTAAGTGTCAAGTGTCTGAGGCCAGATTTGAACTCAGGTCCTCCTGAGTCCAGGGCTGGTACTCCATCTACTGTGCCACCTAGCTGCCTCTTATATAACTTATATGAATTTCCTGCCCACTGTTTAAAATAAGATTTTGGAATTTTTTTAATGAAAATTTCTTCCTTCTTTTTTTCCTCCTCCTTTTATTTCTTTTTTCCTCTTCCTACTTCTCTTTTTTCTTCCTCTTTTTTTCTTTCCCTTCCTTTTTTCTGCCCCCTCTTCCATCGCACTGCCAATACCAATACCACCAAGACCATCTCCACCACTATAGCAGCAGCTGTTGCTGCTGCTGCTACTACTACTATACTACTACTACTACTACTACTACTACTACTACTACTACTACTACTAAATAATTAGCATTTTATAACACTTTAAGGTTTGCAAACTGTCTTAAAATATCTTATTCTGTACTCACAATGCTTCTGGTAATTAGGCATTAATATTTCTATTTTACAGATGAGAAAACTGAGGCAGACATTAAATGACTTTTGTAGGGTCACAAAGCTAGTAAGTATCTAAAGCTAGAATTGAATTCAGATCTTCCTATATCTAGGTCCTACACTCTACTGTGTCAACTAGCTCCCTTCAAGCTTCTGCTAGTGCCTCCTAATGCCAGTATTCCTGGATTTGGTGAACAATATATTTTTCCTATTTATTCCTTTTATTGAATTTATTTACTACTATATTATTATAATAAAATACTCAAACCATTATTTTCTATGATCTAACCTCATTTGCAATTTATTCCATTCTTTTAATCCTTCTCAGATGCCCTTTTATATATGTTGAGATGAATCACAGCCACCACTGTAAAACAATGCCATTTTTCTTAAGCAATTGTGTGCTCCTTTAGAATGCATGTGAACAACAAAACTTCCACCTTTTCCATGCTTGCTTATTTCTCTTAAGGGTACTAACATTCTTCTAGGGGCCCAGAAGTGTCTCAAATTTGATGCCATCCCTGACCACCACTACTCCATATACACAGTCATTATCTCCAGTCATTTGCCAGGACTGTATATTCTAACTCAGTATCTTTCATATCCATTCCTTTTCTCTGCTTCCACCAGAAGCACACCAATTCAGGTACTAATCCCCACTTTCCAAGTGAAAGGAATGACCTTTTAACTGGATTTCCATATATACAACCTCTTTTCCTTTTCCCTTCCATTATTACATTAGTTCACATCATTTATATTACAGCCAAACTGTTCAACATGTTTTCTTTACATAGATTCTTTTCTACATATAAACATATACATACATGTCTTTTTGTCTTTTAATCCACAGTACACAGTACAACATGCTCCTTTGTACATATATAGCACTTAAATGCTTGTTAATTCAAAGTTAATAGCCTCTTACCTGGTCTCCCTGCCTCCAGCCTCACCCTTTGCCCTGCCATCCATCTACCACACAGCTATGAAACTGATGTTCTGAAAATACAATGTAATCCTGCCACTATCCTACTTCAAAATTTTTTTGTGATCCTTTACTGTTTCTAGGATAAAAGAAAATAAATATCTTTAGCCTGGCATTTAAAACTTTCCACAACATCACTCCCAACCTTTGCAGTTTTATTTCCTATTATTCCCTTTCATGCATTCCCCATTCCAGGCAAATTGCCCTTCTAGATGTTCTATTTTCACAAAATATTTCATGTCCCCCTTGCCTTTGAACAAGTATTGCCCCAGACCTGTACCATGCTCCCTTATCAGCCCTGTGTCAAAAAATTCCTTATTTCCTTGTAAGCTCAGCTCAGGGACTGCCTCCTACATGAAGCCTTTTCAGATGCCTTAATGGTTCATGATCTCTCTCTCTCTCTCTCTCTCTCTCTCTCTCTCTCTCTCTCTCTCTCTCTCTCGAAACTAGTTTGTATTGCATTGTATTTATTTCATATTTATTTATCTATGTACATCTTGTACTAACTTCCTCTTTCCCCTGGTGGAATATGGTCTTTTTTAGGGCAGCACCTAATTTATTTTTCTTCTTTGTGTTCCCAGTACTCGAAATAATACATTTTATATTGCAAGTTCTTTAAAAAGTATTTAGTGAATTAAATTTAATTGCATTCACAGTTCTAATAAGAATGCTAATGATGATAATAAAAGACCTTAGATACAAAACCTGTAATATATGGTTCTACATGTGCAGGGGAATTCTACTTGTTGCCATTTTTCTTTTTCATTTCTTTTGATTAAATATAGACCCATATATTATTAATCACCTTCCACCATGCTTAACCAAATTTTTACTGCCGATGCAGCCCCTTTCAGACCACCAAAGGACATTTCCCAAGAGGTCTTGAGAAATTATACCTATGATTTCTTTGATCAACTCATCATGTAAGGGGCACAAGGAAATCTGCCAAGCTACTTATGCAGACCCTTCCTTCTGTAAAGTCTTGCTGGCCATCATTAATCAATTTCCCTGTCTCTGAAAGTATTCCTCCGGCACGTCTCCGATTAAGATAAAACTTGATTTCCTTCTGAGCCAACTGTATTTCCATCCCCCATTTGTGCATGATTAATACCTAACAAGCTAAGCACTTTATTTGTTCAAGTGCTAATTTCAATGTGGAAGGCTCCCTATAGTCTACAGCCTTTTGCCAGTGGAGGTTCCAAAGCAAAAAGAATTTTGGGATAATGAAGATTAACTGTTGGTTCTTTCCTCAAAACTGACTGAATAGGGCTAAAGGAAGAAAAATTATACTCTTTTTCTTATTTATCTGATAGTAACTTCCTCTGCTAAATATCTGGGCACAGGCATATTGTTATGAATATTCAAAAGATTTTTAATGGCTTAATAATTTTTCTTCCTTTGTTTCTACGAACTAGAAAGTCATAACACACTCTGAAATAGAGGATCACACTTGTCAGAAACTGATAAAGTAATTTATCATTTGGAGATCTCTGTATCTTGAAATTGTAGCACTAAGGGCAACCCAAGCACCAAGCAGTGAGTCACTTCTTCCATATGGGTGAACAGAAGAGAAATCAGGCAGATGCATGTTAGCATGGATTTGCCTGGTTGATGTTTCTGCTTCTCAGTTCTGCGAGGGCATTATTTAATTAGCTTTCTCAA
Organism: Dromiciops gliroides; assembly: GCF_019393635.1. Classification (NCBI taxonomy): domain Eukaryota; kingdom Metazoa; phylum Chordata; class Mammalia; order Microbiotheria; family Microbiotheriidae; genus Dromiciops; species Dromiciops gliroides. Next base: position 106,087,862 of record NC_057862.1, on the reverse strand, counting down.
TAGCATTTATTAAGGACTTACTTGCATATGGTGCCATGCTAGGAGCTTATCTCCCAAATCTGGTCTTCCCATCCCAATCTTCCTGATGGTGGTGGTGGGTGATATTGTTCAATCGTTCTGTCATGTCCTATTTTTTTTATGACCCCATTTGGGATTTTCTTTGGAAAGACACAGAAGTGGTTAGCTGTTTCTTTCTCTAGTTCTTTTTACAGGTGAGGAACTGCACCAAACAGAGTTAAGTGTTTCACCTAGGATCACATAACTAGTAGGTGTCTAAGGCCAGATTTAAACTGAGGAAAACTTCTTCCTGATTCCAGGCCCAATACTCTATCAACTATGCCACCTAGCTGCCTTGCTTTTCTCTAAGAGTATATAAATTCCAGAGATGATACCAATTTACTTTGATAGATGGAGTTTCTTCATCTAGGATTTCCCTGATCCAATAAAATGGTTAAATTCAATCTTTATCCTTATGCCTCCTTGTACCTTAGAGAGTACAAATGGAAATTTGCTTATTGTCTCCTAAGTATCAAACAAATTTATCTGGAAAGGTGAGACAAGTGACAACTTTTAGTTCATTAACTTCAGGAGTCTTTATTATTCATTTGATCAACATGAAATAATGCAATTATCCATGGCTACAAATAAACTAGACATGATTAAGCATGACCTAAGAGGGAGTGGGCTTTAGTAGAATTTCTTTTCTTTTCTTTTCTTTTTTGTGGGGCAATGAGGGTTAAATGACTCGCCCAGGGTCACACAGCTAGTAAGTGTCAAGTGTCTGAGGCTGGCTTTGAACCCAGGTCATCGTGAATCCAGGGCCAGTGCTTTATCCACTGTGCCACCTAGCTGTCCCCAGAAATTTCAGATTGTATCAGAGAATTTGATTTCTGATCAAGGCCCCTAATGAGTCTAGTCATCTTATACATAATGGTCCAAATGTCCCTATCTCTAAAATTAGCCAGTTGGATTCACTGAACACTAAACTCCATTCCAGCTCTCTGATTCAGTGAAACTTAAATTATTTTGATGGTGGAGATTGTTTTTAACACTGTATTTTCTGGTTTGTAATTGATGCCTAAAAATGCTGTTTAATTAAATCAGATTCTATTCAATATGTTTATTTCAGGAGCCCATATTTTTTATGAAGTGGATGCTAACCACAGTCCTTCTATATTTTATTTTTACCAGTTTGATGCACTGCACCCCCCTCCCACAGCCCATTCTTTGCCTGGTTTTGCAGAAAGGTAACGCCATGCTCTTTAAAACCATAGATTTGTTAACAATCATTGCACAACATTGGCTCCTAGCAAGAACTGCTTGGAATCAACTGTAGCTCTGCAATTGTTTTGCTGGTTTACAAGAGCCATCTTCCAAGCTGCTGGTCAGAATAGTTCAACATATGATTTTAACCCTGTGCATTATGTGTTCTTTCAATCACAAGGAAAAACAGGGGCAGCTAGGTGGTACAGTGGATAAAGCACTGGCCCAGGATTCAGGAGGATCTGAGTTCAAATCCAACCTCAGACACTGGACCCTTACTAACTGTGTGACTTTGGGAAAGTCACTTAACCCTCACTGCCCTGAAAAACAAAACAAAACAAAAAACAAGGAAAAACAGTAGTGAAAAATTTTCAATAAGTAACTCCAACTAACTGGATTATCAATCTAAGCTTCAGCAAATCATCCAAATGAAATAAAATGTTCTATTTCAGAGAGAATCTAGTTCAATAGAAAAGAAAACTGAAGTCCAAATAGCCCAAATATGTTTCCTATAACTTTAGAGCTAGTGAGTGTTTGAATTGAGACATGAACCCAGACCTAGAACCCACATCTACAGATTTTCAATCTAGTTTACATTGGACTAAATTACACTGCCTCCTTAGGATGGCCGAGGATTGAGCCCATATTTTTCATTGCCTTTGCTCTAGAGTTCCTTCCTGCACCACAGGATTAATAGTTAAAATAGAGACCCAAAACATGTTTAATTGGTGTCCATAGATCTCTAATGATTTCATGTAGAGATTAGATAGAAAAAGCACAACTTTATTTTTGCTGTCCTTTGTTTCCTTTGCAATCTTTATTATTTACTTTATTTGAAAACATTATTCTGAGAAGGGATCCATAGGTTTCTTCTAAATACCAAAGTGTTCCATGAAATAAACAAACTGAAACAACCTTAAGTACCTGAGATACAGTCTAAAATGTTTCAGCCCAAATTAGGAACCATAGGTCATACCATATATTTAGAGCTAAAAGGAACCTGTGAGGACATCAAGTTTAACTCCATCATTTGGAAGATATTATAATTGGAGTACAGTAATACATGGAAGAAGTTGGGGGAGGAATTTCCATTTTCATCATCAGAGTAGGACCTTAGGTGTGAAACTTGTTACACAGAAGAAAGAGAACTAGATCTAGAGTCAGAGATCTTGGGTTCAAATCTGACTGCCACAAAGAACTTAAATAATTTTGGGCACTTGGCTTCTTTGGGCCTCAGTTTTCTTATCTGTAAAATCATCAAGTTTTGTTAAAATAACTCCACTGGCTCCTTCGCTTCAACGACCCTCTAAATCACATTAATTCTATTTTTCAACATCATCACAATCCTTTTTAGTTTCATATTTTGGACTTCTAGCAGATGAGATGTCTGACCTCCCCCAAATCCTGGCAGTCTGGAAATTTCACACATAAAACAGTACTGATGGTATTTCTTTCTCCAAAGAGTTCATATAAGCCTCAGATAACCATTCAGACTTGTACATATTTGTCTCTCAAACTTTGAATTTCACCATCTGTTCACCATATTATGACTAATTAGGAAAATCATCACATACTATATTTTGAACCACAAAAACCCCAGCATGTTTTGTAAAGACCTGGCTTGGCAAATCAACGGATATCGCTAAAGTTAACTGCTCAGGCTTAATGGGTTTGACACTGCATGTACATTTCAACAACTTTACATATGAGCTGTAAACTGGGAGGTGGGGATTGAAATTGAGCAACCCCCCTTTTCCTAGATGCCTCTCTCTCTTTGGCAGTTGCAATGATGCAAAGGAGAACCCTGAAATCAGTATTATCACATAAAGTAAAATTGGACAGCAGAATAATTTAAACAGTAATTTATAGCAAAACCCCACATGGCAATATCTCTGCAAAATTCACACTAAGGAGATCAGGGTAGAACTGCTGATGGTAAAAGCCTTCAGTCAAAAGACTTACTATGGAGCCTGCCTAATACTTTTTTAAATTATTCTTTTAAAACATGAGAGGTCTTTCTAGTTCTGTTGGGATGATTGTGCCAATTCTCTACACTCTTAACCTTTTAACTTTTAACACTAAAATCAGCCTTCTTCTACTTCTCTTTCTACCTGTCTGACTACTCTTTATCAGTCTCCTTTGATAGACATTTATCCCCACTAATTATTCATGTTCCCCAAGGGTCTGCCCTGGGCATTCTCTTTATCCTCTAATTTATCTCACTTATCTTATCGATCTCAACAAGTCCTGTACAATTACCAGGACTGAGAATATAATTCCTATATAAATATCCATGCAGCCCTAACCTCTCTCTTGAGATTCATTCTCATATCACCAACTGGCTTTTAGATGACTCAACTTAGATGTCCCTATGTATCTCAAATTCAATATGTCCAAAAAAATTCATTAACTTGCTCCCTAAATCCTTTCATTTTCTGAACTTCCCTATTTATATTTAGGACATAGCTATTCTTCTAGTCATCTATATTTTCAACCTGAAATTCTTCCTTGCCCTTTCCTTCTCTCTGACATCACCATAGCCAAGCAACTGTCATGCCCTGTTGATACTACCTCTACAAACTTTCTTGCATCCATCTCTTACACTAACACAGGCACAGTTGTAGTTCAGCTCCCTCATCAACTTTTGCCTGCATTACTGCAACAGCATTCCAGTTGGAATACTCCTGGTTTAATCTTTTTTCATCTCAAATACATCCTCTACACATATACATTAATTTGCACCCTTTTAAATGTTTGCATCTTGAGTATGTAGCACAATTCATGACACATAATAAACTATTCATAAATGTGTTTTCATTCATTTAAATGTATATAACAATCTCATTGCTGTGAACATTCCCTCCAAATGTATAGATTACAACTGGTCCATGTCTCAGTCTGTATTAGTCTTGCTGCCTAGATGCTACTGTGAATCCTCCATAGGGTATTCACTTGATGTACTGAGGGTCTTCCTCAATATCGGTTGAATTTGTGGGAGTATCAATTGAGTGAACAAACTACCATATTAGCTATCATTCTCTCTTCATTTTTTCCAGCTTGTCTATATTTAGCTAGGCTATTTGTCAGAGAGTAGCCATAGCTTGTTGCTAGGATTGTACTTATAATTTTTACATCAAGGGAGTATCTCTGAGAACTTGCATTCTATTGGCTTAGATTGCAAGGATCTATAACCAGACCCACATTTTAATGAATCATTGGAATAGAATTTTTTGAAGGATTAAAATAAATGTTCAAAATTGAAATGAATCTTGATTAAAGGAACCCTATGAAATGATTAAAAACTGTCAGATATGAGGCCTTGGTTCTTCCATAGATACAGTTTATGTTCATTGCTATTACTGGTATCACAAGCAAATTAAGAATAGCTAGCATTTATATGTGCTTTATATTTTGCAAAGGACTTTGTATAGATGATTTCATCTGTATCTCCCAACAACATTCTGAAGTAAACACTTAAGGTATTATTGTCTCAATGTGTAGATTAGGAAACTGAGGATGTCTTAAGCTGTTGTAGCTCTATTTGGGGATTTTGATTTCCACAAAAGAAGCAAACTAACTAAGAATTCTTAAAAAAAAGCATTAGGCCTTTATTATAATTACATTTTATCTCAAACAATGGAAGCCATTTAATTTTAGATACTGAGGGAAAGATACAAGAATGGGAAAATGGGGTCAAACGTACACTAGAATGACCATCAACCAATAAAGCAGATTCATTCAATTATTTTATTCACTAAACATTCATTTTGGTGTCATATGCCTGATACCATGCTGTGAGTAAAAGACAAAACCAAAACAATCCTTGCATCAAGGAGCTTGCATCCTAGTGGTGATACTGACTAGTACACAGAAAATTAAATCTGAAATATATTAACAACAACAAAAAAAGTCAGAGCTACAGTTAGGGTCTAGAGGCAAATGGTAGTATAAACACCCACTTGATATCACAGGACATATATCTACGTAACACCTTTTTCATGGAATATGATGACCCCATACTCTTCCTCTGAGTATGGTTAATACTCTCTAACCTACTTTCACACTGGAATGTCTAAATTTCCAAAGGTAAACCACCAGAACAGTAATGGGTTACTTTCAAATTCTCTCAGGGTCCTAGATTAACATTTTTGGGAAAATCTACTCCCCATACTCAACATATTAACTCTTCAGTCACCATGCAGCATGTTTTATATCTAGGGAACCAGGCATTCGCAATGCAATGTATCCTCATGGTGAGTGCTGTTTGCACGACCAGATCATAATCATGATGCATTTCAATTATAACCATAACCATTTATTTTAATAAGAAAGTAAAAGTAATAATATCATGTGGGGCAGCTAGGTGGTGCAATGGATAGAGCACTGGCCCTGGAGTCAGGAGGACCTGAGTTCAAATCCGGCCTCAGACACTTAACACTTACTAGCTGTGTGACCCTGGGCAAGTCACTTAACCCCGATTGCCTCACTAAAAAAATAATAATAATAATAATATCATGGATACTAATATGTTCATGCAAATTCATAAATAATAAAATATAAGACAGAACACAAATAAACCCAGATCACACTCTTCCAGCAATACACACAGTATCAACAATGAAGATTGGGCACAAAATTTAGGAACTTGAACAGAAGCACATGTACTTAGGATAATGTATAACTCTGACCTGGATGGTTTACTATCCATTCAGTAACATCTGGACCACATGATATCACTTCTCTGCTTGCTATAGATACATTCTTCAGCTGAGGAAATTCTCTTCTCTTCTTTACTAGTGCATAGTATTCAGAAGTTGTTTTTTTTTAATTTAACCATCACCCTTAAAAGATCATTTATGAAGTGTTATTTATTAATAGGAAGAACAAATTCTCTTTAAATTAGAGAACTTCAAAGTTCTTCAAACTGCTAGTTATGGGGCATAGATAGACCAGACAGTTACTAACCCAATAAGAAAAGAGAATTCAAGGCATATTTCTGCTGAAAAAAATTAAATCTGTCTATAGTCATATGAAAAAATTAATTATTCAAAATCACTATTGATGCACATTAAAAACAAATCTGAGTTACCACCTCTTACCTATTGGATTGGCTAGTATTAAAGAAAAGGAAGATAATAAATGATGGAGAAGATGTGGGAAAAATAGTGGAATTTTGAACTGATTCAAACATTTTGGAGAGTAACTTGGGACCATATACAAAGGGCAATCAAACTGTGCATACCCTTCTATCCAGTAATACCAATACTACTAGGTCTGCATCCCAAAGAGATCATAAAAAAGGGAAAATGACCTATTTGTCCAAATATGTAGTGCCTATTTCTGTGGTGGCAAAGAATTGGAAATTGAGGGGATACCTATTAATTGGGGAATGGCTGAACCAGTTGTCTTATACCAATATAATGGAATACTATTGTGCTATAAGAAATGATGGGCAAGAGAATTTCAGAAAAACCTGTAAATACTTATGTGAATCAATGCTGAGTGAAGTGAGTAGAATCAGGTGAACATCGTACACAGTAACAACAATACTGTGTGATGATCAGCTTAGCTCTTCTCAGAAATCCAATCATCCAAGAAAATTCCAAAAGACTCACGACAGAAAATATCCACATCCACCAGAAAAAGAACTATGAAGTCTGAATGCAGATCAAAGCATACCATTTTCACTTTTGTTTCTTTTTTTATGACTTTTCCCTTTTGTGACTAATGTGGGAATATGTTTATATGATTGCACGTGTATTAGCTATGTCAAATTGCCTACCATCTTGAGGAGAGGCAATGGGAGGGAGGAAGGGAGGAGAAAAAAAACTGAAACTGAAAATCTTATAAAAATTATTGTTGAAAATTATCTTTACATATAATCGGGAAAATAAAATACTATTCACAATAAATAAATAAATGAATAGATAAATAAGTGAATAAGGAAGTAAAAAGAATTTTTTTAAAAAAGGAAGAAAAGAGAGTTCAAAACAACACAACTCAGTTTGACTCTTTAAGTCCACTCACCAGGATACCAAAGGATCTGAAAAGTCTCTTCTGATTATCCTTCTCAAGTCAGAGGTGGCAGCAGAACTGAGTATCTCCCACAATCAGGGGAAGGGTTGCCAGATAATCTCTGGTCCTTGTTTAGCACCCAGTATGAAAGGGCAAGACAGGCAGCCTGATGATCAAAGGCAGGTGTTGGAAGCATTATGATCCTATCATCAGATTCTGGCTCATTATACTTTAGTGAAGCATAGGGGGAGAGAAGGGAAAGGATATATATGAGAAAGACAGAGAGACACAGAGAGAGAGAGAGAGAGAGAGAGAGAGAGAGAGAGAGAGAGAGAGAGAGAGAGAGAGAGAGAGAGAGAGAGAGAGAGAGAGAGAGAGAGAGAGAGAGAGAGAGAGAGAGAGAGAGAGAGAGAGAGAATGAGAACTGAGGTAAATAAAGAATGAATAATTTGCCCAGGGTCACTAGTATGTCTGAGGACACTTTTCAACTCAGCTAGCTGTATCATCTAAATAGTTGATTTGCATATCCTCCAACATTAGTTTAGCAACTTCTGTCCCATGATTTTTTTTTTCCTTTGTTTTGGAGTTTGGAGAGGAACTCTGGGGTACATTCTAATGCCCAGATCAGTGAAGGGCAGGACAAAGTTGCTTGGGAATCTGGGCCTTGGATGAGATAAACTTAAGGCCAGTATTAGGAGGAAGGAGAATTGTGTTTTTTTGTGATAAGTTCCCTCTGTATCTGAAATGCAGGCTGTCATTTCTCCCTAGTTAAATTAAGTCAAATCTGGGTCATTTTCACAGGTCAAATGATACAGATGAGGAATAGAACCAGTCATTTGGTGGGGAGAGATAAGATCTCATTCATATGCATCTGAGTGGTTCCCAACCTCTGATATCACATGTAGAACTTCGAAGTTTTATGGACAGTTTCTAAAATAATCTAAAAGAAGCAGCATACCAGGCAGGAGATGAAGCATTCTCTAGAGCTCACCAAACCAGAGGTTTTCCAGATTTCCACAGAGATTTAAAGAGTGACTTGTCCATGATTATATGCACATGCATTTCCATTCTATCCCATCTTCTCCAGCCAATTGCCCCTCTCCAGAATCCCTACTCTCATTAATCTTCTATTTCTTCCTATCTACTTGTTTTCTTACTGTTTGCAAACATGTCCACCTTCAGAAAATCCCTATTTGATATATTGCTAGCTATCATTCTATTTTATCTATATCTCCCCACCCTTTTTGTGTCTGTAAATGCCTTCTACAATAGATGCTTCCACTTCATCCCCTCTCCCTTTCTTCTCAACTCAGCATTTGGACTTCTGACCCCACTATTCAACTGAAACTGCTCTTGTTGAAGTTACACCTCATTTCTTAATTGCCAAATCTAATGGCATTTTCTCTGCAGCCTTTGGCATTACCAGTCACCCTCTTTTCCTTAACACTCAATAGGTTTTCTGACATTTTTCTTTCCATAGGACCACACTTCCTCAGTCTCCTTTGCTGGAAACTTCATCCAGGTCTTGTCCACTAACTGTGGGTGGCCTTCAAGGTTCTGTCCTGGGCCCTCTTCTCTGTCTGTACTATTTCAGAAGGTGATCTCCTCAGGTTTAGTGGATTCAATGATCATTTCTATGTAGAAAATTGTCAGATCTATTTTTTCTAGCCCTAACCTCTCCCCTGACCTCCAGTCTCACATCTCTAATGTCTAGTGGATATCTCAAAATAAATGTTTCAAAAACACTCAAAATGTCCCACATTGAATGCATTATCTTTCCACTCAAACTCATCTCTCTTCCCAACTTCCCTATTTATGTAAAGTATGACATCATCCTTCCAGTCAAATAGTCTCATAACCTAAGTGTTATACTCTTCACTTTCTTACACATACACATCCCTATCCAATCTGTTGTCAAGTCCTGACACTGCCACCACACTGGTGCAGTCCCTCAGCACCTCACAACTTAATGATTGCAATAGCCTACTTATTGGTCTAGCTACCTCTAGTCTCCCCTTACCAGTACATTCTCCAGTCATTTGTCAAAGTAATCTTTCTAAAGTCCAGGTCTGACTGTATTAATTCCTTCCACACCCACTCTCTCACCGATACACACATATACACACTCAATAAACTTCAGAGGCTACCTATTACTCTGGGATCAATTATAAAATCAAGATTTTGGCTTTTAAAGCCTTTCATAATCTCATCCCTTCCTACCTTTTTAATCTTCTTACAATGTATCTTCTCTTCACTCCACCTATTCTGCCATTCAGCAAAATTGGCCCATTATTTTCTTCAAACAGTACACTCCATCTTTGGACTCCAGGCAATTTTACTGGCTCCTATCCATGCCTGGAATGCTATCCCTTCTCATCTCCTCAGCCTTCCCTCTCTTTTGTCAAATTTCAGCAAAAGTCCCACTTTCTGTGAAAAGCCTTTTAATCCTTAATGATAAAATTCTTTAAAATTCTAGCATTCCATGCTAATAGGATAATATTTAGCTCCATAAACAAAACAAAGTGAAAGAAAAAACATTTTAAGGACAACAGTACATTTGATCATCACAACTACTTTGTGAGGATCTTCCCACTGAGACTAAAGATCATCCCCATTTTCCCTATGTGTGTGTATACATACATACAAATATATATATATATATATATATATATATATAACCATGTAGTCAGTTCTCATCATTCGTGGGAGTTATTTTAAATAAATTCACCACAATGCTAAATTAATAAATACTGAATCATTGCTCTTAGTGGAAATATAGTGTAAGGTGCCTGTGAGCCTCTGATCAAATTTGTTTTAGCACTTTTCAGAGTAGCCTCACATACAGTTGTGCAAATTTCCTCTTCCTTTTTCTGGATGTACCATATTGTTGATTCATTAACATTGAATTCATGGCCAAAAGCACTATAATTCATGCCTGAACGAAACTGATCTAACACTCTATTTTCTCCATAAGACATATCATAGCTTTCTTGCTCGGAACATTAGACAGCACTTTAGCACTATTCTTGGAAGCCATTTTAAACAATATAATCACCTACAAAAAGTACAAAAATATGAAAACATGGTACTAAATGTACCTCAAGAAGTACACTTGTTTACAGTATGAAAGCTGAAACAAGAAGGCAGAGCATGGCCTTGTTTTACCTCAACTGGGAATACCTATCTAGAGTGACTCAAAATTTCCCCTGCTCTGTTCATGCCCAGAAAGGACTACAAAAACAGCCCAAGTAATGATTTTGTGGTTAAAAATAAATTTTAGAGATTAGGCAAACTCACAAGTATGGAACCTTCCAAAAATTAGGTTCAATTGTGTGTATTTCTATACATACATGTATTTGTACACTCATATACATATATGTTTACATGTGTGTATAATTTCTTTTTGTACATTGTTGAAGGGTTTTTGCATGTTATAGCTCTCATTAGTCTGTGAGCTTCTTAAGTGCAGGGACTATCTTTTGCCTTTTTTTGCTTTCTCAGGACTGAACACAATGTCTAGCATATATTAGGTACTTAATAATTTCTTGTTAAGTAAATGATATGTGTCCAGAGTCAGAGTTTGAACTAAAGTATATTTGGTGAAAATTTCTGGCATTCCATGCTAACAGCATAATACATTCCTCTACAAACAAAACTAAACTGAACAAAAACATTTTAAGTATATCCTTACATTTGATCCTCACAAATGCTTTGTAAGAATCTTGATTTTGAGTCAATGAAACTAGATTTGATACCAGCCCCACATGCCGTGTTATACTTTGTGAAATTTATTAAACTGATTTTGCCTTGATTTCTCATTTTGTAAAATGAAGGGATTGTACATGACCTTTGATGTCCCTTCCATTTTCATGATTAAATCAGAAGCATCTAAGCCAACTCCAATGACTTGATAGAAGAGCACTTTATGAGAGATAACATGACTCTTTAATCAATTTATCATAGCCCTAAAATGAATGATAGCCTCATTTGATTTGTTAAAAAGTGATTGGGATTTATAAAACACAGAACAATCATCTTTTCTTAGAAAGCCATCTTTGAGTAATATAAAACTCCAAAGCCAGAGAACATCTCCAAAGGGGAAGCAATAGTAGCCAAGGCATCTTTGAAATGTGTTATTCCCTTTTGAGAACTGAGTGTTGGCACATCCTTGGTAATAATATGGGAAGTTGTTGGTTGACTACAGTCATTATATAAATTGGAAAAGCTATATGTTGGTGGTGTGACAAGAAATAATGATCAATTTATCCTAGGTGTTGCTTGAAGTAAATCAAGATATCACCAGTACCAAAGCAAATTTAAGCTATTAACTTGGTCTAATGTTTCTGTGAAAGTCAGTTTGCCAATGGACCCACAGAGAAATGTCACATTAAGCAGTCAACAAAAGAAAAACTTTGTATTCTGGACAACTGAGGCACTTGAATTGCTTTAGTGCTACCCCTTATAGTTGTTCTCCATGTATAATGTGTGCATCTTGTATATACCAATTTATGTTTGTATTTATCTCCCCCATTAGAGTGTAAGTTCCTTGAGGAACAGTACTATCTTTATTTTTATTTTGAACCAACATCACTTAGCTGTGCAGATAGAACAATTAATACTAAACAAAGAATTATTCTTTGCCTGCTGATTGTTTGAAACTTGTGTAAGGTATAAGGAAAGGAGCAAATGGGAGAGCTGGGGAAGAAATGTGTCACTCAATGCATCTTTTAATGCACTCTCCAATTAGATTCAAGGTAAAAGGTCACACATAATTAATACCTGGTCTAGAAAAAAAATTCTTATCTATACATGTTAATATGATAAACTTCCTAAGATTAGGTAGACCCAGGAAAAGAAGATAGGGCATGGGGGAAGGAAAGAAAAGAAAAACATTTCAATCAGCCAGCCAGTTCCTCAGAGACCTTTCTCTTTGAATCTAAACTGAGGTTGGCATTTTTATTGGTGTTGCCAGAAGTGGACCTGTGTGCCTCAAGGCCATCATTTCCACTTAAGTGAACTGACTACTCAGGAGGTCACCCACCTGATCAGAAATGTTGGTATATATATATATATATATATATATATATATATATATATATATATATATATATATGTAATTTTTAAATTATTCAATTTTGTCAAGAATTGTTGTAAGTCAAAGAAAAAAATCATGAAGAAATGAACAAATACCCTTCAAAGTTATTGGAAGCTGGTATTTGCTAGTCACTGCTTAATAGAGACAGAATAACTCTGTATACTGAATATTGTGTTCTTCAAAACATTAATAGTGTCAGTTTCATCAAAGACACATTTCTAGAATTCAAGGTTGTTTTTCTTTAGGAGATTAGAAGCATTGATGGTTTCTTTTTATTGCACAAATAAGAAAGGTGTAGCACATAGCTATTTCATCAAAAAAGAAGCCTTATATAGGAAATGAACAAAACCTTTTATTCCATAGGTATGCAGTAATTGCACCTAAGGCTTGTCAAACTCAAATGAATATAAGGATGAAGAAAGGGCTGGTTTTTTTTCTGCCTCATTTCAGGGATCCATTGGTTCCTGATGAATGCTAATGTATTTATTAAAAGGTCACAAATACTTAATTAGTATATAATGATGGGAAATAGGGAGAGACATAGCATTTATATTTTTAAGGTTTCTAAAGCTCCCTAAATAAATTATCATATTTGATAACCTTGAGGTTCATAAAGATTAATTACTTGCCCAGGATCACAAAGCTTCTGATGGCAACTAACTCCAATAGGAATCAGGATTTGGATCCATCTTCTCAACTTCTAACCCAATATTCTACCCAGTATTGCAGCCTGTCTTTCATACTCTGACAGTCTGCCAGAAATGGTATACTGTTATTCTAAAATCTAGCCAGATATAGGGTTGATGTCCCAGTAATTCTACTCATTGGACAGTCATCAGATACTGTGATTTACAAAGATATCAGTAGCCTAAGCTATTTTCCCACCTAAACTAACATGCCATAAAAATTCCAGTTCGATAGTCTTTCCATAAAATAACCTAATTTGACAGTCCATCATGACATGGATAAGGCCGTGGATTTTCTAACATTGCTAGCAAAATTCAAGTGTCTGAAACTCCTGTCAGGCTTCAAAGGATTTGAGAACAATTCTGGTGACAGATTGTCTATTCTATGAAGGTAAGACTACTTATGGGAAGACAAATTCATTGTCTTCTATATGGCCTTTGGATGAGGACCTAGTAGTAGGCCTCCACAAGTCAGGGACAACCATGGATCAGCGCCTTGAAGAGCCACATTCCACAGTGTGGCTGTGCAGTCTGATAAGGGAGCCGCAGCTCCTGAGTGACTTATAACCAGTAACTGCTGCATCCCATGTTGTATCTACCCCCTGAGGAGTAGCTGGAGTGTCCTCTCCAGGGGGCTGGTCTGGGCAGATCAATATGGAAAACAAGCTGTTGCCTATGCAGCAGGTTTTCCCTCTCCATGACACTGGTAGATCCAAAGGAGAGGCAGAGCCAATACAGTTTGGCACCAGTGCTGCCACAGGAGTTGCCAGAGGGATGTGATGTCCAACATCCAACTGCCTAAGGAACTCCAACTCCTGATTTTTCCTCAGGATTAACTCCTGAAGCCTTTCCCATATATGGGTATAGCCGCAAGGCAGCAGAGGTTTAAAATCAGGGTTTCCTTCCCCTAGGCGTGTTAACTACTTTGCTATTTAACTCAGGAAACAGGAAAAAATGGCAACATGTCCCCTAGTCCTCCTGCTTTGGCAGTGTCAGTAGCAAGGTGGCAGAAAGTTCAAAGAATGACACAGTTTTAGAGTGCCTGTAAACACTGATTTAAGCATCGATGCTCTAAAATTGAAATCTTTGTCTGATTACCAATTGTTTATCCAGCTCTGGAGGCACTGAACCAGAAAGGCATGGAAATTCTCACAAGAAAACATAAAGAAATCAGTGCTCAATGGAAACATACTTTACATGTTCTCATAGAAAGAGAAAGATAATGGCAGTATTGGTTACATTGTGACCTAATGGAAGCAAAACGTAAGATGTTATCCAATACTTGCTTATTTTGCCTTAAAACATTCATGAGTAACTTTAAGGAGACCACTACAGAGATGTTGCAGCCAACAGATGATAGCTGTTTGAGAGGAAGATATAAAGAAATCCTATGACAAACTTCCACTAATGAAAGTTTCAATCCATCTACAGAGAAAGAACTGATGGTATTTGAAAACAGATTGAAACACATTTTTTTGACAATTCCTTAATCTGAAATTTTGTTTTTATCTGTTTTCTCTCAGTCTAGCTAATGTGGAGATGTTTTCCATGACTACTTATGTATAACTTATGTTGAATTGCTGGATTTCTTGGGGGTGGGGGGTGGGAAGGGAGGGAGGAAGAGAAGTTGAAACACAAAGTTTTTAAAAATTGATACCAAAATTTGTTTTTACATGTAATTTCAAAAACAAAATTCTAAAAAGAGAAAAAATTTTAATTAAAAAAGTATTTTATTTTTTCCCCATTACATGTAAAGATAGTTCTCAACTTTTGTTTATACAAGCTTTCCAATTTCAGATTTTTCTCCCTCCCTCCCCTCCTTCCCCTAGACAGTGGGTAATCTGATATAAGTTATATATATATATATATATATATATATATATATATATATATATATATATATATATATGTATGTATGTATATATATATATGTATGTATATATATATACACACACACACACACATAATAACATTAATCCTATTTCTGCATTAGTCATATTATAAGAGAAAAATCAGAGTAATGATGAAAAACCTCAAAATAGAAAAAACAACAGCACCAAAAACAGAAGAAATAGTATGATTCATTAAGCATCTAAAATCCATAGTTCTTTTTTTTTTTTCCTTGGATTTGGAGATCCTCTTCTATCATGAGTTCCCTGGAACTCTTCTGTACCATTGCATTGGTGAGAAGAATATAGTCCATCACAGTAGGTCAACACTCAATGTTGATGATACTGTGTACAATGTTCTTCTGGTTCTGCTCATCTCACTCATCATCAGCCCACACAAGACCCTCCAGGTTTCTCTGAACTCCTCCTGCTCATCATTTCTTACAGCACAATAGTATTCCATTGTATTCATATACCACAACTTGTCCAGCCATTCCCCAATGGATGGGCATCCCCTCAACTTCCAATTCCTTGCCACCACGTAAAGAACAGCTATAAATATTTGTGTACATGTGGGTCCCTTTCCCCTTTCCGTGATTTCTTTGCGAAAAAGACCCAATAGTGGTATTGCTGGGTCAAAGGGTATGCATAGCTTTATAGCCCTTTGGACATAGCTCCAAATTGCTCTCCAGAATGGTTGGATCAGTTCACAGCTCCACCAACAATGCATTAGTGTTCCAATTTTCCCACAGCTTCTCCAACATTTATTATTTTCCATTTTTGTCATTTTAGCCAATCTGATAGGTGTCAGGTAGTACCTCAGATTTGTTTTAATTTTCATCTCTCTTATCATTAGAGATTTAGAACATTTTTTCATATGGGAAAACTGCCTGTTAATATCCTTTGACCATTTCTCAATTGGGGAATGACTTGGATTCTTATAAATTTGATTTAGTTCCCTATATATTTTAGAGATGAGGCCTTTATCAGAAGTACTGGACACAAAAATTGTTTCCCAGCTTTCTGCCTCCCTTCTAATTTTGGATGCATTGCTTCTGTTTTTACACAAATTTTTTAATTTAATGTAATCAAAGTCATCCATTTTGCATTTTGTAATATACTCTATCTCTTCTTTGGTCATAGACTGTTTTCCTTTCCAAAGGTCTGATAGGTAAACTATTCCTTTCTCTCCTAATTTACCTATGGTACAACTCTTATGTCTAAATCATGTATCCATTTTGACCTTATTTTAGTATAAGGTGTAAGATGTTGTTCTATGCCTAATTTCTGCCATACTATCTTCCAGTTTTCCCAGCAGTTTTTGTCAAATACTGAGTTCCTATCCCAGAAGCTGGAGTCTTTGGGTTTACCAAACACCACATTACTTGTGTCATTTACTACTGTATTTCCTGTGCCTAGCCTATTCCATTGATCTACCAACTCTATTTTTTATCCAGTACCAGATAGTTTTGATGACTGCTGCTTTATAGTAAAGCTCCAGGCTTGGTACCACTAACCCACCTTCCTTTGATTTTTTTTTTCATTATTTCCCTGGATATTCTTGATTTTTTGTTTTTCCAGATGAATTTTGTTATTATTTTTTCTAGCTGTATAAAATAATTTTTAGGTAGTCTGATTGGTATGGCACTGAATAAGAAAATTAATTTAGGCAGTATTGTCATTTTTACTATATTAGCTCTGCCTATCCATGAGCAATTGATATCTTTCCAATTATTCAGATCTGATTTGATTTGTGTGAAGAGTGTTTGGTAGTTGTGTTCATAGAATTCCTGGGTTTGTCTTGGCTAGTAGACTCCCAAGTATTTTATATTATCTACCATTACTTTAAATGGAATTTCTCTTTCTATCTCTTGCTGCTGGACTTTGTTGGCCATATAAAGAAATGCTGATGATTTATGTGGATTTATTTGATATCCTGCTACTTTGCTAAAGTTGTTAATTGTTTCAAGTAATTTTTGAGTTGATTCTCTAGGGTTCTTTAAGTATGCCATCATATCATCTGCAAAGAGTGATAGTTTTGTTTCCCACTTGCCTATTCTAATTCCTTTAATTCCTTTCTCTTCTCTGATTGCTAAAGCTAATATTTCTAGTACAATATTAAATAATAGGGGTGATAATGGACATCCCTGTTTCACCCCTGATCTTATTGGGAAGGCCTCTAATTTGTCTCCATTGCATATAATACTTGCTGATGGTTTTAGGTAGATATTGTTTATTATTTTAAGGAAAGCTCCACCTATTCCTAAACTCTCTAGTGTTTTTATTAGGAATGGGTACTGTATTTTGTCAAAAGCTTTCCCTGCATCTATTGAGATAATCATATGATTTTTGTTGGTTTTCTTATTGATGTGGTTAATTATGTTAATAGTTTTCCTAATGTTGAACCAGCCCTCCATTCCTGGTATAAATCCCACCTGGTCATAGTGTATTATCCTCGTGATCACTTGCTGTAATCTCCTTGCTAATATCTTATTTAAGATTTTAGCTTCAATATGCATTAGGGAAATTGGTCTATAATTTTCTTTCTCTGTTTTTGCTTTGCCTGGTTTTGGTATCACCACCATATTTGTGTCATAAAACAAATTTGGTAGAACTACGTCTTCACCTATTTTTCCAAATAATTTGTATAATCTTGGAATTAATTGTTCTTTAAATGTTTGGTAAAATTCACCTGTAAACCCATCTGGCCCTGGGGATTTTTTCTTAGGGAGTTCATTAATGGCTTGTTCAATTTCTTTTTCTAATATGGGTTTATTTAAGGATTTTATTTCCTCTTCAGTTAACCCGGGCAGTTTGTATTTTTGTAAATATTAATCCATTTCATTTAGATTGTCAAATTTATTGGCATACAGTTGGGCAAAATAATTCCTAATTATTGATTTAATTTCTACTTCATTGATGAAAAACAAATTTAAAACCACAAAAAAAGAAAAGGAAAAAACTTCCCAATATTCTCCATATTAAATCAATAAAATATTAATCAATTATGAAGCACCATGTGGCTGACTCTGTTCCAGGTCCTGGGGATACAATTAAAGACAGCAATGAATCCATAAAGCAACCATAAAAGAGTCCCTGCTCTCCAAGAACTTACATTCAATCGAACACAGTTATCTTGTCCATAGCATGACTTTTCCTATTGAAGTTTAAACATATTGCAGGTTGGCATAAGAAAATAAATGGGATTTTTTGGGTGTTTTACAAAAGTTGGAGATGACACAAAGGCCAGCAGATGACACAGAAAATTTTTTAAAACTCAGAAATTAGATAGATACATAGATAGTCAGGCAGACAGATAGAATTACATGTACGTGTGTGTGTGTGTGTGTGTGTGTGTGTATATATATATATATATATATGTATATGTATATATAATTTCTTAGTTTTAAAATACATATTTAAACATACACCCATATGTATCTGTTATTATAAATAAACATATATATTTATACATAGACATATAAGCATATATGTGTTTATGATTTGTATGTTTATATGTATAAATACATATAAGTATATAGTATTATATATCAACATATTTTATCTTTTTTCCATTTATTTAGAATTTTAATTTTCCCCTTATATTTAAAAACATATTTTAGCATCAATTTTTAAAACTCTATATTACAAATTCTCTTCCTCCATCCTTTCCCACCTCCCCTTAAGAATTCAAGCAATTCAAATTAAGTTATACATGAATAGTCATGCAAAACATTTCCACATTAGCCATGTTGTGAAAGAAACCAGACCAAAAAAACCAAAAACCTTTAGAAAAGGAACAAAAAAAGTTTCAATCTGTATTCAGATACCATCATTTCTTTATGGATGGATTCCATTTTTCTTAAGTCATTCAGAGTTGTGTTGAATCAGTATTGCTGAAAATAGGTAAGTTATTCATAGGTGATTCTGTTACAATTTTGCTCTTATTTTGTATACAGAACATTTCACTTTGTATCAGCTCATGTAAGTCACTCTAGGTTTTCTGATAGCATCCTGCTCATCAATTCTTGTAGCATAATAGTATTCCATCATATCCCACAATTTGTCCAGCCATTCCCCAATTGACGGGCATCTCCCCAATTGTAAATTCAACTTTTTTTAAGTCTCTTTTTGTATATGTAAGGAATTAATTGTGATTTGGGGTTTTCATAACCCTATGTTTCCTTCATTATGGTCAGACTGAAAAAATGTAAGCTTAAAAGCTTATTTCTTTTTCCTGTTTACCTTTTTATGATTCTCCAGGGTCATGTATTTGAAAGTCAATTTTTTTTATTCAGTTCAGGTCTTTTCATCAAAAATGTCTGGAAGCCCTTTTTTTCACTGAAGTCCCATTTTTTCCCTGAAAGATTATACTCAGTTTTGCTGGTTACATGATTCTTGGCTGTAGTCCCAGTTCTTTTGCCCTCTGAAACATCATATTCCATGCCCTCTTGTCCTTTAATGTAGGTGCTACAAGATCTTGTTTTATCCTTATTGTAGCTCCACAATATTTGAATTCCTTTTTTCTAGCTGCTTGAAATATTTTCTCCTTGACCTGGGAGATCTGAAATTTGGTTATAATATTCCTGGAGGTTTTCCTTTGGGGATCTCTTTGAGGAGATGATTGGTAGATTCTTTCAATTTCTATTTACCTTCTGCTTCCAGAATATCAGGCCATTTTTCCCTGAGAATTTCTTAGAAGATGCTCTCTAAACTCCTATTTTGGTCATGGTTTTCAGGTAGTCCAGTGATTTTCAAATTATTTCTCCTGGATCTATTTTCCAGGTTGCTTGTTTTTCCAAGGAGATATTTCATATTGCCCTCTATTTTTTTATTCATTTGGATTTGCTTTACTGTGTCTTGGTTTCTCATAAATTCACTAGCTTCCTTTTGTTCAATCCTAAATCTTAAGCATTAATTTTCTTCAGAGAGCTGCTTTTGTATCTCCTTTTCCATTTGGCTTTTTAAGCTGTTGAATTTTTCTCATGACTCTCCTGCATTGCTCTCATTTCTCTTTCCATTCTTTCCTCCACCTTTCTAAATCTTCCTTCTATCTCTCCTACTTTCTCTTCAAAGTCCCTTTTGGGTGCTTCCATGGCATTAGACCAATTCATATTTTTCATGGAAGCTTTGTATGTAGGGGCCCTGAGATAGTTATCCTCCTCTGAGGGTGCACCTTGATCTTCATTGTTGCTAAAAAAACTTTCTATCGTTCTCAACATTCTTTGCTTACTCATCTTGCAGTCTTTTACTTGACTTTTAACTATCTCACACTCGGGCCCTACTTCCAAGCTACACTGTCCCAAGCTTCAGAGGGTCCCAGGTGTTTTGGTTTAAGGGAGGGCAGATTTTTCTCTTGCTGGCCTATCCTCTGGTCTGAGGATAACCTCAAGTCAATTTAGTACTTAACCAGCCAGCATAATGTTGGGTGCTGTGATTCTCAGCTCCA
Source organism: Dromiciops gliroides (assembly GCF_019393635.1). Taxonomy (NCBI): domain Eukaryota; kingdom Metazoa; phylum Chordata; class Mammalia; order Microbiotheria; family Microbiotheriidae; genus Dromiciops; species Dromiciops gliroides. Next base: position 106,067,465 of record NC_057862.1, on the reverse strand, counting down.
ACGTGCCTGTGTCCCTTCCTCACCTAAGCTTCCTACTGCTCAGGATTTCTTCCTGCTTCCGTGCTGGGGTGGGACAGCTAAATTCCTCCCTAGGTCCTGCAGACACCCCTGCACTTTCCCCCCAGCCAGACTTTCAGCCCTGTCACCCAACCATAAGCCATGTTCCAGAAGACACCAGTGCCAAAGCTGATTCAGAGGCTCATGGTTAAGTTCCTCTGGTGCAGTGTGCCTGGGGTCTGTGTAGTGCAATCTCAGGGTTGGACTCTACTCACACTTCAGAACAGACTCTTTCATCTGTCTATGGCTGTAAAATAATCTCAGCCCAACTTTTTTGTGGGATTTTCTGCCCCAGGGGTTCTTTTATTGCTGTTTTGGAGGTAATTGTATCAGCAGCTCTGTGCATGTAATGTCTTTCCTCCACTATCTTGGCTACTCTCACTGCTCTCTCAAAAACTGTATATAATTATAAAAAAATAATCTATGCCTTAATACTTGATGACTTCATTATGCAGGAGGGCATAGAAGTGGGTGGTGAAAAACATTTTGGAAAATTTTATTCAGAATTATGAAATGATAGAGAACAGAGTTATAGATCAAACAGAAATCACAACACTTTCATAGATGTTCATAGGTTTTATATGGAGATTATAGTCTTTTTTAAGAATATACATTCCAATCAATTAATAAATCAATCACCAAGTGGCTAGAAAAAATGAAATTGAAACTCAGAGGGGCAGCTAGGTAGCACAGTGGATAGAGCACCGGCCCTGGAATCAGAAGGACCTGAGTTCAAATCTGGCCTCAGACACTTAACACTTACTAGCTGTGTGACCCTGGGCAAGTCACTTAACCCCAATTGCCTCACTAAAAAAAAAAGCCAAAAAGAAACTCAGAGATGTGAGTTGCCTGGCCCAAGGTCAGAAAAGTGATGTGAGGTAGAATTTGAACCTGGGGCATTTGACTCCAAATCCAGAATACTTTCCCCCTATATATCCTGAATATTTTCTTCAAGAAAAATATCAGGAAGCATTAGGCACAGAGAGGTGTGAACAGCATGACAAAAATGAAATTGATTGCATCTTAACTGAAAGGTAATGACTTTTTTACTGATAGGGCAGTCATTTTAACTCAACTCAATTTAACAAACATTTATGAAACAACTACAAGACACAAAATATATTTATTATACATATGTGTGTTCTTTGTTAGTGTGTATGTATACACAAAATATTCACATACAACATGTATGTTTGTATGTATGTGTGCATGCATGTATATGTGTATGTAAGTTTGTGTTTGTGTATGTATGTATATACCAATGAAGAAATTTGCTTAGGCAGATTTTTATACTATTTTGATATTTTTGCTATTTCCAATTGTAGGAAGGAAATTTTTGTTCACTGAGAACTTACAATGATAAGTGAGATACCACAAGAAGACAAATAGGAGGAAAACCAGGAGAAAGTAAAGTCAAGGAAACCAAGGAGGTAGAGTATGCAGAAGAGTGGGATTGACAGAGTTAAAAAATGCAAAAATAAATGTAAAAGAGATTGAGTGTGGGAAAAAGGCTATTCGATTTACTAGCTAAGAGTTTATTGGAATAATTAAATTTATTTTTTAAAGTAGGGCAATTTGGCTATAGAGTATATGAAAAGGGATAATATAAACTAATACTGGAAATGATAACTATAGCCAGATTATAAAGATCTTTAAATGGCAGTTGAGGAGTTTGTAGCTTATTTTTGAAGTTTCTTGAACAGAGTCATGTGATCAGATTTTTGCTTTCAAAAAATTTCTCTTTCCTGCTGTATGGAAGATGAATAAGGGAGGTAAGGGACTGAAAGCAGTGAGTCCAAGTAGGATAATGTGTCAATTGTTTAGACAAGTGGTAAGTAGGGGATAAATTAGGATCTTGAACAGATAAGTTAAGTGAGTGGAACATATGCCAGAAATGTTATGGATGCATAATTTATAAGGCTTGTCAAATTATTGGCTATAAGGGGTGAGATAGGGATAGGAAAATATCTGGGAAAAGCTGAGGAAGACATTAAGTTTGAACCTGCAAGTCTAGAACTATGGTAGTATCCTCAACAAAAATAGGGAAATCTGAAGGAGTGGTGGATTTGATGTGCGATATAATGAGTTGTGTTTTAGTCCTTTTGATTTTGAGATGCTTTTAGGATAGTCATGTGGGTATTTTTGTTTGTTGGTTTTTTGTTGTTGTTTTTTTTTTTTTGTGTGAGGCAATGGGGGTTATGTGACTTGCCCAGGGTCACACAGCTAGTAAGTGTCAAGTGTCTGAGGCCGGATTTGAACTCAGGTACTCCTGAATCCAGGGCCAGTGCTTTATCCACTGTGCCACCTAGCCACCCCGATGTGGGTATTTTTCACATTGCCCTCTATGTTTTCATTTATTTTGATTGGCTTTGTTGTATCTTGATTTCTCATAAAGTCATTAGCTTCCATTTGTTCAAACCCAATTCTTACGCTATTATTGTCTTCAGAGAACTTTTCCATTTGGCTTTTCAAGCTGTTGACATTTTTTCATGAATTTCCTGCATCACTCTCATTTATCTTTATATTTTTTCTCTACTTCTCTTTATCTTCAAATTCCTTTTTGAGTGCTTCTTTGGCCTGAGACCAATTCATATTTTTTTCTTGGAAGTTTTGGATATAGGAGCTTTGACTTTGTTATCTTCTTTTGGGGGTATATTTTGACCTTCTTTGTCACCAAATAAGCATTCTATAGTCCACTTTTTTTCTATCTGTTCATGTTCCTAGCCTATTTCTTGACTTTTAAGTCCTTCTTAAAGTGGGGCACTGCTTCCTGGATGCACTGTCCCAAGCCTCTGAGCATCCCAAATGGATCAATTTAAGAAAAGGCAGGTTCTACACTCATGTGGCCTGTGCTCTGGTCTGTAATTAACCCCAGGCCTACTTCATCTTTAATCCAGAAACAAAATTCTCTTTCACTATGGTTGCTACCTCCAGTAAGCCTGCCCCGCTGCCACACCACTCAAGACTGCTTCCTGGTTCCCAGAACAAACAAAACAACCAAGTTCTGCCTCAGGGCCAGCAGAGACAAATGTAATGTCCTCCTGGCCAACCACTTAGCCCTCTCATCAGATCATGAGGTTATTCCTGAAGAACCCACCACTGCAGCTGATTCAGAGTTTCCAGTGGTTTCTTCCTCTTGCATGGCCAGCCTGGGGCTGAATTTGTACCCACAGCAACAGGGCTGTGCTTCATTCTCACCCTGGTACAAGAGACCTTTCCTGCCTACCTTCTAAGCCATCTTTGGCTGGAAAATTATCTCAACCCATGCTTTTGTGAATTCTTCTGCTCCAGGAATTGTTTTAAGGCATTATTTGGAAGGTTTTGGCATGATTGTGTGGGGCGTTCTGAGAGGTTACTGCCTTTCCTCTGCTGTCTTGGATCCACCTCCAAATTCTGATCTGAGACTTAAGCAAAGCAAAGATTAAATAGATCAGCAGTCATCTACATATAGAAGATTTTTGAACCAATTAGAACTGATAAGATAATGGAGAAAAATATCAAGTCAGAAAAAAGTACCCATGGCAGAACCTTAGAAATTAACCTATATTTAGAAACTAGGCAATGGATGATATATTCTAGCAAAGCAGATAGAGGAGGAGGGTCTGATAGGTAGAAGAACAAGGAAACTAAGCATCACAAAAACACAAGGAAAGGTTATTATCCAGGAGGAGGAAGTTGCCAACAGGGTCAAACATTGAAGAACAGTGAAGAGAAATGAAGCCTGATCAAAAGTCATCAGATTTTGTATTTCTTAGATTGTTAGTAATCCTGGAGGGAGAAATTTCCAGCATCTAGTCCAAAGAATTCAAGACCAGATATTTCAAAGGCCAATGATTTCTGGCTGAGCTTCTTTCCAAATGACTCTGCATAGCTATATTTTTATACACACATATGTATGTATGTATATATTAGATTATATATATGTATATTAGACTATTTTTATATATTAGATGATATCTATTAGACTATATATCTATATTAGACTATGTCTATCTGTCTGTCTATCTATCTATTTATCTATCTATATCTATCTATCTAGAATCCTCAGGTGACCATGGCAACATCCAGTTGATGTAATCAAACATTGTGCTTAGCCCATTTATTCATGCAAATACAACTGACCCTGCCAAAGATACTTATTGTTGATTCAACTTATTGAACTCTTCTAATGAAGCTACTGACCAATCAAGTTGGGATGAGCTTACCAAGTCAGGGTACACTTGGGTGGAATTTTTGGATATGATAAATTGGATACTATAAATCTGAAGCTGGAAAAAAACCCAGAGGTGTTTTTTTTCCTTATTTATTTATTTATTCATGCATTTGTTTGTTTGGGGTTGGGGGGTGGGTCAGGACATGAGGGTGAAGTGATTTCCCCAGGGTCACACAGCTAGTAAGTGTCAAATGTCTTAGGCTGGATTTGAATTCAGGTCCTCCTGAATCCAAGGCCAGTGCTTTATCCACTGTGCCACCTAGCTGCCCCCAAACCTGGAATTTATATTCCCAACCTCCTTACATAAAAATTGAGGGAAGTCAGGTCAAGTAGACAAAGAGTCATGCCCAAGATCAGAAAGTTTGGTATCATCAGGTTTGGGATCTGGACTCAGGTCTTCTGAGCCAGTGTATTTTCCAGTTTATCCAACTGTCTTCCAAACTTAATTTAATTCAACTCCTATTCTCAGACCTTTTTACCATGCCCTGTGGATATTCTTCACTTTTGTTCCCAACTTTATAATCCCAAAAAGATTAGGAACTTTCAATAAGGTTAATAATATTATGAAGTTTATTAAACATGTTCCTGTATTTAGGAGGTCTGGGGGATGTATGATGCTATTTTAAGCAATGAGAACCACTATGGGCAACAAGCAGAGGATGTGGTTATAAAGTGACATTAAAGGGATGACTATGTATTAGGGCATAAAAATCTTACAGCCAAATGCTGAAAAGCAGAAAGAGTGAATACATCCTTTTCAGATCATAATGCAATAAAAATTACATTCAATAATGGACAATTGAAAAAGATTAAAAATTAACTGGAAATTAAATAATCTTATCCTAAAAACAAGTTGGTCAAAGAAAAATTCATAGAAAAGTAAATTATTTCAATAAAGAAAATTACAGTGATGTGACAACATATAAAATTTATGGGATGGAGTGAAACTGGGAGCTAGGGGAAAAATTATATCCCTAATTGCATAAATAAAATAAATAAATAAAATAGAGAAAAAGCAGATTAATGAATTGGGCATGCAACTAAAAAAATAACTAGAAAATGAACGAATTAAAAATCCCCAACTAAACACCAAATTGGAAACCCTGAAAATCAAAGGAGAGATTAATAAAATTGAAAGTAAGAAAATCATTGAATTAATATATAAAATTAGAAGCTGGTTTTATAAAAAAGGAAAGATCCAACCATTCTGGAAAGCAATTTGGAACTATGACCAAAGGGATAGAGAACTGTGCATACTCTTTATTCCAGCAATACCAATGCTAGTATTGTATCCCAAAGACATCCCTAAACAGAAAAAAGACCTATTTGTAGAAAAACATTTCTAGCAGATCTTTTTGTGGTGGCTAAGAATTGAAAATTAAAGGAATGCCCATCAATTGGGGAATGGCTAAGTAAGCTGTGGTATATGATGATGAAGGAATAATATTGTGCTATAAGAAATGACAAGCAGGATGATTTTAGAAAGCCCTGGAAAGACGTTTATGAGCTGTTGTATAGTGAAGTGAGCAGAACTAAGAGAAAATTATGCACAGAGAAAACAATATTGTTTGCTGAAGAACTGTGAGTGACTTAATTATTCTATGATCCAAGAGAATCCCAAAGAACTATTGAAGAAAGTAACTATCCACCTCCAAAGAAAGAACTGATATTTATTGAACACAGATTCAAGCATGCTATTTTTCACTTTTTTTTTCTTTTACTCAAGTTTTCTTGTACAAAATGACTAATATCTTGGAGACACAGTCAGCATAATACAAAACTTAGCAGCTTCAACATTAAATGAATGGAGGCCTTGGAATATGGCATTATAGGTTTTTCTTCTTTTTTCTTTATTTTTAATTTATAGAATAAAACAAATATTTCCATAATATAAGAAAAAGATGATTGCATATGAAACTGAAAATATATTATGTATAACTTGTTAATCCTTTTAAATATATGTTAAAATTATCATGCAAAAAATGACTAATATGGTATTGTTTTACATAATTGCACATGAATAACCAATATCTGATTGCTTACTGCCTCAGGGAGGGGGGAAGGGAAGGAGGGAAGGAGGGAAGGAGGGATAAAACTTAGAACTCAAAACTATAAATAAAAATGTTTATTATTTTAAAACATGCTAAGTATTAAAATTTAACCTTTGCGTATTACTTGAACTATAGAAATATAATATATGCAGTATTTGGAATATTACACACTTGAAATTGCATCTGTACAATAAAATACTCAGCAGGGTGTTGTTTATACATAACTGGAATTCAGCCAACCATTCAATAAAATCAATAAGCATTCATATGGGGCTTATCATATTCCAGGCTCTGTGCCACATATGCAGATGCAAAGGATGACAAAAACAATCCTTACCCTCAAAGAGCTCACAGGCTAATGACTAAGACAACAGTCAAATATCTATAAATGCAAAAAATACTTACTAAATGTAAAGTAATATCAGAGTGAAGGCACAAGTAAGAAGAGAGCAGAAGCCTCCCACAGAATATGGTATTTCAGCTGAGTCTTGAAGAAACCAGGAGAAAAAATTAGGAGTTAGTGGTAAAAAGGGAAAAAAATTCTAGTAGGGGAAATAGCTATTTAAAGAGTACAGGGTGGGAGATGGAGTGTCCTGTGCAAAGAACAGCAATAAGAAAAGCATTGCTGAATTGTAGAGTATGTGGAAAACAATAAAATATAAGAATACTAGACATTTTTGAAGGGCCTACATTGTTAAGGGTTTTAAAAGTTAAAGGGATGAAATAATAATAGATTTGAGGTAAAGGAGTTCCATTGTAATTGATTAACTGGGGGAACTGCACTTTAGAAGAATCACATTGGGGGCAGCTAGGCGGCGCAGTGGATAAAGCACCAGCCCTGGATTCAGGAGTCTCTGAGTTCAAATCCGGCCTCAGATACTTGACACTTACTAGCTGTGTGATCCTGGGTAAGTCACTTTACCCCCATTGCCCCGCAAAAAAAAAGGGAAAAGAAAAACCACATTGGCAACTGAGTGGAGAATTGATTGCAATAGGCAGAATTTTGAGTTAGGAGATCAAACAGAAATCTAGGGCTATAATACAAGCCTGCAGTGATGCAGGTCTATTATTAGACTGATGACTTAGTACATATAAGAATATGTATTCAGGCATTTCAAAGGTTCAAATGACAAAATGACAATAGGGTGGATTTGTGAGGCAGGTGTGAGTAAAAGTTCAAAGATGATACAAAGATTAAAATCTGGGAAAATTGGGGAAATGTTTACCTTAACAGTAAAAACAAACTTGAAAAGAGGAGAAGGTTTTAGAGAAGGAGAAAGAATTCTATTTTGCACTTGTTGAGGTTAAGATAACTACGGGATATTCAACTCAAGACATTTTTGGTTATGTGAGACTAAAGTTTAAAAGAAATACTTGGGCTCAATATATAGACTGGGCAACATCTGAGTAAAGATAATGTCTTTCAAAGGCAGCTACGTGGCACAGTGGATAAAGCACTGGCCCTGGATTCAGGAGGACCTGAGTTCAAATCCATCCAAGACTCTTGACCCTTACTAGCTATGTGACCTTGGGCAAGTCACTTAACCCTCATTTTCTCTCTCTCTCTCTCTCTCTCTCTCTCTCTCTCTCTCTCTCTCACACACACACACACACACACACACACACACACACACACACACACAAAGATAATGTCTTTCTTCATCAAGGAAGAAAAAGTGTCTTAGCTTGAACATATAGAGAATGAAGGTTTAGAAAGAAGAATGGTAAATGTCCATGATAAAATATGAGTGGATAATTCACAATAGAACAACACAAAGTATTGAAAGACAGGTAGAAGGATAACCAATAGGAAGCATATTCAGGAAAGCCAATGGAGTAGAGAGTATCTATGAGAAGAAAGTGGTTAACAGTATTTTAAAATATAGAGAATTCAAATAGCATTAAGATTGAGATAAACCATTTGATTTACTAGGTAAAAGATGATTGGGATCATACCAAGATTGTACATACATACATATACATACATCCACACATACATACTTGCTTATATACTTATATATGTATTTACACATATATACACATTATGGATATTATAGTTTGAAACTCTTGAAAACTATTCATATCCTTAAATTTAGTAGGAAATTATTTTTGGTGTTATCTTCCACATCTACATTTAATATGTATATATTTAAACTATATGAGTAAAGGAAAATACACACAAAATCATATATATTAAGAGCCATTTACATTAAAACAAAATATTGTCCCTCAAATGAATCAAATTAGAAAAGATGGGAACCATCACAATTAAAGAGACTGTGAGAAAACACATTTATGAACTGTTAGTGTAGCTGACCTTGAGTAAGCAAGATAATTATTCAAATCTACCTATGATACATCTTAGCTGTGTGACCATGTAAAATCATGTTAACTTTCTGAGTTCCAGTTTCTTTATCTGTAAAATAGTGGCAGCTATATGATTCCTAGATAAAGTGATAGACATGGAATCAGAAAGACATGGATTCAAATCTGGCCACAAGCACTTAGCAGCTTTGTTATCCTTCATAAGTCACTTAACCTCTCTCTACCTTATTTTCCTCATCTTTAAAATGGGAATAATAGCACTTACCTTGCAATATTGTTGCGAGGATAAAATTATAAGATATTTTTTTGTTTTCTATTTATGTTTGTTACATTATAAATTCTAAACCATCTCCCTCCCTTGTACTAGAGAAGGCCACCATTTGACAGAGTAAAATATGTAAATATGTGTAAAACCATATAATATATACTTCTATTTATCAGGTCTTTCTCTGGAGGTGGATAGCATCTTCCTTCTTCCTTCGCAGGTCCTTTATAGTTTCTTTGAGCATTTATATTACTCAGAATAACTTTATTGTTCACAAGTATTCTTCAAACAACATTGTCATTACCTTATAAAATGGTGTCTTAGTTCTGCTCCCTTCATTTTTTTTTATTTCATGCATGTCTTTCCATGTTTTTTACTAAAATCAACCAGACTGTCATTTCTTATGTAACAGAGTATTCCATGTTGAGATAATAGTAAAGCATTTTGCATATCCATAAGTAAATACCAGCTATTATTAGGATGATTATTAAAATATAGATATACCTTTAGTACCAGCTTCACAAAGTTATTCTGTGGGGTAAATGAAAAAATTTAATAACTATTTAAGTAGAAGTTACTATTATTAGTCGGAAACATGGCAGTCAAGGTCAATGCCAGTTCTGAATATCAGTTTATATGAAAAAGTTAAAAAAGAGAATAATGATATATATTATGAGTAATATAACTTCATAAAAATGGGAAAGATTTGGTTTTAGACATGACTAATTTACATTCTCCCAAGAGATTTATAGATGTGACATGGGACAGGAATGCTAACTTTGCCCTAGCAAACTTTTGGACTCTAATATATAAATATTTGATAATGAGTAATGTTACTCATAGAGGACATAGAAATAAAACACATTATTCTGCAAACAATATTATTTCCCAGGAAGGTAACTGAAAAGATAATGATATAGGAGAAATAAAGTGCAACTACTGAATTTATCGTTCATAATTTTTCATTAAAATGAGCTACCTAGGGGCAGCTAGGTGGTGCATTGGATAGAGCACTGGCCCTGGAATCAGGAGTACCTGAGTTCAAATCCGGCCTCAGACACTTGATACTTACTAGCTGTGTGACCCTGGGCAAGTCACTTAACCCCAATTGCCTCACTAAAAAAAAAATGAGCTACCTACAGATTACCCTCATGTTAAAAGCATATTGAAGAAAATATGAGGAAATATAGAAGATTTTCATAGACAATTCCCCATAACAGACTACATATTCAACTATATAAAATATTGAGTGGTACAGAAATCACAAAATAATGTTCTATTTATTATGTATTGATTTAACAAAAAATGAATCTGTATTGGTAGAACAAACTGTAGTTTTAAAGTCTCTCCTGCAAAATTTGTCTTATGCATGTGACAATATCTGGTAGAAACATATAACTTAGTTTCTTAAACATTCTACAGTTGTTTCTTTGTTTGTTCATTTTTTATTTAGTGAGGCAACTGGGATTAAGTGACTTGCCCAGGGTCACACAGCTAGTAAGTGTCTGAGGCTGGATTTGAACTCAGGTACTCCTGACTCCAGGTCTGGTGCTCTATCCACTTCGCCACCTAGCTGCCCCCAGTTATTTCAATAAATATTTCCCATTTAAATTTTTTTTAGTTTAAAATTTTCATTTTATTTAGAATTTTCCCCAAGTTACATGTAAAAAAATAAAAAAAGAAAATTTTCACCCTAATTAGTTTTTTGGTTTTGTTGTTTGTTTGTTTGTTTGGTTTTTTACAGGGCAATGGGGCTTAAGTGAATTGCCCAGGGACACACAGCTAGAAAGTATCAAGTGTCTGAGACTGGATTTGAACTCAGGTACTCCTGAATCCAGGGCCGGTGCTTTCACATTAATTTTTAAAACATTGTGTTTTAAAATTTCTTCCTCCCTCCCTCCCTCCTCAATGCTCCCTATGAAATCAATTAATTCAATATGTCATACATCTGCAATTATGCAAAACATCTTCACATTAGTCAAGTTGTGAAAGAAAATAGAAAAAATAACTTTAGAAAGAGGAGCTAACAAATAAAATTATACTTCAATCTGTATTCAGATCCTATTGGTTCGTCCTCTGTTGCTGGTTTGCATTTTTCATACATCCTTCTGATATCATCCTACACATCATTTCTTTCACAGATTCTATTAGTAATTGTATTACCCTCCATCTTATTCCCTCCCCTTGATATTTACTCTATTTTCTATCTTCCTTCACCATATCCCTCCTATAAAATGTTTTGCTTTTTACTCCCTCCCTGCCCCCCTTATCTCTTAACCCTCCCACTTTCCCTCAGGGTCAAATATATTACTATACCAACATGAGTGTGTATGTTATTCCCTCTCTGAGCCAACTTTGATGAGAGTAAGCCAACTTTGATGAGAGTAAGTCACCATCTTCCCCTCAACTATTCCCCAGTCCACCTTTCCCTTTCCCTTTCCCTTTCTTCCAGTGCATTCCTCTTATCCCTCAACTTTATTTTGAAGATGTATTCATGGGTCAACTAGGAGACACAGTGGACAAAGCACCAACCCTGGACCCAGGAGGCCCTGAGCCCAAATCTGGTCACAGACATAAGCCAACCCACCCATCCTGCCTCACAAAAAACAAGGATAAACAAAAAATAAATGCTTTACAGATATAATCCTGTCATATTCAATTCAGTCCTGTACCCTCTGTCTAAGTATATTACTTTCAGCAGCCCTAGCACTGAGAAAATTCTTATAAATTAGAAGTATTATCTTCCCATGTAGGAATGTAAACATTTTAACCATTTAATATCCCTCATTTTTTTCTTTTTCCTGATTGCCTTTTTATACTTCTCTAGCATCTTTTATTTGAAAATCAAATTTTATATTCATTTCAGGACTTTCATCACATATGTCTGAAAGTCCTCTTTTTCAGTGAAGTTCCATTTTTTCCCCTGAAAGATTATACACAGTTTTGCTGGGTTGGTGATTTTTGGTTGTAGTCCCAGTTCCTTTGCCCTCTGGAATATCATATTCCATGCCCTCTGGTCCTTTAATGTATATGCTGCTAGATCTTGTGTTACCCTTACTGTAGCTCCACAGTATTTGAATTCCTTTTTTTCTAGTTGCTTGCAGTATTTTCTCCTTGACCTGGAATCTCTGGAGTTTGGCTATAATAATGCTGGAAGTTTCCCTTTTGGAATCTCTCTCTCTCTCTCTCTCTCTCTCTCTCTCTCTCTCTCTCTCTCTCTCTCTCTCTCTCTCTCTCTCTCTGTCTTCTCTCTCTCCCTCTCCAGGGTAATGAGGCTTAAGTTACTTGCTCAAGGTAACAGAACTGGTAAGTGTAAAGTGTCTGAGGCCAGATTTGAACTCAGGTCCTCCTGAATCCAGAACTGGTGCTTTATTCACTTCACCACCTAGCTGCCCCCTTGGGATCTTTTTCAGGAAGTGATTGGTGGATTCTTTCAATTTCTATTTTACCTACTGCTTCTAGAATATCAGGGTAATTTTCCCTGACAATTTCTTGGAAAAATATGTCTAAATTCTCATTTTGATCATGGTTTTCAGGTAGTCTAATGACTTTCAAAGTATTTCTCCTGTATATCTATTTTCCAGGTCAGCTGTTTTTCCAAGGAGATATTTCATATCCCCCTCCTCCTTTTTATTTCTTTGGATTTGCTTTACTGTGTTTTGGTTTCTCATAAAGTCACTAGCTTCCACTTGTTCAATCCTAATTCTTAGACAATTATTTTCTTCAGAGAGCTTTTGTATCTCCTTTTCCTTTTGGGTTTTTAACATTTTGATATTTTCTCATGACTCCCCTGCATCACTCTCATTTCTCTTTCCATTCTTTCCTCTACCTCTCTAAATCTTCTTTCTATCTCTCCTACATTCTCTTCAAAGTCCCTTTTGAGCACTTCCATGACCTGAGAGCAATTCATATTTTTTTGGAAGCTTTGGATGTTGGAGCTTTGACTTTATTTTTATCTTCTTCTGAGAGTGTATTCCAGTCTACTTTTCCCCCAAAAAAGCTTTCTGCGGTTCACTGCTTTCTTTGCCTACTTATCTTAACCTGGAAGCAGATGTCTGATTGAAATCTGATTCTCTATGGTCAGAAGCTTGGCATGCCTGGGTCTCTCCCCGACTGGGTCACCACCACTAATCAGCCCACTGGGTGAGAACCTGGGCACTTCACCCTAATTCCAGCAGAGAACACAGCCAGTTCACCCCAGCCAACCACCAAAGCCCCTCATCAATACATGAGCTGAGCATCAGAAGAAGGCACTGGTGCTGAAGTCTCTGAGGCCCTGGAGGCACTGTCTGTCACGGGCTGGGTCTACACCCTGTGCTGAGCTCCTCTCTCACCCAGAACAACAGGTGATCCCATGTGCCTAATTAAGCCTCGTTTGGCTGGAAAGTAGTCTCACTCTGTTCTTTTGTGGATTAGGCTGCTCTGGGAGTTATCTTATGGCATTATTTGTAGAGTGTGTGGAGGATTTTGTCAAGAGTTGGGGAGTCACAGTCTTTCTTCCTCCATCTTGGCTCCACCCTTTCCCCCATTTACATTTTTTAATTAAAATTCTTTTTTTTGGCAAATTCAGAGATTTAAGTTCTCTCCTTCCATTTCATCATTATTCCAGTAAGCAGGCAATATTACAATAAGTGTATATGTGAAGTCATTCAAATCATATTTCCTTATCAGTTTTGTTTCAAAATTTTAAAAACCAAGAAATACAAAGAAAATGGAAAAAGGATAGTTCAATCTGTGCTCAAAGTTCATCAGATCTCTCTGCAGAGGTGGATAACATTTTTTCTTTTTCTTTTTAAAAATTATTTTCTTTCTTTTAATCCTAATTCTATGTAAACTTTTTAATGAGAATTTTTTTTAAATTCTCTACTCCCTCTCATCTCATCCCCTTCTCTGAGAATATGAGAAATTTCATTTCAATTATATATGAGGTTATGCAACACAGACAAAATAAAACAATAAAAATAAAGTTCAGAGTATGCTGCATTTGGGGCAGCTAGATAGCACAGTGGATAAAGCACCAGCCCAGGATTCAGGAGGACATGAGTTCAAATCTGGCCTCATACACTTGACACTTACTAGCTGTGTGACCTTGGGCAAGTCACTTAACCCTCATTGCTCTGCAAAAAAAAGTATGCTGTACTGCATTGAGTTCATCCAGTCACTCTCTGGAGTTGATTAGCATTTTTCATTAGGGATACTTTGGAATTGTCTTGGGTCATTATCTTGATCAGAGGAGCAGTTCACAGTTCACAGTCCACAATTTATTATTATTATTATAATACTGTTATTCCTTTGTACAAATTTCTTATGGTTCTGGTCACTTCACTTTTGCAAGGGTTTATATGTGTTCCCCAATTTTCTGAAACCATTCTGTTCCTTATTTCTTCTAGCACAAAAATAGTCAAAATAATTTACCAAAACTTGTTTAGGTATTCCCCAATTGCTGGACATACCCCAATTTCTAATTCTTTGCCACCACAAAAAGAGCTACTAGAAATATTTTTGTACAAATAGGTCCTTTTTCCTTTAAAACAAATTAGTTATATTTTTGGTAGATAGACCTAGCAGTGGTATTACTGAGTCAAAGAGTAGACACAGTTTTATAACCTTGTGGGCATTGTCCCGATTTGTTTTATCAGAATGGCTAAACCAGTTCACCACTCCAACAGTGCACTATTTTCCTTATTTTTCCACATTTTCCTCTAGCATTTGTCATTTTTCTTTTGTCATGTCAGCCAGTATTATAGATATGACATGGTTCATCAAAGTTGTTTAAATTTGTATTTCTCTAATAAGCATTTTCATGATGCAAGTGATAGCTTTGATTTCTTATTTCCTGAAAACTGACTATTCATATTCTTCAACCATTTATCATTTGAGGAATGGCTTATTTTTACAAGTTTGACTCAGTTCCCTATATATTTCAGAAATATGACTTTTATCGGAAACCTTGGTATATTTTTTCCCAGATTCCTGCTTTCCCTAAAATTTTGGCTATATTGATTTTATTTTGTGCAAATCCTTTTTTAAATTTAATGTAAACAAAATTAGACATTTTATTTCCCATGATCCCCTCTATCTCTTGTTTGGCCACAAACCCTTCCCTTATCAATATGGTGGGTAAATATCCCTATGTTTCCCTATATTACTTATGATAATACCCTTCGGTCTGAACAATTTATCCATTTTGACCTTGTTTTGGTATGCAGATGGTCTTTGCCTAGTTTCTGTCAAACTGCTTTGCAGTTTCCCCAGTAATTTTTGTCAAACAGTAAGTTCTTGCCCCCAAATCTTGGATTTCAGGCTTTATAAAATATTAGATTATTATAGTAATTTCCTATTGTGTATTATGTACATAATTGTCCATAATGTATTACATACAATTCCCCCAACCCACTGTTCTATTCTTTAGCTTGAATTATATTGTTTAAAAGATTAACATTTTGTAATGTACTTTTTCCCCCAATGCAACAAACATTTATTTCTTTTCCAGTTACATTAATAAGATTTAGAGTTCCAAATTTTTCTCCCTCCCTCCCTTTCCTCCCCCCCTCCACAAGATAACAACAAATCTGATATAGGTTACATATATATATACACACACACATATATATATATATACACACACATATACACACACACACACACACACACACACACATATATATATACACACATATATAGAATCCACAAGTGCTCTTTTTATCAGATTTTATATGTGAGTGGATAGTATGCTTCATCATTAGTCCCTTGGGATTATCTTGGATCATTGTATTGCTGAGAGTAGTTAAGTCATTCACAATTGCTCATAGAACTATACTGCTGTCACTGTGGAAAATGTCCTCCCAGTTCTGCTCATTTCACTGTACATCAGTCCATATGACTCTTTCCAGGTTTTTCTGGCATCATCCTGTTTGTCATTTCCTATAGCATAATACCATTCCACTACAAACATATCCCACCACAGCTTCTTCAGTCATCCCTCAATTGATGGACATTCGCTTGATTCCCAATTCTTAGCCACCACAAAAAGTTGCTATAAATATTTTTTGTACAATTTTTGCCAATTTTCTATTTTTCATGATTACTATTAACTTTTCCCCTCAATCCTATTCCCTTCACCATGATATTTACTCTATGATCTATCTTTTTTCACCCCATCCCTCTTCAAAAGGTATTTGCTTGTATCTGTCCCCTCCCCCAATCTGCCCTCCCTTCTTTTGCTCCTGTCTCTTTATCCCCTTCCCCTCCTATTTGCTTGCAAGGTTAGAGAGATTGCTCTACCAAATTGAGTTTGAATGCTATCTCTTCCTTGAGCCCCAAAATGAAAATACCCTGGAATTTTATAGCCACATTCCAGAGCTCCCAAGTCAAGGAGGAAATATTACAAGCAGCTAGAAAATATTAATTCAAATACTGTGGAGCCACAGTCAGGATAGCACAAGATCTAGCAGTTTCTACATTAAAGGATTAGAGGGCATAGAATATAATATTCCCGAGGGCAAAGAAATTGGGATTACAACCAAGAATCACCTACCAGCAAAGGTGTGTATAATCTTTAAGGGGAAAGAATGGGACTTCAATGAAAAAGAGGACTTTTAGGCATGTGTGTTGAAAAGACCTGAACTGAATAGAAAATTTGACTTTCTAATACAAGACCCAGAGAAGTATAAAAAGGTAAACAGGAAAAAGAAATTAAGAGGGATGTTAAAAAGTTTAAATGCTTACATTCCTCTATGGGAAGATGATACATCTAACTCATAAGAATTTTCTCAGTATTAGGGCAGATGATAGAAATAAATTTAGACAGAGGGCACAGGAGTTAATTAAATATGGAGGGATGATATTTGTTCGGCATTTATTTTTTGTTTATCTTTTTTTGTGGGGTAGTCAGAGTTGGGTGACATGCTTGGGGTCACACAGTGGGTGAGTGTCTTGTGTCTGAGACCAGATTTGGGCTCGGATCCTCCTGGGTCCAGGGTGGGCACTTTGTCCACTGTGTCATCTAGCTGCCCCTTGATGACATATTGAAGATAAAATTGAGGGGTAAGGGGAATGCACTGAGATAGGGGGAAACAGGAGAGGTAGAATGGGGTGAAATCCCACATGAAAGAAACAGGAAAGGGCTTATGGAGTGGGGGGGGGGAGGCGGAGAGACACAGCAGAGGAGTTGGGAAGTAAATGAGCCTTATACTCACCAGAATTGGCTCAAAGACCTTACTCTCATCAGAGTTGGCTCAAGAAGGGAATAACATACATACTCAATTGGGTGAAGTAATCTATCTAACCATGCAGGAAAATAGGAGGGGAATGGGATAAGGAGGGAGGGGTGAAAGAAGGGAAGACATATTGGGGGAGCAGGCAGCCAGAAGCAAATTACTTTAGAGGAGGGATAGGGTGAAAGAAGATAAAAAATAGGATAAATATCTTGGGATAGGGAATAAGATGGAGGTTAACAGTTAATAGTAACTGAAAAAAAATTTTGCAGCAGAGGCAAGAGTAATGTAAGATGATGATGATGATTGATGCTGCTGCTGCTGATTTATTGATTGATTGATGATAATGATAAAACACATGGTACTTTGCTAGGTTATTGTGAAGAAAATTCTTTTGTCAGGTATAAAGTACTATATAAATGTTATATATTACTGTTGTTGCAAGAATCAACATCATAGGCTTATGGTAAGGAAATTTCTTTTTAAAGTACTATATAAATGTAGCTTACTATGTGAGAATATAATGGGTTTGGGGATTCCCAAAGGGCCCTGCTTGAGAGGATGATATTGAGATTGATTGAATTGACTTTGATGATTAACTCACTTGAAGTTGACTAGGTTGGAACCACACCTACCTGAGGGCTTGGCCCTCAGAACATGTGTTATCTGAGCTCTGGAGCCTCAGCCTATTCTACTCATGGATCACCCTCAAGTTCAGTGAACCAATGGATTTGGGTGATGCTGGCCAATTAGCTTGGAGTGATGTGTAGGGACCGCCTCTTGTCCAGAAGCACTGGAAGCTTCTGCTCACAGAGGGATAGGAACTTTTTTTTGGCCTGACACCAGGAGATGGGGGCAGCAACTTATTCTATTCTATCCCAGGTATGTAATGCTTCTGAATTTTCTGAACTCCACAAGTTCTCTCTTTACTAATATTTGGTATGCTTTAGTAAATGCTTAATGGCCCCAAACTGCTGCTACAGTTTCTAATTTATAAGTAGCAATATATTAGAAACCCCAGCTAAATTTCCCCAAAATTGAGACAGAAATAATTTGACCACATATAGTTTTACTTGTCAGGATAGCAGGATGCTATCAGAAAAACCTGGAAAGACTTACATGAGCTGATGCAATGTTAAATGTACTGTATATACAATAACAGCAATACTATAAAATAATCTGCTGTGAATGACTTGCTTATTTTCAGCAATGCAATGCTCCAAGACACGTCTGAAGGTCCTATGGAAAATGGAGTCCATCTACAGAAAGAGAACTGATGGTGTTTAGGTACAGATTGAAGCATATTTTTTTGTTTGTTTTTTCTTCGTTAGTTCCTTTATCTGAAGTTTTGTTTTTGTCTGTTTTCTTTCACAACCAGGATAATGACTGCTCATGTATAGCTTATATTGAATTGTTTGAGTTCTTGGGGAGGGGGAGAAAGGGAGGAAGAGAATTTGGAACACAAAGTTTAAAAAAATTGATGTCAAAATTTCTATTTACATGTAATTTGGGAAAATAAAACTAAATGCATTGAATTATTCTGGACAATAGTTTGGGACTTATAACCAAAGTACTATTAAATTCTGCATGCCACTTGACCCAGTAATACTGCCACTAGTTTTGTTCTCCTAAGAAAGAAAAAAGGGAAGGACTTTTATGTATAAAAGTATTTATAGCAGCTCTTTTTGTGCTGTAAAAGATTTGAAAATTGAGGGAAACCTTATCAATTGGGGAATAGCTGAACAAACTGTAGCATTTAATTGTGATGAAATGTTATTGTGCTTTATGAAATGATGAGGGGGTTGGTTTCAGAAAAAAAAATGCCAAGACTTATATAAACTGTTACAAAGTAAAGTGAGAGGAACTGGGAGATCATTGTGCACAGTACCAGCAATGTTGTAGTGATGATTGACTATGAAAGACTTGGATCCTCTGATTGATACAGTTATCTACAACAATACAGAAGGACTCATGAAAAATCCTATCTACCTCTAGAGAGAGAACTGATGAATCCTGCTTGCAAATTGAAATATATTTTTCCTTATTTTTGCAATATTAAATATTTTACAAAATTTCACATATATGTCTAATATTACCCTGTTTTTCTTCTCAGTGGCTAGGGGAAAGAATGCTAAAACCAAATAAATATTCCATTTACAAGATGGATTTAAATATATGTTCTTTGATATTTACAATGTGACAATTTACTTAACCTCTCTTTATCTCAGTTTATTCATCTGTAAAATGTAGATAATAATAGCACCTACCTGCCAAAGTTGTTAGGAAGATCAAATGAGATAATTGAAGAGTGCTTAGCATAGTACTTGGCACATAGTGAGTGATATGCAAATGTTGTTGCTTTTACTATAAAGAGGAAGTAATTTGCTCAAGGTCAAATAGGGAGTCAGTTGCAGAATGAAAAAAATCAGCAGTATGAATGTTCAGAGTCTAGTGCTTCCATTAGCAAGACCAAAGTGATAGCATGCTCTAAGATAAACAAGTATCACAATGAAAGGCCACAATATGTTGTATTGATGGGGAAGCATTATACTGCATCCTAATTACTGTGTGATAGATAATTTCCCTCCTAGTAATGATTGTACTTTGCACCTTTATTGTAATATACGATTTTAAATCTAAAGAGGCAGTATCTTATTTTTCTTAAAATTCAGTTCTTCTTAGTTAATTAAACCCAATTTCCAAGTTTATGGTTGTGTGGCAAATGACACCATTTGTCATTTATGTCATTTGACTTCCTATTTTTTCACATTGAGTCTGACAGAAAAGAAAGCTCCTAAAATCACACATTGAGAAACCAAACTCCTTTATGATCAATTTTCACCATTTTGTAATAATTCCATATTTCACATTGTAATTTAGGCTTCGTGGTGGCCAAGTGTAAACCTATTTGCTCAACAGTAGAGTTGAAATAATTTCAAGAAGGATTGACAATGGTAAACTAGAAAATGTTCAGAGGAAGATAACCAATGTGGTGATTGTTAATGAATTCATGGCAAAAAAAAAATTGTTGAAATATTTGGATTGGGAATATTTCAACTAGAAAAAATAATGTATGCAGATGTGTGTACATGTGTATACATGCATGGGCATGTTATTACAAATCTGAAGGCTTGTCATAATAAAGAGAAAAATGCTTCTTTTTCTTCTTCTTGGTCCTACCAAGGTAGGAAAAGGAAGATTAGCCTTGACACAAGAAAAAAGAAAACTTCCTTAGAGTTAGTTATGTTAACGTGGCATAGGCTTCTTCTCAAGGTTGGGTCCCTCTTGTAAATTAGGTCATAATGGCTGGTTAACTTTTCTGGCACATTATGGAAGAAAAATACATACACATACACACACAGACACTGATGAGATAGTCATTGAACTGCCGCATTTGCACATTACTATCCAAGTGACCCTGGAGAGACCACTTCAGTGCCATGACTCTTAGTTTCATCATCTAGAAAAAGAGGGCATTAGGTTGGGATCTTTAAGATCACTTCCAGCTCAATATCTAATCTTATTTATTCCTTCCAAATCTGGAATTCTGTTCTCCTGATTTTGCTATGAACTTTTCCCTGGCCAGACTAGATCAAGACTATTCTATACAGTTCTGGGTGCCACATTATGAGAAAAACCTTATAACCAATCATATTAGAAAAACTTAAAATAACAGAAGACATTAAGCCTGTAAAAGAGAAGACTTATGGGTTAATGTGACAGATATCTTCAAGTATGTGAAGGGCTGGCAAGAAGTGGGTAGTTGGAAGCCACTTCTGTTACTTACTAGATATGTGGCCCAGGGAAAGGCATTGGAGTGTCTATGAATCCTAATTCATCTATTTTTAAAATGTGGATAATTATGGTCACCATCTCACAGAGTTGTTATTATTATATGAAATAATTTATATAAAATATATTAAAAACTTAAATTTGTATATAAATAGGAGCTATGATTACTAATAGATACCAAATTCCCATGTGTCAGTGAGGTAGTAGATTCTTGGTCAACTTAGATTGGACCTATGAGGTCCCTTTCAATTCTGAGATTCTGTGAATATGTCTGTGTGTATGTCTGTGTGTAATACACACATATAATTATATATTTGGAATAAATGTATGTATTTGGAATCCAATCAGGCAGGTGTTATTTTTGGTGGACTGACTACAAACGACAGGTTTGAGATATATATATATATATATATATATATATATATATATATATATATATATATATATATATATATTTGCTAACAGAAGTTCTATTAATCTCTCTGGGAACCTAGAGAGGCAGCTACTTCTAGAAACAAACATTGTCTATCTGGTATGAAAATCACTTTCCACCCTGCATTGTTGATGATTTGTACTTTGATGTTTATTGAAAAGTGAGCTGGCTCTCTATACTAATCAAAATATGATGGAAAACAAAAACAAACAAAAAAAATAGAAAGAGCAAGAATGGAAGGTCTTGAAGAAAGAAACCCGCAAGTGACCAGCTATGTACTTCTGATAGTGAAAGAGCTGATTAAATGCCGGGCTGAATTTGGTTTTCAATATGTTAGTGCCAGGAGAGGTTGCTATGTGAATGGCTGAAGCTCTAGGTATTCTATGCATCACAGGTTATGAACCACGATTGAGACAGGGCTCAGACATGTCCATTCATTCCTTATTTATCCAGCACCCAATTCAAACCAGGCTGGCATGTCTTCAAGGCATGCCATCCACTACAATTCTGCTTACTCAAGTGATATTTCTGCAAAACACCCTATTCAAATAATGTACCCCTCCCAGGCATTAAAACCTTGCTAAACCTGGTAATTCAAATGGATTTCTGTTGGGAGGGATACGTATATTAGATCCTATTTGGAAATGAGGGAAATTCAGTTGTGATTACAAAGCTATCATAAAAAGAAAGATATTTCTTTCACTTTTGAAATGTTATTACATGTGACTTTCTCTTTCCCAAGGGTGTTATACAGACAAGATTGTGTATGTGTTTCCAAAGTGGGGGCTATTTATAAAGCCACTCATTTGAAGGTGGCAGGAGCTGAGTGAACAGTTGTCTCTGACAGTCATTGTGATCCCTTCAGCAGCTTTGACAAGGACCTACTTATCAAGGATGGCATTTTTTGATGTCCCTCATGTAAATGGCTACAGAGCCTTAGAGGAGAAGCCCAACATGTAGGAGAACTTGTCATCTGTAGATGCTCATGCTGTTCGAGCTGTTACTAGATATTTTCCTTCCTGAGCTTGTGGGGGGAAGAGGATATGATAGATGGTTTGAAATTAACTCTGACTCTGTGATCTCTCAGAGACAGATATGAACTGAACGCCTTTGTATATCATTGCCATGGACCCTAATTTCCCCTTCTTTGTTTACACATATTAATGTTTCATTTCCTGCATTCACCAAAACAGTCCAAGCCTATATGGGTTGTTGCAAAATACTAATACTGGTTTGAAAGAAGGATAGTACTGATAGGCTGCTGCCTAATGAGTATGTACCAAACATCCTGGCTGATTCTGAGGCTCCTTAGTTGTGTCTCTGTAGAAAATAATAATGTAGGGGAAAAATAACAACCATAAAATGTGCATTCCTCACAGAAACCAAGAAATATCAACAGAAAAAGCATTTCTATGTATTTAAAAAATTCTAGATATGAAAACTGAGACCCAAACAAGGTCATTTGCCCAAGTTCTCATGGCATAGTGTGTTTTCTTTTTTAGACACCATTTGCATAGTTTTAACTTCTAACCTATGTCATCTAAAATGGAAGGCTTTTTTTACGTTTTTCAAATTTTCTTTTGCATTGCTTGAATCAACTTGCAATCCTCTAAGAAATCTGACAGATGTCTGCAAAGGGGTGGGGGAAGAAATGGAAAGAAGAATTTATAAAGTGTCTACTATGTTCTAGACACTGTACTGAGCACTTTACTAATATCTTATTTGAAAAATATGTTTAATTTCCCTCATATAGTCCTAAATCTCCCTATATGTTTGTTTGTTTTTTAGTGTTGTCAAGACATTTTGAAAGGCTCTTTGGATAAGCTTCCCTTTATTTCTCTCCATGTAAGCAGGTTAAAGGATTAAGATTTCTAATTGTCCAGTTGACTGGAAATGGTGACTCTGAAGCTTACCTTGGCATATGTGGGAATTTTTGTTCAGTAACAAATGATATTTATTAAAAATATACAATAATGATGATGATGATAATTATAACTCATATGACATTCTTCAAATTTCTCTTTTTAAAATGCCATCTGCCATAGGTAGTAGGGTTATTTTTCCATTTTCTAAACTATAAAACTACAGCTCACAGAAATGAAGCAATACATCCAACATTACAAAGTCAGTATATGGCTGAGCTAAGACTCCACCTCAGCTCTTTTACCCATGAGTTTGATCTAATTTCATTCCACCACAGGGCCAATTTCAGTAATTAGACATAGTTATACAAGTGGTGAATTCTTCTCTGGACCCTATTATTTAACTGCTGTTCCAACTTCATATATGAGAGAGGGAAAGGGGAGAGTTAGTACATTATTATATTGTTACACACTTATATTCTGTTAGCCATAATATCCTAACAACTCAAATTATAGGACAGTACAAATACCTAAGCATATTTCTACTAATACTCAAAACATTGTTTAAATATTTAATCCATAATATCTCTGGGTTTGTTAAAAGACAATCCTGACATTCCATAATGCTTGGCATGAATTTCCCCTTTCTTGGGAATTGTATCTGTGCCCTTGTGAACATACTCATTGAATGGGAATTCGGGAGATGCTGCACAAGAGAGGAGAATGCTTGTATTTGAATTGCAAATACTTGCTGAAACCATTCAACTCCCTCCAACATTTTCCTGGATGAAAAAAAATGGAGTTTTTCAGGTGCTTGCCATTGAAATACATTTCCTTTAATCATGAGCATCATGAACATAGCTAACAAGAACGTGACATTTCTTGACCAGTGGTGGAGTTTGCTAAAACACATCTCTCTCAGAAGCAATCCCAAACATCATACATTTACTTACTTTTACTTCCTTCAATATGAGCAAGTAAAAAAAAAAAAAGAGATCCGATAGAAAAATAGAATTCATTATGGAACTACCTTTTGTCACTGTTCAAACTTTTTATACTTGTTTCATCAGAATGTGAAATAAAATCTGGCAAGTTGCCATTTTCCTGTTAACACTGAGCTAGAAATATCAGCTGTGCAGGACAATCTGGGTAGAATGTGAACCATGCAGTTTTAGAAGCATGTTTTCAAAAGACATCTCCTTTGTTATATTAAACAGCAAAACTGGTATTAAACAATCTTTATCTCTGTGATAAACCATAGTACTTAAGAGCCAATGGTATGGGTTTAGCTACCAGGAGTATCAATATCTTCTTTGGACTGAAATATTGAGAGAGAAGTTAAACAAGAATTAATAGAAACATAATGAATGGTTAATGAAAGCAACTTTCATCCATTTGGTCTGTGGTTATTCATTGTGGCCAGGAACTGCTACACAAAATATAGGATTGCTCCAGATGTTGCCATAATCACCTATATCTACCAGGAAAAGAGTAGCATTTATGGGGCATGGGCTTTTCTTTAATGCTACAATACCTTAATAGAGTTACAGAGACAAACTATGTAAAGAAAGAGTAAATATCTATACCTGCTGATTGGAATTATATTTAATTTCACTTTTAAATACATGTTGACTGGATAATATTAAAAGTATTGAACCTACAGTAATAACTATTTTTGGTATATAGCAAGTTGGGAAATTTGTTGACATATATAAGAATAAAACTTTTATATTATCCAATGTTCAAATGTTAGGCTAGATGTAACTTTCTGTACCCAGAGGCTAGACATATAGGGGAATGTTAGGATAGAGGGAGATAAATATCTTTATTTTGGGTCGTACTTGTTGGTGACATTGCAGATTGTCGAGGGGGTTATGGAAAGTCTCCAAGGCTCTGAATTACATCACATATCTGTGAGTCTTTTTAAGGCAACAATAAGGCTTTCATTTCTATAACTCTTTTCATCTAAAGATCTCAAAACACTTCACAGATATTGACTTTTTCTCAGTATATCACTGTAAAATGGAGAGAGAAGCTGGGGTTTGATAATATCTACATTTCCATTTCATAAGAGTAACCACACAGGGAAGAGTACAATGGGAGTGACCCAGCTGGAGGTTATGTTCATATAACACTATTGAATTGGACACATGAGGTAGATTTATCTATTTATTTATTTTCCTTTTAAGGGTATTTTTGGATCAGTCATGCCATGGTACAAATCAAATAACTGAATACACAGAGGAGCTTTGGACCCCCTGGGAGAAATTTAGGCATTTGGGAAAATGAATTCCTTTTGGCAGTTCTCTAGAAAGCCTTTAAATTTGCAAGAATAATTCAGCACCATTACTGTGTGGTGAGAATGGGTGTGACTTTCCTTGGTACTGATTTTAGTTAGCATGGGGTGGAAAAGAGAGGTAAGACAATCCCCTCTTTGGAACTCAATTTTCCTTAGATGGGCTAATCACAAAAAATGGTATTTTCTGAAGACTTTGTGAGGGATAGTTCCTTAAATATAACACCCATACTAAATAAATCACAGGTCCCAAGTTCTGTTCCAAGAGCTTCATGTAAAATGAATGCTGTCATGGAAGAGATATTAGTTCACATATCCCTTCAAAGGATGAATGGTCTGTTCTGTGGTGCAACTTAAGCATGGGCTTTATAAAATGAAGCTCTGTGCTCCTGAGCTATAGGATAAGAAGTGCAAGAAAATATCAGGATCATGGATGTAAAGAGTTAAGAAAATAATAACTTAGACATGGGGGTCATTTTAAAACTATAAAATTTATCAACCTATCTTAAAATGAGGTTTCCACTGTCACACTTCACTTGTCACAAGCCCTATTATGTTGTAGGAGTTACAGCACTGAGGAAGGACAGATGCAATTCTGTTTAAGTCTTTAAGCCATGTATTAATATACTTTCCAACATTTCCATCTAGAAATACACAATTCATTTTCACAGAGTTGATCAATGAGATAGTATGGCCAGCTTATTAATACAATTCCAGTTGATGAACTGAAATCTTCTGTCCTTGTCTATATACTCCTTGCATTATATCTTCACTCCTAATTATCTCATTTCTAATTCAATCTTTCCTCTGCAGGATTAACACTTTTATTTATCTATTCAGGTCAGCCCTTAACAATCTTTTTTCAAGCTTCCTTAATCCTTTAGCATTTAAAATACATACAGAATCACAGAGAATATAAAATGTGGGAGACTTTTAACATATACAAAAAAGGCATTCAATTGTTTCTTTGAGACCTTATGTTCTGCATAGTCCAACTGTAATAAATGGACATTCTGATTAAATTAATATCTGTGAGACATTTTAAAACTAGAAAGAGAGACATATGGATGCAATATTTTCTATAACAATATTATTCAGCTGGTAAATGAGCTGTGTGCGTGTCAACCTTACTGGCCTCTTTCCTCATCCTTCTTAGAGATGAGTACATAGATGTGCATACCCACTGTAGTAAGAAGTTTAAGTAGATGGCTGAAGACTTACATCTTTGAAAATTTCCATACATATGGAATCCACTGGGATTTTCTAATGGATATTGAAGTGAGGAAGAATACAACTGGCTTTAAACACCCCGGTTTTTTTCTAAGGCTATGGAGATTGGCAAAAAGATGGTCAGTTACAGAGAATATTAATGGATTGTATATATTTTCCCATGAATATTGTAGCAAAAGACTACACATACTCAGTTATTGATTCAATGTTATAGTTGTTAAATGATCACAAAAATGGAAACGTAAGTGCTTCAGAGGAATCATTATTGAGTAGGTAGAAATGAAGACAACAAAGATTGAAAGAAGTAAATGTATTAAAATTATTTTCTTCTAAGTGACCAAATCACAAAGACTGAGTTCATTCTTTTATAGAATGAGAGAATGGGAAATCTTTTGAATGGGAAAGTACCTGTGAGATCATCTAGAAAAATATTGGTTATTTTATAGTCTAGGAAACTCAAGTAAAACATAATTTGATAGAGAATACATAGATAGTTGTAGACCTGAGACTGGGTCCTGACTTCCTGGGATGTTTTCCTACCCCCATTATAAATACTTGTTTTACCCCTTCCAATCCAGAGAAAGGGGAAACCAAGAAAAGAGAGATACTGGAAATGTATCAGTTATCCATAGGTGAACATTTCATAAAAAGATATCAGTAATGCCCTTTAAAGCTGATGCTTTTTTTCCCTATTCCCTTTTGAAATATGCATCATCCATATTACCATCCCAATTCAACACTGAACAAAATTAAAATTTAGAGAAATTAATTGAGTAATTCAGAATCAAAGAGCTAGTATGTTGATAGAGGTATGATTCAAACTTCCAACTCCCACAAACCTTCCTCTATACCATCAGTAGTCATATTGTCAAAGTTGCATAAGCCAGAGCATCATTCAAATAAAAAACCCAGCATGCTTGATGAGTTAGCAGATCAAGTAGTAATCACAGTCAAAGTCCAAATTTTCAAAAGGAACAGTAATAAATTGAAGATTAGCACAAAACCATCATCATATTCCAGGGTCAGTAAATCCCAACCTGGAGAGACCAGAATTGAGAGAGGTAGCAAACATGTTTATTCAGATTTCATAAGTCATAGTCTAAGAGCTGATCAAAAGTGGGGCAGGAATGGGGACATTAAAAGAGAGTTAACTAGAATATGGGAGCTTAGTACATCTAAGATAACATTTTTATTGTACATATTGCCTAGACCTCCACTTAGCTAAATACAACATGCTTGATAAAATTTTAGGGGATGAGCCATGGGTATGAATAACTTATCATGAGACATAGAGCCAGTGTCCCAGTACTGGGTCTTGTACATTGATATTAGGAATTCTTCAAAGTTCAGGCCTTTATAGAATAGATAAAGAGCTCTTAGCTCCCATGCAAATACTTTGGAATACAAAGATATGTGGAAATAGTCTGAGTTCTTAGGAAGTTCACAATCTAATGGGAGAGATGATATAGTAAAAAAAAAAAGTATTAAAAACTATATACAAAGAAGCACATATTTTATCTTGGAGGTAGTCACAGAAAGAAGGAATTAGAATTAAAAGTAACTAATGAAGATGGTAGGATTTTAGCCGAGGCTTGAAGGAAATCAGAGAAGATAAGAAGTAGGTGTAAGGAGCAAGACCATTCCAAACATGGGGTGAGGGGAAATTGTCAATGAAAATGTACTGAGTAGGGAGATGGAATGTGTTATGTAAGGAATAGGTAATAAACTAATGTCACTGAATCACAGAATACATGAAAGGGAATGAAGTGTAAGAAGACTGGAGAGGGCACTATATAGTCTCAAAATTTACAAGATTATTATAGCATTGAGTATTTCATTCAAGGGGAAATCATTTAGTGTCATTGGAATTTTGACACCTTTTGTACTTGGAGTTTTTTATAGGCCACATTGGAGTATTGATGAGGATTAGATCTTCCAGGTTTGGGTCTATTATTAACCCCTATTTGACTCTAGCTTTTCCTTGACCTCACTATTCCACTAATCTATATGTTCTAAAACGTCAGTATTACCTAAGACCTCCCCCTTTGTGCCCCACAAGTATTTTGCTGATTACTGATTCACTCCTGTGTTTTACCATTGCCACTCCACTGAGGCCAACTTTATTTCCTTCAGCTTCCATCTTATCCAGGAATTCTTTACTATTCCACTGATGCCTCTCCTTGGTGCCATCTCTTAGGTTAAGTGAATCCCTACTTTCCTTAGACCATTATTCCTTTGTTGGTATAATTGCCCAGAAAGGCCATGGGACCATGCTAGGTTCTGGGGAAACTGACAGAATCTCTCTTTCTTTGCTCAGTTTCTTTCTCATCCTCTAATATTTGTTGGTCTCCTTTTCTTTTTCTCATTTTTGAGGATCAGGCCAAAATTCAAGTATTTTCACTGAAATATCATCAAGGTCAGAAAAAGAAGCCTCAATATGGTATCACTGAAAATGTTCACAGATTTTAGAGGGAGATATCTTCTATGCCAGACCAAAGACCTCATGCTTTCACCTTATAAGATGGTTTTAAATTTCACCAACTTGATCTGCCCTACACTCTCTATAAATATTCCTATTTCTCCTCCTCCTCCTCCTCTTCATCTCCTCATCATCAAGGGAACATGTCAAAGTACACAGAGAACCAATATTAAGGTCATGAAGAAATGGATTCAAATACAAATTTTTATACACATTGGTTGTGTAGTACTGGTTATCTCAAAATCATAAGTACTACAGACAGTTCCTTATGCCTTTGTGTCACAGAAAATTTGGAATTAGTATTGGCTAAAGGTTTTTTAAACTTGAAGTTCTCTAGATTATTACACAAATGGAATAACAGGTTTAGGCAAATAATAATGACAACAAATAATAACTGCAAAAGCATAGCTGACATTTATTTGTATATCTTGATGATCTGGCATGTCCTTTTGCCTCTGCTTTGGCTGAGTAGAGGAGATTATTTTTGAGTTAAAGTGGTGTGCTTCAGAGTTGAGGTATTTATAAGACTGGGCAGCAAGGAGTTGATTTATAGTATCAGAACAGTGTCTCACACTGTTCATTTTTTGTGAGTCTTTTTGTCTTCTCTAGAGAGTGTCCATTCAATTTGGGTGTTCTTGAAAGGATAACAACCTTCTCGTAAATGATACTTTAATCCCTGCTTGTAGGTAGAGTATTTGAACTAGGTGCTGGATTAAATCAATTATATTATGAGAGGAAGTTACAAGTAATTACGCATAGCTCCAAGATAGGTAACATCTACTTTTATCTGAGAAGAGATTATATAAGTGATGATGACGATGATGTAATAATGTTTGACCCTGTCATTTCTTTGGTATAGGGAACTTCAATTGAGAACAAAAGGCTCATGCATACCAGCAAATGTTCTAAAAGTTCTATTTTAGTCTTAGAGAGTTACTTAGGCCACTTAGACATTGTTACTTGTCTAGCATCAATTAGCCAATAAGTACCTGAGACAGGATTTGAACCCAGGTCTTCCTCTCTCTAAGACTGACTCTACATTATATTATGTTACTTCTAATCAGAAACACCTAATTGTTACCCCCAAAAAATGCCAACCAATAAGTCCTATCTTCAGAGTGCTGGAAAAGGTACTGTTAATCAATCAAGCAATAAGAATTACCATATGACAGGCAATGTACTTAGCAATGGGGTTATTAAGAGAGTTTTAAGAAACAAATGAAAAATGGACTCCATTCTCAGTCTACAATCTAGTAGGGAAGATCAGAGATGTAGATACTTATAAGACTAGATGTCTATTAGTAGGGCATTAAAGAGGTGCTCTGAGAATTTAGAAAAGGTAGAAAACTCATGTCTAATATGGGGCTGAGTGATAGTGATGAAAGGGGATTACATCAGGCTTCAGGGAACAGGTGGAATTTGAATTGAGCATTAAAAAGTGGATATATTTTCAATAAGGTAAGGAGGCAAGTGAGTATATCATAGGATAAGAAAAGATATGGACAGTGATGCTGATATTGACTTAGCTTCTATTTATTGATGTAACATGGTAGTACTATAAGAGGCTGAAATTAGCCCTGGGCACCCCGAATGGGCTGTCCCTCCCCCAGCGTGACTGCTCTCCCCAAAACTGCCCCAGGCCCATAAGCCTTGTGTGCCCATGCCCTGCTTAGTGGAGATATGCACAGGAAGCCTCAGGCATGTGCCAGCTTCCTCTGCCCAGCCTCCTGCTCCAGGTGCACCCAGCACAGGGGCTCTGCACAGCCTGGGGGCACCAGTGAATTAGCTTGGTGTGAGTGGGCAGCTCAACCTGAGTTTTAGGTGAGAAAGAAGAGTTTATTATTTAGAAGCTCAGATGCAAGGGGTAGGGTGGAGACTGATTGTAAGAGATAAAAAGCAGAGGACTGAGAGAGAAGAGGAGAGACAAGGAGGTGGCTGACAGAGAGGGAGGTGAACCAGACCGAGTGAGACATGGCTGCAGCAGTGGAGCATCCTGACACACCCACAGGTGAGAGATGAGGGAAGAAATTTCATGGTGGCAGGGAGAAAGTTAAAAAGCAGTCAGGTCATATTTTTCCTTGTATTTACATCTTTCTTATCAGTCTGGGAGAAGCAGTTGGGGGATTTATTTTTTAAACAGCCCTTTCAGACTGGCTTAGGAAGCTAACAACCCCACAGACAGCTAGCTAGCTAGCTATCTAAATTTTTTCATTATTAATATAGGGATCTATAGGCAGAGAGTGGAGTGAACAATAATGTCACCCTTTAGCCCTTTTCTGTATCTCTTACTTGCACATATGGCACTTCATGCTGTCATATTTCTCTGTGTTTGCATTCATATGTCTCCTGAATTTTATTGTAAGGTCTTGGATGGAAGGAGTAATTCATTTCTTTGTAAACATTTATTTAGTGACTATTAAATTAAAGGCATTGTGCTAGACACTCAGAAAACATAGAAATGGCATCATCCTTACCCTCTAGAAACCTGGGACACAATAACTTAGGTGGAAATGTACTGTGGGTCGGGTGTTCAATAACCATCTCTTAAACTTCTCAAACTTCTTGATATCTCTGTCACAGAACCTAGAAATTACTTAAGTGATACACAGATACTTTTAAAAGTCATAAAATTTAGCATCAGAAAGGATCTAAGAAATGTTATACATAACCACCCCTCCCATTTACAGATGAGGAAATTGAAGCAGTAAGAAATTAGATGACCTTCCTGAAAAATCCCAAAGCATTAATTAGAAGTCATGGTTCTAACTCAGATCTTCTGATTCCAAACCTGGTGTATTTTCTACTGCATTTTGCTTGACCTATTTTATAGGCAATAAGAGCTTTCATCAGCAGCCAAGGTCATTGTATTCATCAAGTTATCTCACCTGTCCCTTATATTTTATATCCTTATTACATCGTTCAGGTTGAAATGGCCACTACTTAAACCCTAGATTCACTCCTATAGGAAAAATTAGACTCCACAAGCACTTAGGTCGTAGAGCAATCAACTACTCTGGAACTAGCTAAGTTTTCCATTTATCCTGAGGACATTTTATGACCCTCAGAAACAAATGCCAAAGATTTATCTATGCATGGAGATGGAATTCCTGATGATGTAGGGAGTGCCCTTGGATAAATAAATAAGTGTGGGTACATAAGCGCCATTAAAGGCTGTTGTATCTTTTATCTCAGACTGATTTCTGCTTCTGTTTTGCCAGATATTTTGGTAACTAATTGTATTTCTACTGATTATACTGTCATATAGCCTTCTAAACTACTATCTGAACATTCCCTATACCTTACCCCAAATGAGCCTTTTGCTCTAATGGAGAATCCATAAAAATGGTAAAATTGTATAATGGAAATAATACTTATCACTTTCCTTAACCTCTCTGAGCCTGTATTTTCTCAACTATAATACAGAAAGAAATATTCAACAACCTCATGAACATGTTTTGAGGAACCATTTATTAAACCTCCTTGCCCAAGCAGTCTTCCTCTCCTTCTGCCCCAACCCAAAGATTTTCCTATTCTATACAGGTCATTGTCTAACATATTCCCTGCAAAAACTAGAAAATAATAGGGATTATATATTGTTATTTACAATACAATGTCATAAAAGTACCTACTCAGGAAGGAGATACCAGAAGGAAACTTGGCCACAAGGTATTTATTTCCCTTCCCTGTTTCATGTGTGGAAGCTTATTGTGTCAAGATAATGCAACTCAGGGGTTCACCTGGAGATTGATTAAAACCCATAGAATTGGATAAGGCGACTGACTTCAGACTGGTTTACTAGATTGTAAGCAAATCTGGCTGGTACTTAAGAGAGTACTTAAGAAGGTATTGTTCTCAGAAGCTAAAAACTTTGAACTTTACATTAAGACCACCTTCAGGTCCAGTGAACCAATGAATTTGAATGATGCTAGCCAATCAGCTTGAAGAATCTCCCATTTCTGGGAGGGGAACATGGAAAAGGAAGTGCGCACTCTCCAGAGAGTTCTTCCTTTTTTGGTGAGAGAGATCGGCGTGGTGGCAGAGGACTTCAGAAGTGGGAGGTCAAGGAAGCCTAGCATTGCCAGGCTATAAGAAATCTGTTCTCAATCTTTCTCTTTCTTTTACTATCTTTTAATAAACCCTTAAAAACCCTAAATTCATTTATCAGTGATTTTAGTCAGTTTCCGCCAAAAACTGGGGGGACAGATTAGAACCCACATTTAGAATATTAAAATACACACTATGATACCCAGTACAAAAAAGGGTGTCCCTGTTTTTTTAAAATAATACTTGACTATTTGGGCCCCCAAAATAAATCTCACTTTCCCCTGAATCTATTGTTAGTCAACAACATTACCCTGGCTCTCATCTGGGAGCTTATAATTATTGAATCTGGAGCTAGCCTAGGTAATACCAGAGGAACTATAAATAGTGCTTAGAGGTTGCTATAAAAGCTTTTTAATTTGTTACTCTATAGCTTATTTCCATTGTGCACTGTTTGCCAAAAATGTGCTTTCTCTAGTATGTGATAGGGAGAAAACAGGCAGTAGAGTATGCATGTTAACAGTATATGTTACAAAAAGGTCTTCCCCCCCCCCAGCATTACCAGGGTACCTCCAGCATGCAAAACCCAGAGGATCTTAAAGACATTGTGTATAATTCCAGAGAACTCACAGATCATTCTGAGAAGTAGGTGTGTGAGCATGTGTATGGTTAAACAGTTGGCCAGTTATTTGGAGAATAATTGAGGCAACATTGTAACTTCCAGTCAAATGCAGGTATTAGTCCAACACTCACCTGGAGAGCCACTCCTGCCTTCCCTTTCTTTTCTCAGTGACCTGCAAAAGAGAATAATGAGGAGGTAACTATTATCACTTTTTTTTTCCTCATGGAACAATCCAAGTTCCAGGAAGTACAGATGAAAGAAAATAACAACTTTCAATCACCATTCACCATAAATTGTGCCTATAAATCATTCTGATTTATTCCTAATAGTGGGTTTGTGGTTTTATAGATGCTTTTACCACAGAGACCTCTGAAGGTAGGAGCTGATTGTGAATGCTAAGCCACACTGCTTTTCAGCAATCTGAGAGGAATACAGTTTCCAAACCCTTCAATTTGCACATTCCAAAGAGGCTCCCCAGGAGCTTTATAAATCCTCCAACTTTTACAGTCTTATGACTGATTCCCTTGTCCCCTGATATAGTTATATACCCTTTAACAACTCTCTAATAATGCCAGTGCTTGCTAGATTAAACCTACTGACTCATAAATCATTATTTTTCAATTACAATAGAAGCTCCAACTAAACCTTGAACATAGAAGGAAGTGGTACTACAATGGGGGTAATGTTCTACTGGAGGTCCATGGGAACAGGCCCTTGACTATTCATCTCCTTAACTGGAGACCTAATCCTGTAATAGGTATATTAATCATGATTTTCCATTTATTCAACTTTCCCATCAAAACTTGATTTACAGATCTTACCCTCTTCCTTTAGCCCCAAGATGGTTTTTGTGACCCTGTATCTTAAATGTCACAGAGGGCACAGGGAAGGAGTTGATATTTTTTACCCAGTGATTTGATTGGAGGGATCTGGTACCTACTTTGAAAAAGTTCTCATTGATGGGAAGTCAAAGAAATGACCATCACTTAGGGAATGATTAAACAAGCTGTGGTATATGATGGTGATGCAATATTATTGTCATACAATAAATGACAAGCAGGATGATTTCAGAAAGGCCTTGAAAGAATTGTATGAACTGATATATAGTGAAGTGAGCAGAACCAAGAGAACATTGTGCGCAGAGACAGCAATACGGTACTGTTTGACAAACAACTGTGAATGGCTTAACTATTCTCAACAATAAAACGCTCCAAGACAATCCAAAGGACTATTGATGAAACATACTATCTGGCTCCAAAGAAAGAACTTATATTGATGAAACACAGACTGAAGCATGTGATTTTTCACTTTCTTTCATTTTTTTCTTTTATTCAAGTTTTCTTGTAAAAAATGACTAATATGTTAATGTTTTACATAATTGTACATGTATAACCCATATCTGATTGCATACCACCTCAGGCAGTGGGGAAGAGAAGGAAGGATAAAAATTGGAACCCAAAACTATAAATAAAAATATTTATTACTTTAACAAAAACCAAAATAAATACAATGTAGATTATAGATTCAATGAATTAATGTCAAAACTGAAAAAAAAAATTCTCATAGGATCTTCAACTCTTTAACTTCAGAGCCTGAACACACATTGTTTTTTTCTCCATTTGAACTAGCCTCTCCACAGCATGTGGCAGAGAGGCTGGCTAGGTCCAAAATGAGATAAACTTAACTTGTCATAAATGTAATTTGTCATTGTGGCCAGGTTCTTTTATTCCCTCTGGTTGTAACTTAAGAACACATAAATATATGATAGTTCAGAGCTTAAAGATCATCCAATCCATTCCCCTCTCATTTTGTAGAGGAGGGAAGCAAAGGCTAGAATACAGAAGTCCCTTTCCCAATGTCACACAGTCTGCTGAATAAGTAGAATTCAAACGCAGATTTAATTCCACATACAATCCAATTTATACTGACATTGCTATACCACTGCCTAGATAGACATGATTTTATCCAGCCATGTTCCATTTGAATTAGAAATTCTTCGCACATTCTTACAATTAACTATGAACCACCCTAACTTCCACTTTCACTCATCATCCCCACCATGACCACCACCACCACAACCAGTAACAGGATCAACAAAGGTTCTATGATAATTAGATACTATCCTTGTGAATTAAATTAAGAAAAACATAGCTCAAAATTCAGGGACCTCCCTGATCTGGACACAACCTATCCTTCCACCTTTATCTCACATCACTAACCAATTTATATTCTATTCTACATTGGAATTCCCCAAGCAAACCATAAAACAAAAGCCTTTGCTCATGACATTTTCCCTTCCTGGTATACATCCTCCCTATTCTGGACCCAACAAAACTTACTCATTTTAAAGGACTAATACAAATCTTATTTCATTCATGAAGCTAACCTTAATCAAACCAACCAGAAGGGAATCCCAAAGGACCTCTCCATGATCCAAACTCCCATGTCAGTATCCATACCTTTCATGTACCACATTCCATAAGCTGTCTTGTATTTTAGTTATTTTCAGTCTAGATCTTTTGCCCTGTAGTACATTATATACTTTTTGATGTCAGAAACCATGTCATAAACATCAGTGTGTCCTTCCTCAGCATCTTACAATGGGTTCTCAAATAGTGCTTTTAGAATGGAAAAGTGGATAAATTAAAATAATTTAGCTTGGACTAAAAGAAGAAACCTAAGTAGTTCTGGTCAGATGAAAAGAACAAATTAACTAAATTCAGACTTTATCACCACCTTTTCCCTACCCACAAATACACACACACACACACATATCACGACTCCCACCACCACCCCTCCCACTATTTCCAAGACTTACAATAGCAAAAACTTTGGGGGTACATTATCTAACCTAGCTATTGAGCTCAGTGATCTCTGAGTAGCCTCTAGGGATAACTAAAGTTTTACAAGACTAATCTCATATGGTATATAATATATGATGTCTGTCAATTCTACTTTGGAATTATTTAATAAATTATTTGATTTGATTTAATTAAAACCTGATATCAACTTATTTCATCCAAAGTAGTCAACAAACTCCCTTCAATTTTGAACAAGTTATGTTCCCAAATGGTAATAGGAATGAATGAGGTTCTTTGTTTCATGATAGCAGCAGATATTTATAGCCACCACTTACTATGCACAAGGACTAAGACTTTTTATTCTTTCACCAAACTGGGCAGTATATTATTCTATGTAGTCAATAGTCCAGGCTTTACTACATGAAGTAACTGGGAAGCTCTTCTGGTTCTGATTGGCCATATGGGCCATCTCAAGCTACAACTACGTAGCAGAGTAGATAGAATACTGGACCTGGAGGAAAAAAGATGAGAGTTCCACTTCATCCTTAAACATCTGCTATACAACTCTGGACAATTCACTTAGCATCTGCCTTCCTCAGTTTCTTCAACTATAAAATAGGAATAATAATAGCATCTACCTCCCAGGGTTATTGTGATAATGAAATGAGATTATATTTGTATAGCAGTCAGCACATTGCCCAACAAATAGTAGGCATTTAATAAATGTTTGTTTTTCCTTCCCTTCCCCCTTTCTCTATAAGCCCAAATCATACTGTCATCTCCCAGTTTTTGTATGAGACAGAGTTGGGTACAATTGATAATACTAAAGTCCTTTCTCTGGTGCTGAACAATCTATTTAGACTAGAGGGTGGATGTGAGGGTCAAAAGAGGGCATTTTCAGAAGAAGATATAAACTGACAGATTTAGGGAGCTCAGGAAAGTGCTGGAGGAAAAAGAAATTATTGGCAATGACTGTAATGTGCGGTAATGTATTTTATTCTACTGGATTCTGCCAAGAGAAATTCATATGTGGAGCCAACCAAATGGACTCCAGAACACAAACCAAACCAGCTTTTAAGAAGATTATTACTAAATCTGAATTTTAGAGAGAAGAATCAGTTAATTTACTTAAAAAAGTAACTGCATTGACAAAATAAATGGGAAAATCTAACAGAATTTATGAACTTGGTGAGAATAGAAGGCCATTTCTGTATAGTAGGTATAATAAAGGAACTGTTAAATGAATAACTACTGCATGCTGTATTTAAATATATTCTTTTTTTCTGGAGGGTAAGTCCATAGCCTATCTGCTAATGAATGATATAGACAACACAAATTCTTTTCTACCTATTGTTCAAACAAATCTGTTGCATAAACATAACTTCAGAAAGAAATGACAATAATTTGTTCATGAGGCTGTGTCTATGGCTGTTGGAGAGTATAGGGGCCACTATGCCTAACTAAGTGGTTCTACACTATTTCTGATACTTACTAGCAATGTGACTCCAAGCAAGTCATTTAACTAATTTCGATCTCAGTTTTCTCATCTGTAAAATAGGGAAGAAAGACAGAATAGTTTAGTAGATAGAAGATTTGTCTAAGGAATCCATAAGCCCTATATTCAGGCCCTTTTAACACACATTAGCAATGTAACCACAAGCAAATGACAACTTCGCTCAGCACCTCAGGGAAAATCTTTAAGATTATACTGGGAGCTTCCCACACTGATGAAATCACAATTCTCTCCCAAAGGGGGAAAATAAGTATAATAATGCTTGAATTGCCTACCGCAGAGAGTTTCTGTGAGACAAAAGCTGTGTAACTATAAAGTGCTATATAAATGTGAATAGGTTGTACATGTGTTTTTATACATGCTAGCAGAGCACTGTTTTTTTTTTATTTTTTTTATACCTTCAGATAATCTGCTAATTCTATTACTGTGAATTTGGTTGCTGATGTTGATGGCAGTAGAAATGGACTTAATGCTGATATTTTTTGGGGGGGTGGAACTGTAGCTCTGCTCTAACTCAAATTTTTCCCATTCACATGAATACATCTTTGTTTCATTCTGAACAAACTTTACTAACAGTTATGTTTGACAATAAATTGTGTATTTATATTACTTATGCCTATTGTATTATTATACTATTATATTATAATATATATTATTTATATCATTAATACTAATGGTAAACTAATACTAAATATTATTAATACCAAACATAGTATTATAGTATCTATGGAATCCACTTAAATTAGAAGCTTTAGCACCAGGCTTTGGACATTAAGAATTTATTAAAGCATACCAGGTATTAGTAAAAAGAGAGCATGTGGAGTTCAGAAAATTAAGAAAAGGCCTATCTGGCATAGAGTTCCAACCTGGTCTAGTTCTTCCTCAAGTCTTCCACCACATGTCTGCTTCAGCCACAAACTGCGTGTGGAAGCTTTTTTATAGGTCTGGAGGAGAGATTGTCCTTACATACTGCTTCAAGCTGATTGGCAATTGGTTCACAGGACTTGAGGGTGGTCTCCTGTTGAGTTCAAATTCCTTAGCTTCTTAGAACAATACCCTCTTGAGGGCTGGCTATGTGTGGTTACAATCTAATTAACTTTAAGTAGGTTAATCAGCAAAGTCAATCACTCTCAGTCAGTCTCACTTAATTCAATCAGTTCTAAGTTAATCTCCAAGTGAGGCTTTTGGGCATTTGCCAAATCCCATTATTTTCTCACATAGTATAGTATAGTACCTATGGAATATAGTATTATTTATATAATATAGAGTATTACACATAGCAAAATTAGTATCAGACATGTAATTTCATTGGTGTAGGACTTTCCTAGATAAGAACATTTCTTCTATTATGCAGATCAGCACTTTCTCTGAAATTTGCAGCATAGTCTCAGTAAATAGCCAATGGCATGCAAAGGTTATGTGAATCACTCTATGTTTCATAGCCAGTATGTATCAGAGGAGAGTTTGGAACCCAAGTGTTTCTGACTCTGAGGCCATCTCTCAATCTACAATTCCTCTCTGAGTCTGTCACAGTAGAAACTTAATGACTGTTTTTCCTGTTGTTGTTGAACTGAATTGAGATGGAAAATTTGGTCCTGTCTGTTGGAAATAGATAATTCAATTTAGCAAAAGGCAAAATTTCAAATCAAGATGTTTAAATGTCTCTGAAAGATTTTTTCTAGCAGCTTACCACTTCTCTCCTAAAATGTGAATTTTATGGAGGCAAATGTATTCCCTAAATTCAACATTGACATTATATACTTTCATACTTCCAAAGAGATTTCAGTTGAAAACTTCCTAACAAAATTAGAAGTGTCAAGTATAAAACACCAACCAGGACAGTGTTCCTTCTATTGGAATGGTCATGAAATAGACAGAATAATTACGTTGCGATGGGCAAGATATTAAACTTCCATTCAGTGCTCAGACTTACCCTAAATCAGTCAATTACTTTTTGATTGTCAAGCCATGTGGAATTCCAATCTTTCCTTGACTGAGATGATCTTCCTTGACTTTTAGTATCCACATAAACTTGCCCTGAGACCAAACTTCCTTCACAGAACTGGAAGGAAGAGAAGCCATCATTTTCCTCTGCCCCACATAGAGTTTGGCTACTACTCCTTTGACAATGCCTTTCATATCTAAGCTTAAATTTTAACATATGGATAGAATAGGTCTATGCAGTGAATTATTCATTTTTAAAAAGGCATGACAGATTTTCCATCAATGACTTTTTAACCTTATTGTTCACCGGGGGAATGCAGTAGTGTTGTGGCTGATCAATTCCATAGGCTAAAAAATTTTAGTGAATAAATAAGAAGACAACCTTTGTCCTTAATAGGCCATAAAACAATAGAAGTTATGTAACATGATAGTTTCTGACTAGGAGAAATGTAGTACTTTATTTCTTCATTTCAGTATCATAATACTTTTAACAGGATGGATGGATGGATAGATATTATTGTTGTTTATTTGTTTGTTCTTTGTTCTGGAAGAGGACCATGACATTAGGGTGATGCCATGACTTACCCTCATTTAGATTTAAGTGAGGGAGAACTATGCAAGGTCAACAACCTCACTTTGTCCTCTGGAGCCATCTGGGTATAGTGGCAATATAGGTGTCAGGTCAACTGGAGATGACCTGAAATTGGCAATTGGGGTTAAGTGACTTGGTCAGGGTCACACTGCTACCATGAGATTTGAACTCAGGTCCTCCCAACTTCAGGGCCAGTAATATATACATTGCCTCACCTACTTTCCCCAGATGGACAGATGGAGACAGAAAGAAAGAAAGGAAAGAAGGAAGGAAGGAAGGAAGGAAGGAAGGAAGGAAGGAAGGAAGGAAGGAAGGAAGGAAGGAAGGAAGGAAGGAAGGAAGGGACGGACAAAGAAAGAAGGGGAGGATGGAATGAAGGAAGGGAGGAAGGAAGGGAGGAGGGAAGGGAGGGAGAAATGGATAGGGACTGGGAATAGAATTTCATTGTATAAGGAATTTTAAGGTAAATAAACTTCCTATATTAATGCAGGTTGGTAACTTCTCTGAAACTTAGAGACATAAAATTGCTTGGGACACAGACTTTACTGGACTTGAACAGGTTAACCTTTTAGAGGCGGGAAACTCAGGTCTTTATGTTTTCGAGGATAATTCTCTATCCAACTATATATATATATATATATGTGTGTGTGTGTGTGTGTGTGTGTGTGTATGTATGTATGTATATATGTATATATATAAATATATACACATACACATACATATATATGTATGTATGTGTGTGTGTCATTGAAATTCTGGGAGTCTATTGGGTTTTAGTTATAAAAGAGGACAATCATATATTTATTAGTGGTTTCGATAGTTGTTTTGCAACTCAAATTAGCTAATGTATGTGCAATACCTTTAAAAACATTTAATACAGGGCAGCTAGATGGCACAGTAGATAAAGCACTGGCCCTGGAGTCACAAGAACCTGAGTTCAAATCCGGCCTCAGACACTTAACACTTACTAGCTGTGTGACCCTGGGCAAGTCATTTAACCCCAATTGCCTCACCAAAAACAAACAAGCAAAAAAAAAAAACCCTTTAAGACACTATAAATGCCAGCTATTATGTTAGTGAGCTACCTAATTATCTTAGATTTGTTTAATTTACTTAAGTTCATTTTACAAAGCCAAAGATAAAAACAAAATAAAGGAAGATTCTTTATTCCCAGGTTGAATTATTTTTCTCCTGTGAATGTAAGAGAAAAGTATAGAATGGTCATGATGACAATGATGACAACAATTATGACAATGAATTGGACATCAGGAAACATGAATTCTATTTCTTTGGCACTGCTCAGTCATGATATCAAGCAAGGGCCTTCACTTCCCTAGGTCTCAGTTTCCTTATTTACATAACAAACTTCAATGACCCAAAACTATATAATTTAGCCTAGTATTGGGGCCCTGTTCCTATGATTGCTAAGTGGCTTCATTGAATGTTGATCCATTTAAAAAGCAGTCTTAAGAGGACTGATTAATTTTGAGAGCTCTCAAAATGGGGGAACCTTCCCACTTTATGCACCCTCCATAAACTAAACTAAACTAAACTGAAACATAGTTATGTTTTGTTTTGTTTTTTACAAAGGCAATTTTGCATTAATTGTAGATTAAGTATTGAAATCGAAAAAGGTATTATTTGATAGGAATAGCTTAGGTATGAAGAGATATGTCCACTTAAAGTGTCTATCAAAATGAATAATATTGAAAGGGTTTACATGATTGAACATGAACATATATTCCCCTACCTAGTCAGGGAGGGGAAGGGAAGGGAAGGAGTGATAGAATTTGGAACTCAAAACTTTAACAAAAACCAAATGTTAAAAATGTGTTTTAGCATGGAATTGAAGGGAAAATATATTAAATAAATGAATCTTATAACATTAAAAAAATAAATTGTCTGCCATTATCATCAAAGCTGTCCTACTGTACAAACTAGGAAACATTCTTTTATTCACTAAAAGCTTTTTATGGGTAATATTGCATTGATTGCATTGACCACTCAAATACAGCAAAGCCTCCTCTGTGAATTCCATTTCAACACCAAAAACACTGGTCTACAGTTT
Organism: Dromiciops gliroides; assembly: GCF_019393635.1. Lineage (NCBI taxonomy): Eukaryota > Metazoa > Chordata > Mammalia > Microbiotheria > Microbiotheriidae > Dromiciops > Dromiciops gliroides. Next base: position 106,024,665 of record NC_057862.1, on the reverse strand, counting down.
TGACCCTGTAGAGTTAATGATGAAAGACATCTCTTTCCTCTCAGTTGGGAGGTGAAGGACTACAGTTAGAATGTGGTGTATGATGCTGTAAGCAATCATTGTATCTGTTAGTGTGACTTAATTGTATTTCTTTATTATAATTGTTATGCTTGAGAGAGAATAACCATGGTGCAAAAACAAAATATAAAGTTGATGCTTATTGCATCAACTATGATGTGAAACTCGGTGTGCAGTACACATAGTTATCTTTTAGGCACAGATTTTGTGTTAGCTCCATTAGCCCAAGGTCCCCAGGCCCATCTTGGCTCACTGTTCTTAATCAAAATTTCTCAATCATTCTGTATTCATTCTCTGTGACCCTGGATGGTTGTAACACCTCCCAATCTGATGTCTTCTTCAAATATATTTAATGTGACAGCTATTTTTCTTATTTTTCCACTACATTAATAGGTCCATTAGATTTGGCTAGATTTTAGCTGTATATTAAACCTAGAAGCAAGGGTGAGTGTGAAGAGAAAAGTTGCAAAGAGATGAATGAATGAATGAATATTTTATATGCATATATTACATTGTTTTTGTTAGTTTTTAGTTAGTTCCTACTCTTCATGATTCCATTTAGGGTTTTCTTGGCAGAAATTCTGGAGTTGTTTGCCATTTTCTCCAGCTCTTTTAAAAGATAAAGACTCTGAGGCAAACAGGGTTAAGTGAAGTGCCTAGGGTCATACAACTAGTAAATGTCTGAGGTCAGATTTGAACTCAGGAAAATAAGTCTTCCTGTCTTCAGACATGGTACTCTATACAGTATGGCACCTATCTTCCCATATATTAAATAGATAGATAGATAGATAGACAGACAGACAGACAGACAGACAGACAGACAGACAGACAGACAGACAGATAGATAGATAGATAGATAGATAGATAGATAGATAGATAGATAGATAGATAGATGATAGATATATACATGTTAGATAGTAAAAACCAGATATACATGGGTAAATATATATATAATATACATGTATAAATACCCTTGTTTATATGTATGCAACTCCACAACCATACACGTGTCTCTCTACATATTTTTATATGTACATATGTATGTATAGATGTATGTGTATATATATATATATATATACACACACACACATATTTATCAGGACTATATTAATGGAAATATACATATGTAATACATATATATACACACACATATATGAATGTATACAAACATATAAATGTTTCTGTGTGTATGTATATACATTCATGAATTGGGGCAAGTCTGAGAATTGAGTACCAAGTGCACTTACAGTAAAACATAAAATGATGATAGAATAATGATACTACTGTTAGGAGGAGATGCAATGAGTAACTCAGTAATAGGGTGTCTAATCCTCTCAGTTGTTTGTTTATACATGGAGATGCTTTGTGATTAATCAGCCTATAAGTCTCATCTATTCTTTTACCTTTTGATCTCTGAATTTTCTAGCCAAGGAAAGGTCCTATGGTCATACAATGAAAACATGCCAATTGTGCCATTCTTCCCCTTGCATTACCATGAAAAACACAATAGTTCAAGTTTGCATCACATTATAGCTGGCTGGTGACAGTGACTTCCTCAATCAGCCAATTAGAATCTATCCATTTTCCTTTATTAGACTGCCTTCTTATATCATTTTATCTTATTCCATTCTTCATGAACCATAATCATTTTCTTCATCATTCAGCCATTCGGTTTTTTTGTTTGTTTGTTTGTTTGTTTTGTTTTTGTGGAGCAATGAGGGTTAAGTGACTTGGCCAGGGTCACACAGCTGGAAAGTGTCAAGTGGCTGAGGCCAGATTTGAACTTAGGTCCTCCTGAATTCAGGGCCAGTACTTTATCCACTACACAACATAACTGCCTCTAGCCATTCAGTTTTTTTTCACACAACATTAACCTTTTATTAGCTACAGTCTCAACCCTTCCCTTCTTCAACCATTCAATGAATCAATTCAACTTTTCGATATTTTTGAGACATTAATCCTTTGCCTCCTTTTCCTATTGTGTTCATGTTTTCTACACTGAAACCTTTGAGAACTCACAAGATTACTGTACCACATTTTCCTCAATTCCCAAATTGCTGAATAGTGCTAGAGAAAACAAGACTGTGCTAACTGGTCACCTACAAATTTATATTATATAACCTCAACTAGGTTCTCACTAATACCTGACAATCTTTTTACACCTCTGTAATTGTTTTGTCATCCCACTTTTCACAGCAGCTATCACTTTTTTTCAAACCATCCATATTTCCCCTTTCTCCCACTGTCACAGCTGAGGATATTTCCGCATTCTTCACCAAATAGTGAGACCATTTACCAAGAGTACCCTCTTCTCTCCTCTCCTCTCATACCATTGAAACATATTTCTCCAGGATCTTCTTTAATGTGTGGAATCTTGTGAATTTGTATACTTTGACATTCACTTTTCATCCCCTCCCATTTCATCTTCTTTAGTATCTCTCTCTCTCGCTCTCTCACTAGTCCATGTTTTTCTCTGCCCCTATATCTGTCTCAGCAGCAGCAGCAGCAGCATATCTTATCTACTAAAAATCCTTCTCTCCATCCAACTATCCCCACGAGCAAGTCCCTATATTTTCCCTCGCATTCTCGGCTAAATTTCTTGAAGAATCTACCTTCCTGGTGGCATATATGCATGTTAACTTAACATGACTCTCCTTTCATTTACTTCTAAAACATTTTCAACTGGGCATCCTACCTGATTATTCAATTGAAACTTCTCTTTTTCAATGAACAACAATATACTTTGTCCCCCTCAAACTTCCTCCGCTAAGAAAAGAAAGAAAGAAAAAACACCCTTGTACCAAGTGTGCATAGTTAAGAAAAACAAATGCTCAGATTGACCAAAAGAATATTTCAATCTGCACCCTGAGTCATTCTGTCAGTAAGTTGGTAACATGCTTCATCACTGGTCCTCTGGAAACAGAGTTGATTATTACATTTAGAGATTTCTCAAACCTTTCAAAGTTGCTGCTTTCTACAATGTTGTTATAAAGTATTTTCATGGTTCTATTTGCTTCACTCATCATTAGCTCATATGTTTTCCCAGGTTTCTCTGAAACAGTCCCTTTCATAATTTCATATAAACCAATGATGGCATTCTATTATATTCATATGCCATAATTTGTTCAGACATTTCCCAATAGGGACTCCTTCTACAAAAACACAGAACTGGTCCTACAGAAAAGTTAGGTGTCGCAGATAAAGCACTGGCCCTGGAGTCAGGAGGACATGAGTTCAAATCTGGCCTCAGACACTTGACACTTACTAGCAGTGTGACCCTGGACAAGTCACTTAACCCTCATTGCCCCACAAAAAAAGAAAAGAAAAGAAAAATGAAAAGTATTTGTAAGCAGAATCTTGCTAAGTATTGGTGAGAAGGGTGTTTTTTTTTTTAATTCAAATGACCAAAACTATGGGAGAGTGAAAGAAAAATGTAAACAAAAGGGAAACAAGGAATCTTTTTCTAAGGTAGTTAGCAACACTCCAGAAGTCCTTTTGGAGAGACCAACAATTCCCACAGCAATTTTATATCTCTGGACCCTTTGCTTTCTAGGTACCTCCCCCCCAAGCCACCTACCAATAAACAAATTCCTTACCCTAATACATAAACTTCACACCTGGCCATTTCACCTGAAGGCTCATTCTTAAATGAAGTCATCTATTATCTTTTATTTTTCTTCACTTGAAGAGAGGGGTGTCAGAAACAGAAGGGTCATAAAGGAGAAAATGTCACATTCTGATGCCAGGTGATATTTCTCACCTACCATTACCCTAGCTTTCCAGGATTGTCTATAGTTATCTAAAGCTGCAATACATCTTTCCCTGTGAATACTTGAAAACAATTTTCACAGACAAATAGATATAGCCTTTGCAAATGATGGGTTGTTTCATTCTTTGGAGAAATGTGGTGTGGTCAGTATAATAGCAGTACACATTATGGAGATGCATTCCATAGAAGATAATGGGTCAAGAAACATTTATAATCCTTTACAGCTAAGCACTTTGAGTGGCACAGTAAGATGGGCACTCTTTGTCCCCTTGACAATGTACCATGTCAAAACCAACAAACATTTTTAAGTATCTACCTAAAGTAGTTGCTTGTTAAATGAAAGCTTGTCATTTCTCAGAAATGAAGAATTAGGGGCTAAAATTTCAATCCCTATTTTTTTTTTCTTGAGAGTATGATTCCATGTGAGGGGATATGGGAATGTTCCAAATTTTCACAATATGGCAAATGGTGTTGTTTTTCCCCCCATGCCATGTTGACACTGATTCTTGATGTGTTGTAAAATAAAAGCATGCCTATTCCAAGAAGCATTTTATGTCAATTTTTGACAATTTCATTAAAAGGTATTTTTATTAAAGAAAAAATATGGAGGACAAAAGTTAATTATAATGATTACTTTTAGAATCATAATAAAAAGTCCATGATGTCGATGGAATAGAATCACAGAGTAAAATATCTAAAATGTATTATGATCATTTAGATGAATTTCAGAATACAAGAAAATATTGGAGAAACATTTTTTTCAGTGATGATAAGATCAAGGACATGACTATCATTTTAGTTGATGTGGAATGGAAGAATAAGTAATGAGAATTGGACAGATTTAAGAACTGGGGACTGAGCATATTTGAGTAAATATCAATATGCATCTTGAAATTCCCTATTAGGAGGGCAGAAATTTAGTTAGAAAGAAAGAATATGATATCAGCAATAAAGTCACTAGGGAAGTGGGGAAAATGTATTAAGTATCCAATCTGGGCTGTGTCATAAATTTAGATAATATAAATATACAAAAAGGGGGGGTGGGTACTGAGGAATATCAGAAAGGGGACAATTTGGACATGTTAATTGTGAACCAGGTGTTTTCTGACTCCTTGCAGAGATCCAATTGACTTGGAGAAATTGTAAGAGGAAAGACTTGGAAAGCAAATAAATAGCTCAAAGAGAAAATATTAAAACTTGCCCAAAAAAACAGAATCCCTGAAAACTAGAGACCAACCACAAATCAATGCCTCAATGAGATGCCAAGAAATATTAGAAAAAAAAATTAAAAGATTACCTGGGAAAACATTGCAAGGAAAGATAATTTAAGAATTATTAAAATCCATGATAAAACAAACAACTGGACACTGTATTTTGAGGAAATCATAAAGAAAAACCATCTCTAGAAGCAATGGGAAAAAGTAAAGATGGAAAAAAGCAAAGAGAAAAATGATACATCACTCTCATCCTGAAATAAAGGGAAAATAACAGTCATGTCATAGCCAAAATAGAGAGCTCCCAAATCCAAGTACCTAGAAAAAAAAAACAGTTCAGTTATCAAAAAACAAAAACAAAAATGAACTACAGTTAATACCTGGAAGCAGCTAAAGAAACTAAGAGGATATCTTGGAGGTAAAAGATGTAGGTTTACTATCCAAAAAATAATCTCTCCTAAAAAGTTCAATGTCACATGGATTCCACATTTATTGGAATAGAGGTCTTTCAAACATTCCTGATAAAAAGACCAGAGCATTGAAACTCAAATATGAATCAAGAGAAACCTAGAAAGAAAAGTTTACTTGAGCAGGGAATTGAGAGATGAGAGAATAAATTATTATTTTTCTCTTTATAATAAGAAAAAAGAAACATATTCCTTTAGAAGCTTAATGTCTTCAGTGGCAATGTGGTAGTTAATAAGAAAAAAATAAAAAACAGTTTCCTGGTGTTAGACTGGAATTAATCTGAGGATTTGTCAAGGAAATGGGTTATAGAGGGGAAAAAAACAAACAAAAACAAAGAGGAATAGTGTTGAAAACAGGAAGGGTAAAAGTAGTTTTTTTTTTTTTCATAAATGGAGTCATAAAGATTTATATATGAAGATAAAGATGAAGTGAGCATCAAATGAATTTCACTTTAACCTAAAAAAGACAATGGGTTTGAACACATCTACATATACCAATACAATAGTTGATGTAGAAATATATTTAATTTAATAGGAAAAAAATACATGGTTAATTCAGGGTGGAGATAAAATGTCAGATAATACCAGAGAAGGCAAGATCACAGGAAAAAATAACTACCTGATAACTAAGAAGGAACTAAAATACCAGAAAAAAAGGGAAAACAATTGAAATCTTGAAAGGTGATTTAACTTTTTTCTTAGGTAATTGGGACTGAAGAATAGATGAATAAATTATGGTGTGTGTTTTGTATATATATTTCTTATGATGGAATTACATATGTGTGTGTATAATTCTATCATAAGAAATTATCAAAAAGATGATATCAGAAATTCTTGGATATTTTCAATTGACTTTTAAGTGAGAAAAAAACAGAAAAACAATCTATGGAAGGGCAATAACATTGTAAAGGAAAACTACTTTGAATTTAGTCAAAGCAGTGTCCAACTATGTTTCTGGAGATCCTAGAATGAGACATATTCCTCATGCCCTGCCAGATACAAGGTAAAGAGACATATTTTTGGAAGGGAATCCTGTGTCATTTTGTTTAATGATGCTTATTTTTTATGAGGTTTTGGTATCTGGCATCAATGGTAGAGGGGTAGAAGGAAATTTGTAATGCAGAACAGGTTTGAAAGTAATATGTCGAATTCTTTATACATGTATGTATAATATACACATATGATACATAAATATGTATATATATATATAATATTAAAAACAAGCAATGTGAAATAAGGAATCATGGCTTCATATGTGTCCTGATGTATATATGAAAATCAGATTTTTTTTAGTATTTATATATGGAAAATTAAATTTAAAAGAAAACAAGAAAATAGTGAAATGTCTATATGTAGGTTTATTCTCAGGCTAGATTTAAACGGAAGAGAAAAGGCCAATAGTCATAGAGGAGTGTATAATGTAAAGGACCACATTTGGGCAGTGTTCATACAATATATCAAATAGTAATTCAGCATTATAGAAGATAATTTCGGTAAAGAAAATATTTTTTCTGGAAATTTCTAAAGAAAGAATCCAAGAATCAGGTCTCATATTATATCACAAAGAAGAAATCTTCATAACAATTTGGTGCTGGATGAGAAATAGTGTTTCTCATCATACATACAAAATATATAGAAACAAATTAACATAGTTACCTATTATATGATAAACCCACAGATCATAGCTATTGGGGTAAGAATTTACTCTTTGGGAAAAAAAATTCTGCTGGGAAAACTAGAAAGTAGTTCAGCAGAAAATAGGCATAGACCAACATCTCACATATCATACAAGATAAGGTCAAAATAAGTACATGATTTAGACATAAAGGGTGATATCATAAGCAAATTAGGGAATCATGGAATATAGTGACTGTCAGAACTATGGATAGGGGAAGAGTTATTGAGTAACCAAAAAATAGAAAGGATCATTGAAGGTAAAATTGATAATTTTGAATACATTTTTTTTCTTTTTTTTTTTTTTTGCAGGGCAATAAGGGTTAAATGACTGGGCCAGAGTCACATAGCTAGTAATTATCAAGTGTCTGAAGCCGGATTTGAACTCAGTGCCTCCTGAATCCAAGGCTGGTGCTTTATCCACTGTGCCACCTAGCTGCCCCAATCACGTTAAATTAAAAAAATATATTTTTCACAAACAAAACCAATACTGCAAAAACTATAAAGAAAGCAAGAGAATTGGGGGGGGGTGTAGTATAACAAGTTTCTCTGATAATGTGTTCTCAAATATAGAGGGAATTGAGCCAAATGTATTACCATAAGAGTGATTCCTCAATTGATAAATGGTCAAAGTATATATACAGGCTGTTTCCAGAAGAAATCAAAGCTATCAGTTGCCAGATGAAAAATGTTCTAAACCACTAATACTTAGATTAATGAAAATTAAAACAATTCTGAGGTACCACCACACATGCATTAGATTGGATAAGATATAACAGAAAAGGTAAATAATAAATGCTGTAGGGAATATGGGAAAATAAGTACCCAAATGCACTGTTGATAGAACCATGAACTGGTCAAGGTATTCTGGAGAATAATCTGCAACTATGCTACAGAACTAACTACAATCAATCCTCAACTTTTATATGGGTAACATTTCTGGAAAAGAACTGAAAGTCAAAAACAGGAATGTTGATGCATTCAATACTGGAAATAGGGGGTTTGGTTTTTCAAACTAAAAAAAACTGTTATCTTTCCTTTTCTTTTTCTTTCTTTTTTTTTAAACTGTTATCTTTCACTACAGATCAAAAAACAAGAGATTTTTCTGCATGTAATTATTTATAACAAAACGTTAATTATGTTCCTAACATAGTAACCATGAAAGAAAACATAAAATACAGGAGGAGAAAAAAGACCACACAGCCAGGACAGGGAAGAAAAGGGTCTGTGATGTTAGAACATCAAGGTGGGGCAGGTAGGTGGTGCAATGGATAAAGCACCAGCCCTGAATTCAAGAGGACGTGAGTTCACATCAGGCCTCAGATACTTGACACTTACCAGCTGTGTGACCCTGGGCAAATCACTTAACCCTCATTGCTCTGTAAAACAAAACAAAAACAAATAATAAAGAACATCAAGGTAAAAAACGAAAAGGGTAAACCTGCTATCTCTAATTTCCCTTTCAATCCTGTGGTTGAAGTGTTCCCTGATGAAAACCATATGCCTCTGGGTGAGTCTCTGATCCACAGTCCTACCTTAGAACTCCTGCCCTGGGCTGGCTAGACCCAGCAAAGCCCAGTTTAGGTCAAATGAGGAGGGGCAGAACAGGTAAGGAAAGGAGTTTGCAAAGTGTCTCTTATGTGTTTCTCTACTGTGCATAGCCAGGAATGTGCACAGTTGCCTACCTGAGAGTGAAAATGAGCTTACTTATTAAATAATCCACATGCTTGAAGTTATAAAAGTTAAACACAAAATGTTAAGGATTCAGTAAATATCCTTTTACTCAGAAATACTACTACTAGAGCTATGCTCCAAGGAAGTCAAAGAAACATATTTGGTGGTGGCAAAAAATTAGAAACCTAGAGGATATCATTCAATTGGGTAATGACTGAAAAAATCATGGTATATGATTGTGATGGGATACTATCCCAATGTAAAAAATAATGAAAGGTATGGCTTCAGAAAAATCTGGGAACAGTTGTATGAACTGATGGAAGTGAAGTGAACAAAACCAGGAAAACAATATATACAGTATTAGCAATAGTGAAACAAAAATCAAAAGACTTAGCTACTCTGACCAGTAGAATGACCCAATATAATTGCAAAGGACTCATACTAAAAGAAATGCTACCCACCTCCAGATAGAGAACTAATTTTCTTCTTTTTTATTTTTCTTGCTTTTTTGAAACATGGATAATATGGAAATATTTTGCATGACTTCAGATGTATACATGGTTATGATATTTCTTGCCTTCTCAATAGATGTGGGAGGGGGTGGAGAGAGGGAAAGAATTTGGAATTGAACATAAAAATGTTTTGAATTTTAAAAATGGAAAGAATCTAAGAATATGTGACTCAAGCTTGTACCTTCCAAATCATTAGAAAGCTAAATCTCACAGATCATCTATTAAAGTAAAATCATTCTCTTCAGATTTCTTCACTAGAAAACAGTCATTGAGACCAACGCTCATGAAAATTTCAAACTGAACGTTGATTTCTCCCAGATTCTACTAATAGTCAATTCATTATTCTCCTGGAAATTTCAAGATGTAGGTCACATAAAGCATTTGTATATGTGGGTTCTTAAATTTGTAAAACAGAATTTCATTTATATTTATGAAGGATAATTTGTATCAGTTCATAATTATCCAGTGTAAAAATTCACTCAACATTCAGGAAAAGTTGAATATCAAGATGAAAAGGAAATAACATCCATTAAAAAACAACTAAAAATCTATGCATAATCATCACTTACTCTAAGCTGCTTTGAAGAGGCAATTCCTTTTCCACAGCCTAACACAACTCTGAAGTTTCCTAGTTCTATCTCTTCCGACTGCTGTAATAGTTCAGTCAAATAAACAGAGTAATTGAACTGTGTGTGTAGGAAAGTTGCAGCCGTTGCCAATAGTTCCAGTGACAGCAGAAGCTTTTGTCCTAATACAAGCTTTCTTGTACGTAGCTTATTTTTTAAAAAAAGTAACCAGACTCTTAATTCCCTAAACTTTCCCAAACTTCCTCTTATCCTCTGACCATGTGGCTGAATATTTTAACAGGAGGAGTAAGACAGTCTGGTGTAACTTGCTTATGTCAAACCAATACAGTTTAGATGGAGGCGGAGAGACACTGTGGTTATCACCATGATGTTTTACCTTTTGGGTTTGTGTATGTTTCCTTATGTTGCATGTGAATTTGGGGGAAAGTCATGTGTAGTGGATAGAACAGTATACTGCTTGAGGTCATAGTCACAGAATACATGAAATGATGACTCTGTGTTAAAAGGTCAATGACAGCTATATTACTGAAAACATCTGATAACTTCCCTATTCTCTTGGTCATGTCCATCAGAAAGTGTGCAACTCTGGCAGATAAAATTCATGTGACACTGACAAAATATATACAATGAAAAATATCTAATGGATATCTTAACAATTCAATAAGGTTTATGAAAATGTGAAAAGGACACAGCACTAGGAGCCAGGAGATCTGGGTCCTATCCTGGCTTGTCAGAAGCTAGCACTTAAAAATATTTTATTTATAGTTTACATTGCTATCCCTTCAATAGACCCTCCTCTTTCTATGATAGAACACCTTACAACAAAGAAACATAATTAAGCAAAATAAATGACCACATTGCCTATGAATAACAATGCATATCTTCTTCCACACTTATAAAGCATTGAGAAAATAAAAATGTATTTCAACATAAGTCCTGTGAAGTTGAATATAATATTACTCAAAGTACTGTTTTTAATGTTATTTTTCTTTATATTACTGGAGTCATTATTTATTTCCATTGGTTTTACTGATTCCCTTTACATCAATTTTTAAGAGAGGCTTTCCAAATTCTTCATATTCCTACTTTTAGGGTGCAGCAATATATCATAGTATGTTCATGTTTCATAATTTTGTGTCATTCATCAATTGATGGACATTGCTTTCATTTTGAGGTTTTTGCTAGGTCAAAAATGTTGCTATAAACATTTCAGTTTCTATGGGAACCTTTATATCAGTCTTTGACCTCCAAATGTTATAAACCAATTGATAATATATCTGGATCAAAGGATATGAACAAAATGACCATTATAGTATAGTTTACAAGGTGTTTTCTTGACAGCTCCACCAACAAGGCAACAAGGAGTTACCATATAGATTTTATTTTAAGTTATTTATTCTTCCATGTTTTTCTTTCCCTCAAGAACCTTGACTTGGCTATCTAGCTTCCCTTCCTATTTTAGGCAGTCTTCAATATGCTTATGGCCAATCTATACTCTTTTATGATGTTCTATTTGTAATATTTTTCTATTTTTTTTCTCTTCTGTTATTGTATCCTGAGGTTCTTTCAATCCATGGTATTTTATGATCACACTTTTGGTTTTCTCCTATTTGCTTATATATTCAATTTTCCAATGTCAGTGACATGTACAACATTGAGCAGACCTTCTCACACAAGCAAGTAAACATGCACTTTGTTCTTTCTCTATTTCTTATTTTACACCTGCAACTGTTGGTGTTACTATTCAATTGCTTTATCATCCCAAAGCCTAAACTGTGTATGAGGGGGTGCTAACAGTCATGTGTAACCCATGGTCATCATGCTTACAGCAAGCTTGTACCAGCAAATTTGGATGGAGAAAATAATTTTCTGTGTTCCTCCTTCCTTGGGAAGTTCTGGTGGGCAAATTGTTTCCCATTGCTACTGACCAAATCTGTGTTAAGATGTGATGGGTGTGGGGCAGCTAGATGGTGCATGGTTAAAGCACCGGCCCTGGATTCAGGAGTACCTGGGTTCAGATCCGGCCTCAGACACTTGACACTTACTAGCTGTGTGACCGTGGGCAAGTCACTTAACCCCCATTGCCTGCAAAACAAAACAAAACAAAACAAAAAGATATCATGGGTGCTACTTAAAGAAGATGGCAACACTGAACCTTCCCCTCTCAGAGTTAGATAAATCTAACCACAAAATAAATAAGAAGTTAAAGAGGTGAATAGAATAATAGAAAAGTTAAATATGATAGACATCTGGAGAAAACTGAATGGGGATATAAAGGAATATACCATTTTCTCAGTGGTACATGGCACATACTCAAAAATTGACCATTTATTAGGGTACAAAAACCTCATAGTCAAATGTAGAAAGGCAGAAAGAGTAAATGCATCCTTCTCAGATCATGATGCAATAAAAATTACATTTAATAAGGAGCCATGGAAAGGTAGAATGAAAATGAATTGGAAACTAAACAATCTCATACTAAAGAATGAGTGGGTCAAACAACAAATCATAGAAACAATCAATAACTTCATCCAAGAGAATGACAATAATGAGACCACATACCAAAACCTATGGGATGCAACCAAAGCAGTGCTTAGGGGAAATTTTATATCTCTAAATGCTTACATGAATAGAGAAAGAGGAGATCAATGAATTGGGCATACAATTAAAAAAGATAAAAAAATAACAAATTAAAAATCCCCAATTAAATACTAAATTAGAAATCTTGAAAAACAAAGGAGAAATTAATAAAATTGAAAGCAAGAAAACTATATAATGAATCAATAAAACAAATATCTGGTTTTATGAAAAAAATAAAATAGATAAACCTTTGGTTCATTTGATTTAAAAAAAGAAAGAAGAAAATCAAATTACGAGTATCAAAAATTAAAGGGGTGATTTCACTACCAATAAAGTGGAAATTAAAGCAATAATTAGGAACCGTTTTGCCCAAATGTATGCCAGTAAATTTGACAATTTAAATAAAATGGATGAACATTTACAAAAATACAAATTGCCCAGGTTAGCTGAGAGGAAATAAAATCCTAAAATAGGCCCACTTCAGAAAAAGAAATTGAACAAGTCACCAATGAACTCCCTAAGAAAAAATCTTGAGGGCCAGATGGATTTACAAGTGAATTCTACCAAACATTTAAAGAACAATTAATTCCAATACAATACAAACTATTTGGAAAAATAGATGAAGGAGTTCTACCAAATTCCTTTTATAACACAAGTATGGTATTGATACCTAAACCAGGCATAGCCAAAACAGAGTAAAAAATATACAGACCAATTTCCCTAATGATTATTGATGCAAAAACCTTAATTAGGGGCAGCTAGGTGGCGCAGTGGATAGAGCACTGGTCCTGGAGTCAGGAGTACCTGAGTTCAAATCCGGCCTCAGACACTTAACACTTACTAGCTGTGTGACCCTGGGCAAGTCACTTAACCCCAATTGCCTCACTAAAAATTAAAATTCATTTGGAAAAAAGTCAAGAATATCACGGGAATTAATGAAAAAAGTGCACAGGAAGGTGGGCTAGCTGTACCAAATTTGAAGCTTTACTGTAAAGCAGCAGTCATCAAAACTATGTGGTACTGGCTAAGAAATAGAGTGGTGGGGGGCTGCTAAATTAGCCTCACTACAAAAGGGGGAAAAAAGAAATAGAGTGGTGGATCAATGAAATAGGTTAGGCATAGGAGACGCAGTAGTAATGACTATAGTAATCTACTGTTTGATAAACCCAAAGACTCCAGCTTCTGGGATAGGAACTCAGTATTTGACCAAAACTTTTGTGAAAACTGGAAGATAGTATGGCAGAAACTAGGAATAGACCAACATCTTACACCTTATACAAAAATAAGGTCAAAATGGGTTCAAGATTTAGACATAAAGGGTGATTCCATAGAAAAATTAGGAGAAGAAGGAATAGTTTAGCTCTCAGATCTATGGAGAAGAAAACAATTTTTGTCCAAGCAAGAGATAGAGAATATTATAAAATGCAAAATGGAAGACTGATTGCATTAAATTAAAAAGCTTTTGTACAAACTGAAGCTATGCAGCCAAAATTAGAAGAGAGGCAAAAAACTGGGAACCAATTTTTACAGCCAGAATTTCTTACAAAGGCCTCATTTCTAAAATATATTGGGAATTAAATCAAATTTATAAGAATCCAAGTCATTCCCCAATTGAGAAATGGTCAAAGGATATGAAAAGACAGTTTTCTGATGAAGTCAAAGCTATCTATTGTCATATGTAAAATGCTCTTTATCACTATTGATCAGAGAAATGCAAATTAAAACAACTCAGAGGTACCACCTCATACCTATTAGATTGGCTAATATGACAAAAAAGGAAAATAATAAATGTTAGAGAAGCTGTGGAAAAATTGGAACACTAATGCCTTGTTGGTGGAGCTGTGAATTTATCCATCCATTCTGGAGAGCATTTTGGAACTATGCCCAAAGGGCTACGGGACTGTTCATACCCTTTGCCTCAGTAATACTGAGGAATACTACTACTAGACCTCTATCCCAAAGAAATCATAGAAGAGAGAAAAGGACAAAATAGTACAAAATTATTTATAGTGGCTCTTTTTGTGGTTCCAAAGAATTGGAAATCGAGGTAATGCCCATCAATTGAGGAATGGCTAAACAAGTTGTGGTATATGAATGTAATGGAATACTATTGTGCTGTAAGAAACAATGAGCAGGAGGATTTCAGAGAAACTTGGAAGAACTTACATGAACTGATGCAGAGTAAGAGGAGCAGAACCAGGAGAATTTTGTACCCACTAACAGCAACATTGTGTGATGATCAAATGTGATAGACTTGGCTCTTCGCAGTGGTGCAATGATCCAAAATAATTTCAAAGAACTCATGATAGAAAATGTTCTCCACATCCAGAAAAAAGAACTGTGGATTCTGAGTGCAGATTGAACCATACTTTTTCTACTTTGGGGCTGTTTTTTTTTTCCTTCTTTTTTGAGGCTTTTCCCTTGTGCTCTGATTCTTCTTTCACAATATGACTAATGCAGAAATATGTTTAATGTGATTGGATATATATAAAATCTATATCAGATTGCTTTCTGTCTTGGGGAGAAGGGAAGGAAGGGAGGGTGGGAGAAAAATTTGGAACTAAAAATTCTATGAAAACAAATATTATAAACTATCCTTACATGTAACTGGACAATAATAAAATATTTTTTTTAAAAGAGAATGACTTGTATTCTTAAAATTTTGATTCAATTCTCTATTTATTTTAGAAATAAGACCTTTATCAAAAACATTGGCTATAAAATTATTTCACAGCTTTCTTCTTTCCTTCAAATATTTGTTGCATTGGTTTTGTTTGTGTAAAAAACTTATTTTTTTTAAATTTAATATAGTCAAAATGATCCATTTTGCATGTCATAATGTTCTCTATCCCATCCTTGCTTATAAATTCTTCTCTTGATAAATTTGACAAGTAAACTATTCCTTCCTTTTCTAATTTTGCCTACGGTATCACCCTTTATGTGTAGATTATATACCAATTTTGAATTTATTTGGTTTATTTTGTAAGATGTTAATCTATGACTAGTTGCTTCCATACTATTTTTCCAGTTTTCCCAGTACTTTTTGTCAAATAGTGAATTTTTATCCCAGAAGATGTAGTCTCTGGTTATTATCAAACAGTAGATTGCTACATTTATTAATTATTGTGTTTTGTGTATGTAAACTATTCCACTGATCCACCTCTCTATTTCTTAGCCAATACCAAATAGTGTTGATGGTTGCTGATTTATATTTTACTTTTAGATCTAGTATGGCTAGGTCACCATTTTTTGCATTTTTAAAAATTAATTCCCTTCATATTTTTGACCCTTTGTTCTTCCAGATGAATTTTATAATTATTTTTTTCTAGCTCTCTGAAATAACTTTTTGGTACTTTGATTGGTATGCCAGTGAATAAATACATTAATTGGGGGCAGCTAGGTGGTGGGAGGCAGCTAGGTGGCACAGTGGATAAAGGACCAGTCCTGGATTCAGGAGGACCTGAGTTCAAATCCAGCATCAGGCACTTACTAGCTGTGTGACCCTGGGAAAGTCACAACCCTCATTGCCCCACAAAAAAAAAAATCAAAAGTAAATTAATTTAGGTAGAATTGTCCTTCTATTATATTAGCTCAGCCTACCCATGAGTAATTGATATTTTTCCATTTATTTAGATATTATTTTATTTGTGTAGAAAAGTGTTTTGTAAGTGTATTCATATAGTTCTTTGGTTTAACTTGGCAAATAGACTCCAAAATATTTTATATTTTCTACAATAATTTTAAATTGACTTCTCTTTCTATCTGTTGCTGCTGGGCTTTGCTGGTGTTATAAAGAAATGCCATTGATTTCTGTGGGTTTATTTTATAACCTGCAACTTTGCTAGAGTTGTTAATTGTTTCAAGTAGTTTTTTTTTTTTAGTAGATTCTTTAGGATTCTCTAACCATACTATTATAGCATCTGCAAAAAGTGATAGTTTGTTTCCTCCTTGCTTATTCTAATTCCTTCAATTTCTTTTTCTTCTCCTATTGCTAAAACTAAACTTTCTAGTATAATACTAAATAATACTTGTGATAACTGATATCCTTGTTTCACCCCTGATTTTATTGGAAACACTTCCAACACATCCCCATTACATATAATGCTTGCTGATGGTTTTAGATAGATGTTGTTTATCACCTTAAGGAAAGATCCATTTATTCCTATGCTCCTTGTGTTTTTAATAATAATGGGATTACCATATGAATTTGGTTAGTTTTTTATTGATATGGTTTATTATGTTCACAGTTTTCCTAATATTGAACCAGTCATGAATTCCTGGTATAAATCCCACCCAGTGATAATGTATAATCCTGTGATAAATTGCTTTAATTTCTTTGCTAATATCTATTTACAATTTCTGCATCAGTATTTATTAGGGAGATTGGTGTATAATATTCTTTCTCTGTTTTTGCTCTTCCTGGTTTAGTTATTAACACCATATTTGTCACATAAAAGGAATTGATAGGATTCTTTCTTCACCTATATTTCTGAATTGTTTGCATAGTATTGTAATTAATTGTTTTTTTAAATACTTGGTGGAATTCACTAGTAAACCCATCTGGCTCTGGAAATTTTTCCTTAGGGAATTCATTGATAGCTTGCTCAATTTCTTTTTCTAAAATGGGCTTATTTCAGGATTTTATTTCCTCTTTTGTTAATTTATTGGAATTTATATCTTTAAAAATATCCATCCATTTTATTCAGATTGTAAAATTTATTTGCATATAGTTGGGCAAAATAGTTCCTATTATATTAAAAATAATCAAGAAAAGTTAATCAACATAATACATGCAGATGGTGGTATAGGGAATATTATGTAAATTTACACTTTCATTTCTCTAGCAAAGAAGTTATTCCCTCATCTTATGTCTGGGATCACAAGTGGTCAATATAATTTCTCAATATGCATCTTCATTTGAAAAAAATATACCATTGGGACTCATCTAGATTGATCTTCTTGTTCTTATTTCATTCTGCATAAGCTCATCTGAATTCTTCATATTTGCATTTTCCTTCAGCACAATAATATTCCATCAAATTTACATGTCAACATCTTCTCAATCAGGTTCTAATTAATGAGCATTCCCTTTGTGTGTGTACATATACATATGCACATATATTTTTGTGTATATAGATATAGATATAGGTTTTAATGACATGCTTGTAATACCATCCATCATAAAAATTTACAGATTACCCTTACTCCATGAGAGATATCTTCTAACAAGTAAAACAATTAAATAAAACTAACATTACAGTGACCTCATCTAAAAGCATCTACATTTCACATCTCTTGCATATCTCAAATTTCTCTATTCCTTTTAGTGATCAAAATTTGTTTTACTCTCCCTCTAACCCTTTACTCCTTTGAAAAAAAGTAGAAAAAAATTCCTTTTAGCAAATATAATAATTAAGCAAAACAAATTCCTTCATTGGTCTTATTCATACTTATATACACACATGTATACATGTATGTTTCATTCAACAACCTAAATCTCTCAACTCACTATAGGGTGGTGGAAAATATGGTTCATTAGGAAGTTCTTGGAATCATGTTTGGTCATTATATTCATCATAATTCTTACAGTTTTCAAAATCATTTGTCTTTGCAATGTTATTATTATATAAATTGTTCTCCTGGCTCTTCACATTTTATTCTCCAATTTACACAAGTTTTGAAAACATATTCACTTTTATAATATTGATGTTATACCATTAATTGTTCTGGCTCTACTTCACTCACCTCAAATCACATTCATATCTTTTGAAATCTCTTTGAAATCATGCATCTCATTCTTATAGTAAAATAATATTCCAGCATGTATATATACCAAAACTTTTCCAGTCATTCCTCAATTGATGGAGATCCCCATTTTTCCCACACTTAAAAACAAATATTCTATAAATACATATACATGTATGTGTATATTACATATTTATTCAATCACTTTGGGGTATAGGTTTAGTGGTGAGTCAAAAGCATTCATGGTATGGTAACTTCTTTTATATAGTTTCAAATTGTTTTCCAGAATGGTTGTCCCTATCAAAAAAATTCACTTGCTTTTCCACACCTTCAATAATATTTATTATTTCCTGTTTGGCATCATTTTCCAAGAGAATAAGTGTAAAATGGAAAGAAGAGTTGCTTTAATTTTCATGTCTCTAATTTGTAGTGATTTGGAACTTTTCCATATGGTTAGAGATTTGTGTTCCTTCCATTGAAAACTTTCCATTCATATCCTTAAATCTGTTATAAACTGAGGAATAGTTCTTATTCTTATAAATTTGAATCATATCCTTATAAATCTTGGAAACTTAATTTTTCACACGGAAAATTGAAGCTATTTTTCCTGCTATTTGGTTCCCTTTTAATTGTAGCTTTATTGGATCTGTCTATAAAAAAAAACTTTTTTAAAAAAATTGTGTAATCAAGATTATATATTTCAACTTTTGTGATTCTATAGCTGATTTGGTCATAGATTTTTCTCTTACTCATAGATCTGCTAGTTATTTCTCCATTTTTCTCTAATAATTTTATGATGTGACCTTTTACATAGGTCACATATCTAATTGCAACTTGTCTTGGTATAAAATGTGAAGTGCTGGTCTAAATCTCATTTTTTTCTACTTCTTTGCAATTTTCCCAGCAATTTTTGTCAAATGATCCTCATGCTGATAGTTGGTATGTTTATGTTTAACAAATACTAAGGTACTGATACATTTCCTTCTAAATGTTGTATTGTTACTCTCTTATACTAAACTAACTCTTTTTTATTAAACTAAATTGTTTTGCTATGAAGCATAGTTTGTTTTGCCACTCTTAAGACCCTTTATCTACCACTTATCATTTCTCTTGATATTCATGAATGTTTTTTTTTATCTAGATGAATTAGCTATTATTTTCCTAATTCTATGAAGTTATTTTGGAATTTAGATGGAATGGCATTGAGTAAATACAATAATTTAGGGAGAAATATAATTTTTGCTATACTAATTAATTCATCCTACCCTTGAGCAAAAAATATTTTCCCAATCATTTACTTTTATTTATATAAACAGTAGGTTATATGTTAATTTATATAGTTCTTATGTGTATCTTTGTAGTTATACTTGTAAAAGTATATATTATGCCTCATTTTAAATAAAAATTTCCCTTTCTAGCTCGTCCTGCTATGTTTTCTTAACATTATGTAGAAATACTGCTGTTTTATGTTTGTCATTTTTATATCATGCTAGTTTACAATTAAATTCACTTTTATTTGACTATTTAAAGTTCTTTAAGTATCTGCAAAAAAATTAATATCTTGATTTTTAACCTATATTTTCCCTCAATTTCTTTTTTTGGCTTATTTTTATATTCAACATTTCTAGTGCTGTCAAATAGAAGTGGTGACAATATACATCCTTGTTTAACCTCTTATCTTAATGGAAAGGAATATAGTTTATTTCTATCATTAAAAAGGGTAATTCTTGGTTTTAGATACATGCTATTTTTAATATTAATTAAAGGGTTATTTACCACTGTTTTCTAATTAAAAAAAACAGAAGTGGGTGTTGCCTTTTATCAAAAGCTTTTTCCATACCTATTGATATATTCAAATGATTATTTTGTATTTATTAATATGGTAAATTAAGTTTTAGTTTGTTCATATATTTTTTTAAATCCTGCCTTTCTGACATGTACAATCTTTTTCATTTGCTGTTTTGCCATTTTGTACATATCTTATTTCAAAATTTTCCATCAACATTCATTAGGAATATTAGTATAGTTTTCAGGACAGCTAGGTGCCACAGTGGTTAGAGTAGCAGGCCTGGAATCAGGAAGACTTATCACCCTGAGTTCAAATCTGACCTCACACACTAGCTGTGTGACCATGGACAAGTCATTTACCCTTTTGCCTCAGTTACCTCATCTGTAAAATGAGCTAGAGAAGGAAATGGCAAACGACTTTAGTAATCGTTGCCAAGAAAATCTCAAATGGGATAATGAAGAGTCAGACGGGGATGAAAAATGACTGAACAAAAAAGTTCCCTTGTACTTTTTTTTATTTGTCCAGGTCTTTGTATCAGATCATATTTCTGTCATAGAAGGTATTTGGTAGTATTCTTTCTTTTGTTAATTTTATAAACAGTCTGTATTGTATTGAAATAAACTATTCTTTGAATGTTCTGCAGTATTTACTTTAGAATCTTTCTGATAGTGGAGATTGTTTTTTCTTTGCAAAGTTAATTTATATTACTCAGTTTCCTTCCCCTGAATTTCAGCTGTTTAAATTATTTTTTCTTGTTCTGTTAATATGTGTATTTTATATTTTTGTAAATACTAATTGATTTTATTTATAATTTTTGAAATTTTTAGTATATACTTGGCAAAATAGTTTCTAAAATACTATTTTCTTAATTTATCATTCTTTTCTTCATTTTGATACAGTTTGGTTTCTTTTTTCATCAAATTAGCTAATTGTTTATTTTTTAACTTTAAAAATAGCTGTTAATTTTATTTAGCAATTAAGTATTTTGTTTCATTTTAAATTTTATTACTATCTTTGCATTTAGAGATATCAATTTGGTATTAATTTGTCAATTTTTATATTTTAACTTGGACTGTCAATTCATTCTTTCTCCTGTAACGATTGGAATAACGCCACCTGCTGGATACTTACTGTAGAAGAGTTCTGCCCATGAAGGGAAGGTCTTTGAGGGCAAGACCAGGAGTCAGGAAGTGACGCGAGCTAGTGGGAGGAGGAAGGAAGAGACTGGCGCTCAGTCTCCCTGCTTTTTCCTGAGGACGCTGGCGGAGAAGGGAGCTAAAAATGTGCTCTCCCTTTAATAGATAGAAATCTAGGCCTTTCTCTCTCTCTTTACCAAATTCTTATTCTCCTTAATAAATGCTTAAAAGTCTAACTCTTGCTAAAGCTTATAATTTATTGGCGACCACTCATTAGATATTTTAGACAGTTTAGCTAGAATTTTAGCCCTTAACACTCCTTTTATTAATAAAAGTGCATAGAGGTATAAGATTTCTACAAAGTTGTTTTGACTACATTCAAAATTTTGGTGTTTTGTTCATTGTTGTCATCATCTTTAATAAAACCACCTATTGGGACAACTAGGTGACACAGTGGATAAAACACTGGCCCTAAATTCAGAAGGACCTGAGTTCAAATCTAACATCAGAGACTTGACACTTACTAGCTGTGTGACTGTGGGAAAGTCACTTACCTGGTTGCCCCTCCACCCCCCAAAAAACTAAAAAAACAAAAACCAAGAACCAAAAAAAAAAAAACCCACAAAACAACCAAAAAACAACTATCATTCTTATGATTTATTCTTTGACACACCAATTCTGCAGGACTCCATTATTTTCTAGTTCATTTTTAATATCTTACTTTGTCTTTATTCATTATAATTCTATAGCATTTTCGTAAATAAAAGTATTTTTGGACCTAACATATGGTTAGATTTTTCCCCCTTTTTGGAAAGATGAATATCCTGTTGATTAAAATGTACTTTCCTTCCTATCATATCTAATTTGTGAAAGTTCTCTTGAGGTTCTTAACTTCCTATGAGATTTTTTTCTTTGTGGTTAGGCTTATCTAGGTCTGTGGGGAGTTAACTGAAGTTCCGCATTATTGCAATTTTACTTTAAATTTGCCCTTGCAATTAATTTAATTTTTCCTTTAAATATTTAGAAGTTATACCATTTGGTATACATACCAATATTTAGAAGTGATAGCATTTGGTTTCAGTAAATTGAAATCAATTTATTGTCTATGTTATCTTTCATCAAACTGTAGTTTCCTTCTGTCTTTTTTAATAAAGTATTTATAAAATTTTTCTTTGTCTGAGATAATAATTGCTACCCTCCTTTTTTGATATTCATCTGAGGAATAATAGATTTTTCTCAATTCCTTCCCTCTCTATTTTTAAGCAAAAGAATACTTCATTAGAGTTTATAACATTTATAACAGAAGTCTTTTTTCATTATATAATTACCAGGACTTTAAACTCTGTGTGAGTCTTTATGCTTCAAGTGTGCTTCTTGAAAGCAACATATTGTTGTATTTTACTTTATAATTCATTCATTTTCTATTTTATTGGTTTTTATCTCATTCATATTCACAGTTATGATAGTTAATTGCCTATTTCTCTCTATTCTTCCTTAATTTTTCTTCTCTATACTCCTCACTTTTTATTTCAAATTGTTATTTATTTATTTATTTATTTTTGGTGAGGCAATTGGGGTTAAGTGACTTGCCCAGGGTCACACAGCTAGTAAGTGTCAAATGTCTGAGGCCGCATTTGAACTCAGGTACTCCTGACTCCAGGGTCGGTGCTCTATCCACTGTGCCATCTAGCTGCCCCAAGTTGTTATTCTTTTTTTTTCTATTTCTCTTAACTTTCAATTCACTATTCCCTCTATAAGCTTAGAGATTTTTGTACTTATAACTATCATCATCCTGAGTCTAACCCTTTGGCCTTTGCCTGTTCCTATCTTTATTTCTGGTTGTTTGAATATATTCTTCACTCCAGTCCATCTTTTATTCATCCTTCAAAATGATCTTCCTCAAATGAACATGTCAAACCCTGCTCCCATCCCCCCATCATCTTAATAAACTCCAATGGCTATAACATCCAAGATAAAATATAGAATCCTCTGGTTTTTAAAGCCCTCCATAATCTGTGACCTACTCCTTTCCAGTCTTCTTACACTTTATAGTATACTCTGTAATCTAATGACATTGGCTTCCTTGTGGTTCCTTCCTCAAACCCTTTATTTCCCTACAACAGTCCTTTTCACTGTCTGTGTGCCCATCCTAAAATTCTCTCCATCTTCACCTCTGCCTACTGGTTTCTCCAGCTACCTTCACATTCCATATAAAGTTCTACCTTTTACTGGAAACCATTTGTATTCATACTTAATCATATTGCCCCCTTCTGTTGATTATAATCTGTCACATATATTATGTTTAACATTTTATAGTAAAATATTATACTGTATATTATATATATGTATGCATTATATATATATGAATATATATATATATATATATATATATATATATATATATATATATATATATATATAGTTGTGGTTGTGGTTGTGGTTGTGGTTGTGGTTGTAGACCTTCTTGGCCTTCTTTTGATTCCCTAGTGCTTAGCACAATTCAAATCTTATAATAAGTGCTTGATAAACATATATTGACTGACATGTACAACCTGATTATGTGTATACACAAATTTCCTCATCTTTTCACTACATTTTCTCCTTAAAATTCTTACCCAGTATTTCTTCTAACTGTATCTCTAAAACAAAAACAAAACAAAACTGTTTATAGAAATTATGACTTAGATGAATATGTCTATGACCCATTGTGACAGTAGGAATCTGAAAGAACTATTTAACATCTCTATTCAATTAAAATCTGAGCAGTTCATCCTTTTAAAGTCCATTCTGATTGTGCACTTTCATTTAGCTTTTAATTAGTTTTCCTCTTGACTCATGTATATGTATTTCAAAGTTCTGTTAAAAATCCAGTTTTTTCTTCTTCCCAAGAGGAATCTTTAAAAGGACAATATTTCATAAAAGAACCATTTCCCCCTTATGTGCTTATATTCAGTTTTTCAGGGTATATTATTCTCTGTTTAAAACCTTTCCCTTTTAGGGGCGCCTAGGTGGCGCAGTGGATAAAGCATCGGCCCTGGAGTCAGGACTACCTGAGTTCAAATCCGGCCTCAGATACTTAACACTTACTAGCTGTGTGACCCTGGGCAAGTCACTTAACCCCAATTGCCTCACTAAAAAACAAAACAAAACAAACAAACAAAAAAAAAACCTTTACCTTTTGTCCTTTGTAATATCTCATTACATCTTCTCCACTTCTTTCTTTTGAAAGCTCTTAAGTTGTGATATCTTGATGGTGATTCATTGGTATCTGACTTGTTTCTGGATGCTTACAGTAGATTGTTGTTGTCTATAAGTTATAGATTTTAGCAATGACATTACTGAGTTTTTTCCTTTTACATAGCTGAGATTTTTCATTTTGGAGTTTCTTTCATGGGGTGATTGGCTGATTCTTTAAATTTCCATCTTGCCCTCTTATGTTTGGGTAATTTTCTTTAATAATTTATTGAATGACTATATATAGGTTCTATTTTTAAATTATTTTAAATACTACTATAATTATCTTTTCTGAATTATTATTTATTTTTTGAACATTCTTTTATTTTTAAATTTTGACTCCCAAATTATCTCTCTTTTATCATCATACTGCTGCCCCATCAACTGAGAAAGAAAAAAAATGACATCAATTATACCTGTGAAATCATGCAAAACATATTTTCATACATACCACAAAAAAAGCAACCAAAAATAAAGCTAGAATGTTAAACTTCAGTTTGTACTGAGAGTTCATCAGTTCTCATGCTGTGGAGATGGATAACATTTTTTCATTATGAGTACTTTGAAATTGTCTTGGAATATTGTATTAATCAAAGGAGCAGTCTTTCATAGTTGAACATCTTTACAACATTGTTGTTACCATGCATAATGATCTCCCTGTTTTTCTCTCTTCATTTTGCATCAGTTTTTAGATGCATTACCATTTCTCCCCGATACTCCCTCCTCTTCATTTCTTATATCACACTAAGCATGAGCAGCATAAGGACCCAATCACAAATTTGAAAGTTGTGCACAAAACTAATTAATTCTAGTAGACAGAGTTCTGTTGATAGGGAATCATAGCACAATAGTATTCCATCATAATCTTATGCCACAACTTGCTCAGTCATTCCCCAACTTGCAAACATCCCTTCAATTCCCTATTCTTTGCCACCACAAAAGAGTTGCTATAAGTATTTTTGTACATATAAGTCCCTTTCCTTTTTCTTTGATCTTTTTTGTGTTAGGGACCTAGTAGTATCATTACTGGGTTAAAGGGTATGCACAGTTTATAGCATTTGGGGAATAGCTCCAAATTGTTCTCCAGAATTGTTGGACTAGTTCATAACTCCACCAAAATTGTACTTGTTTCTCTCAATGCCTCCAGCATTTGTCATTAGTGATAGACGTGAAGTGGTACCCTAGCGTTGTTTTAATTTTCATTTCTCTAATCAATGGTGATTTAGAGCATTTTTCTTATGATGATAGATAACTGATTTTTTTCTTCTGAAAGTTGCTTGTTCATATCCTTTGACCATTTATCAATGAGGGAATAGCTCCTGTTTTCATAAATTTTACTATGTTCCCAATATATTCAAGAATTGAGGTCTTTTTCCTAGAAAATTGCTCTAATTTTTTATACTACTTCATTGTCTGTTTTATATTACTTCGTTGTCTATGTTAGCAAAATGTTGTTTTCTTGATTATCTCTTTTAATTAGATCTATTTTTGCTTTTGTTTTGTCTGTCATGATTGCCTTCTTTTTACTTCAGCTGAAACATAATATATTTTGTTCCAGCCCTTAATTTAAACTTTGTGTGTGTGTTCTTCTGTTGCAAGTGTGTCTTTTGTAAAGAACACATTGTTCTGTCACTGCAGAATCCAATTTGGGGTGTTATTTTTTAATTATTTAGAGGTAAATGCTATAAGAATGCAGTTGGATTGACGCCATCTTGGCTCTGCCTAATCCTGCAAGTCTTAAGGTATCTCTTCTTGATTTGTTTTCCCTGAGAGTTGTTTTATAATGAAATATTTAATATTTTCCTCTAAATTCTCATTTTTTTACTTTGTTTTAAGATTTTTTATTGTCTCCTGAGTTATTAGCTTTTATTTGGTCTGTTCTGATTTTAGGGAATTTGTTACTAGGGCAAGAATTTATACTTCTGTCCAGCCACTAATATCTTTTGTGAAGTTTCTCCTCTATACATATATGTTTAATATAATATCTTTTTAAAACTTCCATCATTTCTTCAAAAAATTCTGTTTGCTCTTATAGCCAATCTATTTTTATTTTCTTTTTGAAGTTTTGATTGCAGTTGTTTTGAGTTATTCTCCTCTTTGGGGATTGTTTCCTTGGTATCTTTGGCACTACAAAAGGATTCTTTCTTTGCTCATTTTCATTTATATAACCCCATGAGGTGACTTGCAGGCATCTTCTACTTCATGGATAAAATTAAGTTGCGGAAATTTCCTTGACTCCAGGGTTGTTATTATTATTATTGCTATTAGACTATACTCTCCTCTCCCCTTAATTGGGTTATAGGTTAAAACTATGGCTTTTAATTCATCATTGATACTGAAGATTTTATCTCCTATGATGAGCCTTAGATGAGGCCCTTTTCTTTGGAATAGGAAAGAAGCCCCTTATTTTTTTTTTAATCCTCAACTAATTTCAAAGTTGTCATCCTCTAATGGAATAGATATCATTCAGATCTTTTCCTTGAAGAAGAAGGGGGATTTTTTTCTTAATCTCACTAAAACAACCAGATAAGAGCTATTATTTCCCACCTCTTTTTTTTTCTTCTAAAAATTTGAGGCTACTACATGGATGCTTCCTCCCACCCCTTCCATTCTAAGTCATGTGTATCTGTGTGTATGTGTGTATGTGTGTATATATGTGTGTATGCTTTAAACTTTAGGTTGAAGTCTTTCCTTTTTACTTTCAATTTTGTATTTCAGGAGATTTCTTAATATTGAAACTTTTTTCTTCCTCTAAAGTCTTTCACTTTTATCCCATAGGGAATCTAAATCACATTTTGGTAGTCAGTTTATTATTATTATTATTATTATTATTATTATTATTATTATTATTATTATTATTATTATTATTATTATTATTGATGTATATTTGAGCTCCAATAGTTCCTTCTACTTTGTCATCTTGGTCTCACAGAATTATCTTTCTTGACTAATTCCACGCAAAAAAGGTGCTACTAAGAACATTTTTTATTTTTTTTTACTAAGAGCATTTTAATGAATATATTTAGGATTTATATCTCTATCTTTGTTTTCTTGATATATATTCAACACTAAACTCATTAAATAAAGTAATATGAATTACTTAATGATATTTCTCATATATTTACCAATGGTTTTCAAGAATTTGGGGACTAATCTACAACTCTACCAATGAATTAATGAAAAAAAATGTATTAAGCACTTAGTTTGTTTCAGTCATTAACAATTCCTGGTCCTAAACTCTTCTGATACTAATGATTCTGATTTTTTTCACTTTTGCTAATTTGTTGGATTTGACTTGAATTTCACATTTTTTAATTGTGTTTTTCTTTGTATTAGTGATCTGCAGAAATCTGGTTCTGCTCTTATCTATGAGGGCCTTTATAAGTAATTATAACATATGCAGATGACTCTCTGATCACCTTATTTAGCTCTAACCTCTCTCTCAACTTTAGTTTCACATGTCCACTCGTGTCTATGACAACTCAAAGTGAATTACCTGTTAACTTTTTAAACAATATATTCAAAATTAAACTCATCATCTTCCCTCTAAATCTTCCACTTTTTCAAACATCTCTATGTCAGTCGAAGGTGCCATCATCCTTCCAGTAACCCAGACTCACAATCTAGGTGTCTACCTACATGCTTCATTATTTCTTACCCCTAATCTCCAATTTCTTGCCAAATCTTATCTATTTTATCTTTCTGACATCTTTCATATATCCTTCCTTCTCTCCTTTTGATGCTGGCACTGTCACCACAGTGACATCCTTTCATCCCCTTTTTCTGGACTAATGAAATAGTTTGTTGGTTGATACCACAGTCTTAACTCTAGTCCCTCTCTAATACATTCCCCACTCAGATGTAAAGGTGGTAACTTCTGGCTATATGACCCTCCTATTCAAAAAATTTCCAATGGCTCCCTTTTACTTCCATGATCAAAAATAGAATCTTTTTAAAAGGTTTTTTTACTATTAAAGCCCTTCATAAAGGGGTGGAGTCAATAGGACAGAGTAGATGGGTACTCAGTTGAACTCTTCCAACATATTCTTCTAAAGCACTTTAAAACAATATCTCAAATGGAATTTTGGAGTGACAGAGCCAACAAAAGGAGAAAGTGAGGCATTTTTTTCAGCCAAAGAAAATATAAGAGATCAGAAAGAGAAATGTGTGATATGGGGGAGAATGTAGGCCCAGAGCCAACATGGATATAATACAATGGTGGGACTAGATGGTGATGACAAAAACAGCACGAACTTTGGGAACTCTCAAGGCAAAGATGTTAAGGGGGTCTGACAACTAGTCAGAATTTGATTAAGGGTACCCCTGTAGGACCAGTGGATCTGGTTTGTCAGTTCCATAGCATATAACTGCTTCTAGGTCATAGTTTAAGGGCAGAGAGTAGCCCTTTCAGTCAAGAGAGTGGCAACCCTGAGGGTCAGTATCATGTCTAGTTCCAAAGGATCAGGGACCCTGAGAAACAGTATCATGAGGACCAGTGTTCATTGTAATCCCAAGGGGTAAGGGACCTTTCCTGGGTAAGGACCAGAGTACAGACCAAAGAAGGACTGAACATACCTCTCCCCACATCATAGAACCTTGGAAGGATGAAAAATTTCCCAAACTCCAGAACTATATCGGAAAATAACATTGATAAAAAACCTTAAGCTTGAGACAAAGTCGTACCCCTGCCATACAGACATGTATTGTCAGGAACACAGCCCAACTTTAACATACATTTTTAAATCAAGAAATAGGATGGAAGGGGGCAGGGCCAAGATGGTGGAGAGGAATCAGCAAGCTGCCTGAGCTCGCCTTCTGTGCCCCCCAACAGAACATTAAATCAAGCCTCTGGATGGACTCTGAAACTACAGAACCTGCAAAGAGACAGAGAGACACACACTTCCAACCAGAGATAATATAGAAGAATTCAGGAAAAGGTCGGTCTGACTTGGGGAAAAGGGAGGTGCAGCACAGGGCAGCAACCCAGTGCTGAGGGGGTGGGGCAAGTCAGCAGGAAGCTGAGGGCCATAGCGGAACAACTGAGGCCCCTGAATCCTGGCTCAAAAATCTGGTGGCTCATCAGAACAGTGGAAAAACCTACCTGCACCAGCCGAGAGGGCAAGTTGCCAGCTGTAGGGGCACGAATAGGATAGGAACGACTAGGCCCATTGATTCTAGTGCACTCAGACAGGAAGTGCGGGGGAGGGAGTGAGGAACTGCACACATTTAAAGTCCTCAGTGTAAAAACTCGTGAAACAGCACCTATATCCCTGCAGAAGAAGCAAAAAACAGGGACCTGGTGCCCCCAGAGCAGACCTCAAATTTAAAAATAAAGAAGTTAGCTGCAATAATGAATAAGAAGCAAAAAAGAGCCCTCTACATTGAGAGCTTCTGTATCAATAGGGAAGAAATAAACACAAACTCAGATGAGGACAATACCCTCAAATTGCCTACATGTGAAGCCTCATGAGGGAAGATGAATTGGTCTCAAAAACAAAAAGCCTTCCTGGAAGAGCTCAAAAACTTGAGAGAAGTAGAAGAAAAAATTGGGAGAGAAATGAAAGCAAAACAAGAAAACTATGAAAAAAGAATCAGCAGCTTGGAAAAGGAAGCACAAAGATTGACTGCAGAAAACAATGCCTTAAAAAATTCATTTGACCAAATGGAAAAACAGGTGCATAATCTCACTGAAGAAAACAATGCCTTAAAAAATTCATCTGGGGGCAGCTAGGTGGCACAGTGGATAAAGTAGTGGCCTTGGATTCAGGAAAACCTGAGTCCAAATCCGGTCTCAGACACTTGACACAAAAATGTAAAAAAATAAATTCATCTGGCCAAATGGGAAAAAAGGTACATAATCTCACTGAAGAAAACAATGTCTTAAAAAATTCATTTGGCCAAATGGAAAAAAAGGTGCATAATCTCATGGAAGCAAACAATGCCTTAAAAATTAGAATTGGACAGTTGGAAGATAAGTAATCCATGAGACACCGGGAATCAGTCAAGCAGAATCAAAAGAATGAAAAAAATAGAAGAAAATGTGAAATACCTCATTGGAAAGACAAGTGATCTGAAAAACAGATCCAGGAGAGAAAATTTGAGAATCATTGGACTGCCTGAAAGCCATGACCAGCAAAAGAATCTAGACACCATATTCCAGGAAATTATTAAGGACAACTGCGCTGATATTATAGAATAAGAGGGTAAAATCATCATTGAAAGAATCCAACAATCACCTCCTGAAAGAGACCCCAAAAGGAAAACTCCAAGGAATATTGTAACCAAATTCCAGAATTATCAGGTAAAGGAGAAAATATTCCAAGAAGCCAGAATGAAGCAATTTAAATATCATGGAGCCACAGTCAGTATTGCTCAGGACCTGGCAGCTTCAACATTAAAGGACCGCAAGGCTTGGAATATGATATTCCGGAAGGCAAAGGAGCATGGATTGCAGCCAAGAATCAATGACCCAGCAAAACTGATCATTCTCTTTCAGGGGAAAAGATGGACATTCAATGACATTGGGGATTTTCAATGTTTCCTGATGAAAAGACCAGAACTGAATAGAAAATTCGATCTTAACATACAAGACTCAAGAGAAGTTTAAAACAGTAAACAGAGGGAAAAAGAAAAAAAAAAGTTACTCAGGTTAAACTGTTTACATTCCTACACGGGAAGATAATACTCATAACTTTCAAGAATTGTAAACATATTTGGGCAGAGAGAAGGACTTTACACAGAGGGTATAAATATAAACTGTCTTTGATGTGATGATACAAAGAAAATTAAGGAGTTAAAAAGGAAGTCTATGGGGAGGAGAGGAAAGGGGAAGTGGAATGGGGTGAATTATATCATATGAAGAGGTGAAAAAAAACTATTACAATAGAGGGAAAGAAAGGAGGGGTGAACATTGTTTCAAACCTACTCTCATTAAATTTGATTCAAAGAGGGAATAACATATATGTTCATTGGGATAAAGAAACTTAGCTCATTTGTTAGGGAAGTAAAAGGGGAAGGGAAATGTAAAAGTAAAAAAATGCTAAAGTAAAAAAAGCAGGGGTAGCAATCCGTATCTCAGACAAAGCACAGGCAAAAATAGATCTCATTAAAAGAGACAAGGAAGGAAACTACATATTGCTAAAAGGTACTATAGATAATGAAGTAATTTCAATATTAAATATGTATGCGCCAAGTGGTATAGCATCCAAGTTCTTAGAGGAAAAGTTAAATGAGTTACAAGAGGAATTAGACAGTAATACTATACTAGTGGGGGATCTGAATCTCCCCCTCTCAGAATTAGATAAATCTAGCCAAAAAATAAATAAGAAAGAAGTGAAAGAGGTGAATAGATTACTAGAAAAGTTAGACATGATAGATGTCTGGAGAAAATTGAATGGGGATAGAAAGGAATATGCCTTTTTCTCAACAGTACATGGCACATTTTCAAAAATTGAGCATGTATTAGGGCACAAAAACATCATAGTCAAATGTAGAAAGGCAGAAATAGTAAATGCATCCTCAGATCATGATGTAATAAAAATTACATGTAAGAAAGAGCCAGGGAAAAACAGAATGAAAATCAATTATAAAATAAATAATTTCATTCTAAAGAATGAATGGGTCAAACAACAAATCATAGAAACAATCAATAATTATATCCAAGAGAATGACAATAATGAGACAACATACCAAAATCTATGGGATTCAGCCAAAGCAGTGCTTAGGGGAAAATTTATAGCTCTAAATACTGACATGAATTTAAAAAAAAGAGAAAGAGGAGATTAATGAAAATTTCCAGGAATAATATAGCCAATTTCCAGAACTCCCAGATCAAGGAGAAAATAGTTTTAGCAGCAAAAAAGAAGACAAAAAAAAAGAAGAAGAAGAAGAAATGATTCAAACACTATGGAGCCAAAGTCAGGATCCAATGAGATTGAGCAGCTACCATAATAATTGAGCAGGGTCTTTGGAATATGAAGTTCCAGAAAGCAAAGGAGTTAGTATGACAACCAAGAATAACCTGCCCAGAAAAACTGAGTATATTCCTTCAGAAGAAAGTTGATATTTTATGAAATTTAAGATTTTCAGGCCTTTCCAATGAAAAGACCAGAGGTAATTAGAAAATTTGACTTCCAAATGCATAAAGAGAAAGATAAAAAGGGAAAGATAAAAGAGAAATCATAAGGGATTCAATAAAGTTAAACTGTTTACCACCCCATATGGGAAGATGATAATTATAATTTCTAAGAACTTTATCATAATTAGGCCAGTTAGGAGTATACACAAACAGAGAGAATGAGTGTGAATTGACTATGATGCCATTATTAAGAAATAAAATAAAGAGTTGAGAAAGAGGGAAGCACTGGGATAAGGGGGAAGGGAGGGGAAGAATAGGGAAAATTATCTCACATTAAAGTTGTGTGAAAGGAAAAGTGGATAGAAAGAAGTTTTGGTGGACAATACTTGAAATTTACTCTCATCAGAACTGGCACAAAGAGGAAATACACACTTAGAGAAATGTCTCTTATTCTATAGGAGAGTAGGAAGGGAAAGGGATAAGGAAGAAAGCGATGATAAAAGGAAGGCAGATAACAGTGGTCAGAAGAAAAACATTTTACAGTAGGGACAGGATAAAAAGAGAACAAGGAGGATAAACAGAAGAAAATAGGATGAAGGGAAATAGTAGTAATACTAATTACAATAGTAATAGTACTAATTACAATTAGTAATTACAACTGTGAATGTGAATGGGATGAACTAACCCATAAAACAGAAGCTGTTAGCAGAATGGATTAAAAACCAGAATCCGACAATATGTTGTTTACAAGAAACACACTTGAAACAAAAAGACAGAATTAAAATAAGGGACTGAAGCAGAATCTGTTATGTATCAGCTGAAGTTAAAAAGACAAAGATAGCAATGATGATTTCAGACAAAGCAAAATCAAAAATAGAACTAATTAAAAAGGATAAGCAGGGAAGTTACATATTGCTAAAAGCAACTCTAGACAATGAAGTAATTTAAATACTAAACATATATGCACCAAATGGCATAGCAGCCAAATTCTTCAATGGAAAATTAAATGAATTACAGGAGAAAATAGACAATAAAATTATACTAGTGCAGGGCTTCAACTTTTTCCTCTAAGAGTTAAATCAATATAACCATAAAGTAAATCAGAAAGAAATCAAGGATTTCCCAATCAAGACATGGTCAAAGGATATGAAGTGGCAGTTTTCAGATGAAGAAATTAAAGCTACCTATAGTCATACAAAAAAAAAAAATGTTCCAAATCACTACTGATTAGAGCAATGCAAATTACAACAACTTTGAAGTGCTACCATACACCTACCAGATTGTCTAAGATGACAGAAAATGAAAATGATATATGTTGGAGAAAATTGGAACACTAATGCATTGATGTTGGAGTTGTGAATTAATCCAACCATTCTTTTTTTTTTTACATATAAGGTATTTTATTTTTTCCATTATATATAAAGATAGTTCTCAACTTTTGTTTATACAAGCTTTACAATTTCAGATTTTTCTCCCTCCCTCCCCTCCCTCCCCCCTCCCCTAGACAGCAGGTAATCTGATATAGGTTATATCTATATATCGATATCGATATTGATATCGATATACACACACACACACATATATATATATACACATAATAACATTAATCCTATTTCTGCATTAGTCCTGTTATAAGAGAAAAAATCAGAGCAATGATGAAAAACCTCAAAATAGAAAAAAAAACCAACAACAGCACCAAAAACAAAAGAAATAGTATAGTTCATTGAGCATCTATACTCCACAGTTCTTTTTTTTTTTTCTTGGATTTGGAGATCCTCTTCTATCAAGAGTTCCCTGGAACTCTTCTGTACCATTGCATTGGTGAGAAGAATATAGTCCATCACAGTAGATCAACACTCAATGCTTACCCTTTTACCCAGTAGTACTACTACAAGATCTGTATCCCAAAGATATTTTAAAAAAGCATAAAGGATCCATATGCATAAGAATATTTATACCAGCTCTTTTTGTGGTTGCAAAAGAATTGGAAATTGATAGGAATGTCCATCAATTGTGAAATGGCTTAACAAGTTGTGGTAGATGATTGCAATGCAATACTGATGAACAGGCAGATTTCAGAAGAACATGGAAGGACTTATATGAATTGATGCTGAGTGAAATGAGCAGAACCAGGAGAACCTTGTACATAGTAACAGCAACATTATGTGAAGATCAGCTGTGATAGACTTAGATATTCTCAGCAATACAATGATCCAAGACAATGCCAAAAAAGTCATGATGGAAAATATTCTCCATATTCAGAAAAAGAAATATAGAGCCTGAGTACGGATTAAAGCATACTGTTTTAATTTTTGTTGTTATTGCTGTTTCCATTTGGTTCATCTATCTTGTGGTTTCCCCCTTTTGTTCTTAATTTTCTTTTACAACATGACTAATGTGGAAATATGTTTAACATGAATGTACATATACAGCTTAAAGAAAAAAGAAATAAGTCAAGGAGATGAATAGAATCATAGAAAGATTATATATAATTAAAATGGAGAAAACTGAATGGGAAAAGAAAAGATATATCTATTTCTTAGCTCTACATGATTCTTTCTTTCTTTCTTTTTTTTAGTAACACATATTTCTTTTATTTTTTACAGTTACATATAAGGGTAGTTTTCAACATTCATTTTCATAAGATTTAGAGTTACAAATTTTTCTCCCTCCCTCACTTCCCCTCCCCCTCCATAACATTGCAACCTGGTTATACATGTACAATCCACAAGTGTTCTTTTTATCAGTTCTTTCTATAGGGGTGGATAGTAAGCGACATCATTAGTCCCTTGGGATTGTCTTAGATCATCCCATTGCTGAGAGTAGTTAATTCATTCACAATTTCTCATTGAACAATACTGCTGTCACTATGCACAATGTCTCCCCAGCTCTGCTCACTTCACTATACATCAGTTCATGAGTCTTAACAGGTTTTTCTGGGATCATCCTGTTTGTTATTTCCTCTAGCACAAGACCATTCCACCACAATCATATAGCATATCTTCTTCCATCATTCCTCAATTGATGGACATTCCCTTGATTCTCAATTCTTAGTCACCACAAAGAGTTGCTATAAATAGTTTTTTGTACAATTTTCCCCCTTTTCTCTTTTTCATGATTACCATTATTAACTGTTTCCCTTCCATCCTCTTCCCTTCCCCATGATATTTATTCTATTATCCATCTTCTTTCATCCTATTCCTCTTCAAAAGGGATTTGCTTCTGCCTGTCCTCTCCCCCAATCTTCTTTTGCCCCTCTCTCTTTATCCCCTTCCCCTCCTATTTTCCTGCAGGGTTAGATAGATTACTCCACCCAATTGAATGTTTATATTATTCCCTCCTTGAGCCAATTCTAATTAGATTAAGGTCTTTGAGCCAATTCTGATGAGTGTTAGACTAATTTACTGCTCAGATTAAATAGATTACTCCACCTAGTTGGGTGTGTGTTATTCCCTCCTTGAGGCAACTCTGATGAGTTTAAGGTCTTTGAGCCTTTTCTGATGAGTGTAAAATTCATTTACTGCCCTGATCCTCCCCTATCTCTTCCCCCACTCCATAAGCCCTTTCCTGTTTCTTTCATGTAGGATTTCACCTCTGCTCTTCCCCCTCCTCCAGTACATTCCCCTCACCCCTCAATTTAACTCTAAAGATGCCATCATGGGGCAACTAGGTGACACAGTGGACAAAGAGATCCACCCTGGACCCAGGGTACCCCATCCAAAACCCGGTTGAGAGGATATTCTCAATGGCACCTACGTAACTATTGCAATGGTTCCTTAGCTAGTGATTAGGCTATAACTATAACTATAATTATAACTATATATATAACTATATACATATATAGCTATATATATATATATAACTCTCTCTATGTGTGTGTACATATATATGTGTGTGTATATATATATATATATGTATACATATATATATGGAGTTCTTCTTTTGGGATATCTTTCTGGAGGTGATCAGTGCATTCTTTCAATTTCTATTTTATCTTCTGCTTCTAGAGTATGAGGGCAATTTTCCCTGAGAATATCTTGGAAGATAATGTCAGCTCTTTCCTTGATCATGGTTTTCAAGTAGACCAATAATTTTCAAATTATCTCTCCTGGCTCTATTTTCCAGGTCAGGAGGTTTTCCAAGAATATATTTCACATTGCCCTCTATTTTTTTATTCATTTGGATTTGCTATTTATTGTGTCTTGGTTTCTCATAAAGTCACTAGCTTCTATTTCTTCAATCCTAATTTTTAGGCAATTATTTTCTTCAGAGAGCTTTTGTACCTCCTTTCCTATTTGGCCAATTTGGCTTTTTAAGCTGTTGACTTTTCTCATGTCTTTCCTGTATCACCCTAATTTCTCTTTCCATTTTTTCCTCTACCTCTCTAACTTTATTTTCAAACTCCTTTTTGCATGCCTCTCTGGCCTGAGACCAATTAATATTTTTCTTGGAAGCTTTATATATAGGGGGATTGACATTGGCATCCTCCTCTGAGGGTGCACCTCGATCTTCCTTGTCACTAAAGAAACTTTCTATGGTCCTCACCTTTCTCTGTCTGCTCATCTTGCCTTTCTTTTACTTGCCTTTTAGCTTCTTAAAGTGGGGCACTGTTTCTAGGCTGCAGTATCCCAGGCTTCAGGAGGTCCCAGGTGGTATGATTTAAGGAGGATCAGGTTCTTCACTCCCCTAGCCTGTTCCCTGGTCCATAAATGACCCCAGACCAACTTGCTAATCAACCAGCTTTGTGTGTTGTGGTTGTCAGTTCTGACAAGCTTGTGCCCCGCCCCCGCCTTGGCCACTGCTACTCAAGCCTATGTAACGGTTGGAATGACGCCACCTGCTAGAGACTTACTGTAGAAGAGTTCCGACCTTGAAGCGAAGGTCTTTGAGGACAAGACCAGGAGTCTTTTCTTTGGTGTCAGGAAGTGACACGGGCTAGTGGGAGGAGGAAGGAAGACACTGACGCTCACTCTGGGGCTTTTTCCTCTGGACTCTGGTGGAGAAGGGAGCTAGACATGTGTTCTCCCTTTAATAGATAGGAATCTAGGCCTTTCTCTCTCTCTTTACCAAATTCTTATTCTCCTTAATAAATGCTTAAAAGTCTAACTCTTGCTAAAGCTTATAATTTATTGGCGACCACTCATTAGATATTTTAGACAGACTAGCTAGAATTTTAGCCCTTAACCCCTACCTCCTGTTTCTCAGCAGGGATGAAAAATCCAAGTTCTGCCTCAGCACCAGCATAGACCCCTGAAGTCTCCCCCCTGCCAATGTCTCAGCCCTCTCACCAGACTGCGAGCTTAGTTCTAGATGACACTGGTGCTGCAGCTGATTCAGAGTCTCTGGGGGTCTCCTTCTCTGGTGAGGCCTTCCTGGGACTGTGTCAGGGTGACTGTGGGGTTGGGCTCCACTCCTGTATCAGCACAACAGCTCCCTCCTTCTGACCTTCCAAGCAGTTCTTGGTTAGAAGATGATTTCAGGACATTCTTCTGTGGGTTTTGCTGCTCCAGGGACTGTCCTATGGCATTATTTGGATGTTTTTTGGAGTGATTGTGTCATGAGTTTGAGAGCTCACTGCCTTTCCTCCATCATATTCTGTACATGATACTTTCACAAAAAATTGACCATGTATTAGAAAATAACAATCTCACAACCAAATGCAGAAAAGCAAAATTTCAAATATACCCTTTTCAGAACATAATTCAATAAAAATTACATTTAATAAAGGGTCATGGAAGGACACATTAAAAACTAACTAAAAATGGAATAATCCAATACTAAAAAAAATGAGTGGGTCAAAGAATGAATAATAAAAACAATCAATAATTTCATTAAAGAAAATGACACAGAATTCCAAAATTTATCGAAGAAGCCAAAGCAGCACATACGGGACAATTTATATCTCTAAATGCATGTATCACTAAAAATGGGGAAAATCAGAGCAGTAAATTAGGTCACACAATTATAAATGCCAGAAAATGAACAAATAAAAAATTCCCAATTGAACACAGAAATGGAAATCCTGAAAAAAATCAAAGGAGAAATTAATGAAATTTAATTTTTTAAAATCATTGAACTAATAAAAACTAGGAGTGAATTCTATAGGGGAAAAGCAATAACATAGACAAACCAATGGATAATTTGATTTTAAAAAAGAAAGAAAATTGAAAAGGTTAAAAACACTACTAATGAGGATTAAATTAAAATCATTATTAAGAATTATTGTGCCCAAATGTATGCTACTAAAACTGACAATCTTAAGTAAAATTGATGAATATTTGTAAAAAAAGTAAACTCTCCAATTAACAAGAGAAAAGAAAATCCTTAAATAATCCTGTCTTGGAAGAAAAAAAAAATGAACAAGCCATCAATGAACTCCATAAAAAAAAATCCAAAAGAACAGATAGATTTAAAAGTGAATTATTCAAAAATTTAAAAAATAATAATCCCAATACTTGCAGAATCTTTTGGAAAAAAAATAGCTAAAGAAGCATTTCTAAAAAATTCCTCCTATGATGCAAATATGGTTTTGACACCTAAACCACAGATTGTAAAAACAGAGAAAGAAAACTATATACTGGGGCAGCTAGATGGCGCAGTGGTTAAAGCACCGGCCCTGAATTCAGGAGTACCTGAGTTCAAATCCGGCCTCAGACACTTGACACTTACTAGCTGTGTGACCCTGGGCAAGTCACTTAATCCCCATTGCCTGCAAAAAACAAAAAAAATCCAAAAAAAAAACAAAAAAAAAAAACTATATACCAATTTCCTTAATGAATTTTGGGGCAAAAATATAAATAAAATACTAGGAAGAAGATTACTGCAATGTATTACAAAGATCACATTCTATGACCAGGAGGAATTTATACCAGGAATGCAGAGCTGCCTCAATATTAGGAACACCATCACGATAATTTACCATATCAATATAATAACAACAAAATTCTCAGGATTATATCAATAGATGTCCATTCCTATTTTAAAAAATGCATCAGAAATCATAGGAATAAATTGAAACTTTCTTAAAATGATAAGTAGTTTCTATCTTAAAAAAAGAGCAAGCCTTATCTGATGGGGATGAACTTGAAGACCTCCCAATAAAATTTTAAGTGAAAGAAAGATATCTATTATCACCACTATTATTCAGTATTGTACTAGAAGTTATACCTATATCAATAACAGAAAAATAAATTAAAAGAAACAAAATAGTTTAAGAGGAAACAAACCTATTACTCTTTGCAGGTCATATAATCACATACTTAGAGAACCCTAGAGAATCAAGTCAAAAACAGGTTGAAATAATTAACACCTGTAGCAAAGATTTAGGATATAAAACAAGCATTTCTATATACTACCAAAAATAAAAACACAGCTGGAAGATATAGAGAAGCTCCATTAAAATAATAGCAGACAGGGACACCTAGGTGTCACAGTGGATAAAGCACTGGCCCTGGATTCAGGAGTACCTGAGTTTAAATCTGGCCTCAGAGACTTAATACTTACTAGCTGTGTGACCCTGGGCACGTCACTTAACACTCACTGACCTGCAAAAAAAAAAAAGAAAAAGAAGAAAAAAAGAAAGAAAAGAAATAATGGAAGACAATATAAAATACTTCAGAGTCTATCTGCCAAGAAAACCCAGGGATTACACAACCAGAATTACAAAACACTTTTTGAACAAGTAAAGAATGATCTAAACAATTCTAGAAATATTAATTGCTCAGGAGTAGGCCATATAATATAATAAATATGACAATTCTAAATAAGTTAAACTACTTATTGAATACAATATGAATTAGACTATGAAGAATTATTTTTATAGAACTAATAGAAAAAATAATAATAAAATTTATCTGTGGAAACAAAAAGCCAAAAATATCCAAGGAATCAATGAAAAAAATATTTAGGAAGGTGACCTAGCACTTCCGGATTTCGAACTATATTATAGAGCAGTAATCATCAAAACAACCAGGTACTTCCTAGGAAATAGTCTAATGGATCAGTGGGACAGATTGGATACATAATACACAGTAGTAAGCAACAATAGTGATATAGCTTGGTTTTTGTTTGTTTGTTTGTTTGTTTTTTCCATAGCAATGAGGGCTAAGTGACTTGCCCAGGGTCATACAGCTAGTAAGTGTCAAGTGTCTGAGGCTGGATTTGAACTCAGGTCTTCCTGAATCCGGGACCAGTGCTTTATCTACTGTGCCACTTAGCTGCCCCCTCCTAATTTATTTCTGATATTACCTTTTATGTTTAAATCATTTATCCATTTTCACCTCAACTTGACGTATGGTATGAGATGTTGGTCTATGCCTAGTTTCTGACAAGCTACCTTCCAGTTTCTCCTGCAATTTTTGTCATATGGTGAGTTCTTACCCCCAAATCTTAGATTTTGGGGTTTTTAAAATACTACATTGGGGTAGCTAGGTGGCACAGTGGATAGAGCACTGGCCCTGGATTCAGGAGTACCTGAGTTCAAATCTGGCATCAGACCCTTGACTCTTTTTTTTGTTTTGTTTTGTTTTTGTTGTTTTTTGTTGTTTTGTTTTGTTTTGGTTTTGAGGCAACTGGGGTTAAGTGACTTGCCCGGGGTCACACAGCTAGTAAGTGTTAAGTGTCTGAGGCCAGATTTGAACTCAGGTCCTCCTGAATCCAGGGCCTGTGCTCTATTCACTGCAACACCTACCTGCCCAAGACCCTTGACTCTTACTAGCTGTGTGACCCTGGGCAAGTCACTTAACCCCAATTGCCTCACAAAAACAAACAAACAAAAAAAACCAACATTACATCATGGGGGCAGGTATGTGGCTCAGTGCATAAAGCACTAGCCCTGGATTCAGGAAGGCCTGAGTTCAAATCCAGCCTCAGACAGTTGACACTTACTAGCTGTGTGACCCTGGGCAAGTCACTTAACCCTTGGTGCCCCAGAAAAAAAAAAAAAAAGTAAATTAGAAGAGCATGGGAAAATGTTCCTGTCAGATTCATGCATAAAGGCAAAGTTTAAGACCAAAGAAGAGATAGATAATTTTCATCACAGGAAATTAAAAAGCTTTTTGCAAAGAAAAAACTAATTAAGCCATGATTTGAAGTTTATCTGATAAAATTCTCATTTCTAAAATATACATGAAACTGAGCTAAATTTATTTTAAAAAATAAGAGCCATTATCCAGTTGTTGAATGGTCAAACCTTATGAATAGGCAGTTTTCTGAAGAAATCAAAGATATTGATAGTCATATAAAAATGCTCCAAATTGCTGCTTAGAGAAATAGAAATTAAAATATCTGAAATATCACCTCACACTTATCAGATTGGATAATATGACTGAAGAGGAAAATAACAAATGTTTGAGGAGATGTGCAAAAGTTGGAACACTAATGCACTATTGGTAGAATTGTGAGCTAGTCCAACCTGGAAAACAAGTTAGATCTATGAACTATGAGCTATAAAATAATGTATACCTTTTGACCCAGCAACTCCACTATAAGGCCTGCATCCCAAAAAGATCAAAGAAAAGAGAAAAGGACCTGTTTGTACAAAAAGTATTTATAGCAGCTCTTTTTGTGGTGACAGAAAATTGGAAATTGGAGGGCATGCTCATAAACTGGTAGGTGGCTAAACAAGTTGTGGTACATGATTTTAATAAAATATTCTTTTGCTATAAGAAATGATGAATAGGATGTTTT
Source organism: Dromiciops gliroides (assembly GCF_019393635.1). Classification (NCBI taxonomy): domain Eukaryota; kingdom Metazoa; phylum Chordata; class Mammalia; order Microbiotheria; family Microbiotheriidae; genus Dromiciops; species Dromiciops gliroides. The sequence continues at coordinate 105,982,463 of NC_057862.1, read as the reverse complement.
CTGAAAATTATGGGGAAACTTCTATGAACAGATGTACACTGTAGTTAACAGATCCAGGAGAATAATGTATGCAATAATAACCATATTATATGATGCTCAACTGTGAATGGCTCAGCTATTCTCAGCAATACAATGATTCAAGATAATTCTGAAGAAGTTATGATGAAAATGCTATCTACCTCCAAAGACTAAACTGATGGAGTCTGAATGCAGATTGAAGCGTACTTTTTTATGATTTCTTTATAATTCTGTTTTTGTCTGTGTTTTCTTTTATAACAAGGCTAATACAGAAATATTTTACATGACTACACATGTATAATAGATATTAAATTGCTTGCCTCCTTAAGGTATCAGTAGGAGGGAGGTTGAAAATTTGGAACATAAAATGTTATTTTTACAATTGTTTTTAAAATTACATACAATTGGGAAATAATTAATCAACCAAAACAATTAATTAAATATTTTTAAAGCCAATCATAATTTGGTCTCTTTTGACCTTTCCAATGTAACATTTGGAATGATGCCACCTGCTGGAGACTTACTGTAAAAGAGTTCGCCCATGAAGTGAAAGTCTTTGAGGGCAAGACCAGGAGTCTTTTCTTTGGCATCAGGAAGTGACGTTGGCTAGTGGGAGGAAGAAGGAAGAGACTGGCACTCTGTCTCGCGCTTTTTCCTGAGGACACTGGTGGAGAAGGGAGCTAGAAACATTCGCTCCCTTTAATAGTAGATGAATATAGGCCTTTCTCTCTCTCTTTACCAAATTCTGATTCTCCTTAATAAATGCTTAAAATCCTAACTCTTGCTAAAGCTTATAATTTATTGGCAACCACTCATTAGATATTTTAGACAGTTTAGCTAGAATTTTAGCCCTTAACACCAGTCTTATACATTACTCTCCTCAACTTACTTTACCATTGAATAACACTGGCGTCATTGTATTTCTTTTTTTTTTTTGTCTCATTGTATTTCTTGAACACTACTATCTATCTATCCCTCATACCCTAATGTTCTCCTTCCCCATTTCCTCCTCTTAGTTTTACCAGTTTGCTTCCAATGATCCCAGACCTCTTTATTCTTGATGCATTCCCTCTGAGATTATGCCATATATAACTTGTTTGAATATAGTTGATTTCATGTTGTCTCCTTCATTAGATTCTGAATTCTTTGAAATCAGTGTGGTTTTATTTGGCGGGGGGGGGGGGGTGGAGTTGTGGGGTTTTTGCCTTTCTTTGTATCCCCAGGGCTTATTCCAGGGCCTACAACACAGTAGGTGATTAATAAATGCTTGTTGATTGACAGTAATGTACTTTTTGTTTAAATGCAGAAATCATGAAAGGAAAAAAATATAAATTAAGGCTGAAAAGGTAGTAGGGAGCCAGAATTTGGACTACCTAAAATGCCTATTTTATCCTAAAGGAAAAGATGAATAGGTAAGTATTTTTGAATAGGAAAATGACATTAACTTCAGGAAATTTATTTGAAGACTTTTGTAGAGTTTGGATTGGAAAGGTAAGAGACTTGATTTAGGGAGACAAACTAGGAAGCAATAGTAGTAGTCTAGGGGAAAAAACTGATGATTGCCTGAATTAAAGGCTTGAAAACATAAGTAGAAACAAGGGAGCATATGCAAGAGATGTAATGGAACTAACAATACTTGGTGCCTGATTGGGTGTAAAGTAAGGATAGGGAGGGAGCGGGAAGAGCCAAAGATTACCCCAAAAAATAGAATCTGGGTAGCTGAACAGATGCTTGTTGTCTTAAAACAAATGGTGAAGTTTAGAGAAGGGACAGGTTTAGGTAAGTAGAAAGTGACTTTTATTTTTGGACATATTAACTTTGCTAGGCCTCTGTATAATGAGAAGGAGATAAAAATTTAAGCAATTGATGAGGGGGGGAATTATCTCAAAACAAAGGCAATCATGAGATCCCCAAGAGAGACCTTGAATGGCAGAGGAGGAGTAATCCCAAGAACAGAGTTCAAGGGAACACCAAGGCTGAGGGAAAAGAAAAGGGATCATAATATATCAATGAAAACAGAGAAAGAGTACTCATAAAGGAGAAGAAGCAGAAAATAACAGTATGATGGAAGTAAAAAGAGTAATGGCCAGGAGCATTTTTTCACATGTTCAGCAACCATATCACAAACATCAGACATTATGTATGAGAAGTGAGAAATTACCATTGCTCTTAACAGTTACAAGGTAGCTAATAACTAGAAAGAAAGCACGTACAGTGAAGTATTAGGATTAGAAAGAGACTCCAAATGAATGAGAAGTGATTCAGAAGAGGGAAACTAGCATTTTTAAGTTCCTACTCTTTGCTAGTCTCTGTCCTGAGGAATGGGGCTACAAATAAGGGAACAAGGGGCTTTGCCTCCAAAGGGATTACAATCTAAGTATAAATGATTCTTTGAAAGCCTGGCAATGAAATGGAAGAAAGGAAAAGGACAGCAGCTTAGGTAGGTGAATGTTGGAGTCAATTTGGAATTTTTTCATATATTGAGTAGATATGACAATGTAAGCAATAAGGAAGGGAATCAAATGTTAGGGAGAAATTATATGTGGGGAAAACAGAGAATAATTAATGGGACAAGTTTCTGGAGCATTGGAGGATAAAATGAAGGGCATAAATAGAGGGATTGGCCTTGGTAAGAAGCAGTTACTTCTTCCTCAGAGATAAGAGAAAGGAACATGAGTATGTGAGAAAATGTAGAGGGATTTGAAAGATTGGATGAGAGGGGAGGAGAAAGTTTTCAGTAGATGACCTCTTTGTTCTGTAAAGAAATAGTTAAGGACATCCGGCTGAAAGAAAGAGGGTAAGTTACAGCTCAGGGTGGGGAGAGAAAAAAGAAAGCTAGAACATGCTTTCAGGGGGTAGGTATCAAGAATGAATAAACGCAAAAAAGAAATGAAGCCCTACTTGAGTTTAGATAACATAAAATTGTAGGAAGTCAAGTTGGTATATGGATGTGATGTCCTCTCTCAATTTATATGCAGAGAAGGTAAGAGAGAAATGGAGTTTGGGAGTCAAGGCAGGATATGAATGGAAATTAGTCTAGTTGAATGGGTCAACTATAAAATCAGACCTGTGTAAAGAATAAAGTGGGGGGTGAAGAGAAATCTTCCTAAGACTTGTCCCTGGGGGTAGAGCCAAGATGGTGGTAAGTTCTCAGAACTCACACCATGATGACTCCAAAAAAACTCCAAATAATGCCATAAGACAATTCTTGGAGAAGCAGAACCCACAAAAGAACAGGCTGAGATAATTTTCCAGCCAAAGACAGCTTAGAAAGTCAGCAGGAGGGGGCTGCTGTGCCATGGTGGGAGTGGAGCCCAACCCCAAGGTCATGCTGACACAGATCCAGTCCCGGGCAGGCCTCACCAGAGAAAGAGACTTCCAGTCTGAATCAGCTGCAGTGCCAGCATCTTCTGGAACTAAGCTCATGGTCTGGTGAGATGGCTGGGTGGTTTCCCAGGGGAAATTACAGGGGTCTCTGCTGACACTGAGGTGGAAATTGGGTGTTTCAACCCTCCGGGGAACCAGCAATTAGGCATGAGTGGCAGGGCCCAGGGGTGCAGGTTCATCAGAGTGAACAACCACAGCACACAAAGCTTTGTTGCCTGGTTAATTAGCAAGTTGGCCTGGGGCTATTTATGGACCAGAGAACAGGCCATGCAAGTGAAGATACTGCTCCTTCTTAAATGATACCACCTGGGACCCCCTGAAATTTGGGACAATGAAGCCTGGAAACAGTGCCCCCTTTAAGAAGGAGTTAAAAGTGAAATAATAGACAGGCAAGATGAGCAGACAGAGAAAGATGAGGACCATAGAAAATTTCTTTAGTGAAAAGAAAGATTAAGTAGCATGCTCAGGTGAGGATAGCAACATCAGGGCTCCTACATCCAAAGTGTCCAAGAAAAATATGAATTTGTCTTATACCATAGAGGCACTCAAAAAGGACTTTGAAAATAAAGTAAGATAGGTAGAGGAAAAATTAGAAAGAGAAATTAGCATGATGCAGGAGTGTCATGAAAAAAGTCAACAGATTGAAAAGCCAAATTGGCCAAATGGAAAAGGAGGTACAAAAGCTCTCTGATGAAAATCATTGCTTAAAAATTAGGATTGAACAAATAGAGGGCAATGTGAAATATCTCCTTGGAAAAACAGCTGACCTGGAAAATAGATCCAGGAGAGATAATTTGAAAAATATTAGACTGCCTGACAACTATGATCAAGGAAAGAGCTTAGACATCATCTTCCAGGTAATTATCAGGGAAAATTGCTCTGATATTCTAGAAGCAGAAGTAAAATTGAAATGGAAAGTATTCAACAATCATCTCCTGAAAGAGATTCCAAAAGAAAACTTCCAGGAATTTTATAGCCAAATTCCAGAGATCCCAGGTCAAGGAGAAAAAATTGAAAGTAGCAAAAAAGAAACAATCCAAGTATTGTGGAGCCACAGTCAGGATAGAAAAGATCTAGCAGCTTCTGGATTAAAGGATTAGAGGGCATGAAATATGATATTCCAGATTGCAAAGGAATTCGGATTATAACCAAGAATCACATATCCAGCAAAGCTTTGTATAATCTCTCTGGGGAAAAAATGGGACTTCAATGAAAAAGAGGACTTTCAGATTTTTGTGATGAAAAGACCTAAACTGAATAGAAAATTTGACTTTCAAATGCAAGACCCTAGAGAATCATAAAAAGGTAAACAGGAAAAAGAAATTAAGAGGGATGTTAAAGGTTAAACTGCATTCCTACATGGGAAGATGATACATCTAACTCATAAGAATTCTCTCAGTATTAGGGCAGATGATATTAATAAATTTAGACAGAGGGCACAGGTGGGGATTGATTATAAAGGGATGATATCTGTAAAGTATTTATTTTTTATCTTTTTTGTGGGGTGGTTGGATTTGGATGACATACGTGTGGTTGCACAGTTGGTGAGTGTCTTGTGTCTCAGGATCGATTTGTGTTTGTGTCAACCCGCTCCAGGGTGAGTGCTTTGTCCATTGTGTCACCTATCTGCCCCATGATAACATCTTTAGGGTAAAATTGAGGGGTGAGAGTAATTCACTGGGGGGAGGGGGAAAGGGAGAGGTAGAATGGGGGGAAATCCCACATGAAAGAAACAGGAAAAGGTTTATGGAATGGGGGGAGAGATGAAGGAGGAGTGGGGAAGTGAATGAGTCTTATACTCATCACAATTGGCTCAAAGGCCTTAATCTCATCAGAATTGGCTGGAGGGGGAAATAAGACACACACTAAATTGGGTGGAGTAATCCCTGTAGGAAAGTAGGAGGAGAAGAAGATAAGGAGGGAGGGGTGAAAGAAGGGAAGGCAGATTGGGGGAGGGGGCAGTCAGAAGCAAATCAGTTTTGAGGAGTGATAGGGTGAAATAAGATAGAAAAGAGAATAAATATCATGGGGAAGACAATAGGATTGAGGAAAACAGTTAACAATAGTAACTGAAAAAAATTTGAAGCAGAGGCAAGAGTAATGTGAGATGACAACGATTGATTGATTCATAGATTGATGATCATTGGGTGAAGATGGGGATTGACTGATGACAATGACGATGGATTGATGATTATAATGCTGAGGACTGATTGATGATGATGATAAACCATATGGTACTTTGCTGGGCATTTGTGAAGAAAATTCTTTGTCAGGTATAAAGTAACAATATAAATGTTAGCTATTACTGTTGTTGGAAGAAATCAACCTCATGGGTTTATTGAAAGGAAATATCTCTTTAAAGTACTATATAAATGTAGTTTACTATATAAAAGTGATGAGCAGGATTCTATCCGAAAAACCTGGAAAGACCTACATGAGCTGATGCAACATGAAATGTACTGTATACAAAATAATAGCAATATTGTAAGATGATCTGCTGTGAATGACGTGGTTATTTTCAGCAATTCAATGATCCAAGACAACTCTGAAGGTCCTATGAAAAATGCCGTCAATCAACAGAGAGAGAACTGATGGTGTCTGAATACAAATTGAAGCATTTTTTTTGTTAGTTCCTTTATCTGACATTTTGATTTTGCCTGTTTTCTTTCACAACCTGGCTAATGAGGAAATGTTTTGCATGACTGATCATATATAGCTTATATTGAATTGCTTGAGTTCTGGGGTCGGGGGAAGAAGGAGGAAGAGAATTTGGAACAAATTTTTTTTAAATTAATGTCAAAATTTGTATTTAGATGTAATTTGGGGAAATAAAACTTAATGGGAGAAATGATTGACAAAACAAAACAAAAAAAGACTGGGTCCCTGTGTCCCCCCAGAAAATCCATTATTAGTAATTATTTTCTCACATAACTTACTCACCTTTGTGGCAGCAGACAAATAGCAAGGGGAGTCTTCAGTCCCTGTGTTTTTAGCTTAGCTATTCCTAACTGCAAAGGTTACAAACAACACCTCAAAAGAGGGGAGCTAACCCCTTATAATTCCTCTTCTCATGCCAAGAGTCATTGTTTCACTAGTTCTGGGGTTCAAGACTCCAGCACACAACAGGGCAATCACTACTTTACTTTTTAAAACCTTTTATTGGCCCATTTCTGATTTTAAATGAACAAATTTATTATTTTATTTTAAAAATAACATTAGTACATTTGTTAAAAAAAAAAAAGAATAAAGTGAAATCTTGACTGAACAAGAAGGAACCAAGCAACTGGAGGTTGCACTGAGGAAAAAGATAGTTGTAACAGGAGTGAAACAGCTAGAAACAGAAGTACAGGAAATCATTATGGAAAATGTCAATATTTAAATAAAATTTTACTGATTCATCATGGACAAAAAGTTGTAATGATTAGAATGACGCCACCTGCTGGAGAGCTACTGTAGGAAAGCTCCACCATGAGGAGAAAACCCCTGAGGGCAAGCCATGTGACTTTTCTTTGGCATCAGGAAGTGACATTTGCTCATGGGAGAAGGGACGAGCCTGGCTCTCGCTCTTTTTTGTGAGGACTCTGGGTGGAGAGTGGAGCCAGAAATGCACTCTCCCTTTAATAGACAGATGAATCTAGGCCTTTCTCTTTCTCTTCACCAAATTCTTATTCTCCTTAATAAATGCTTAAAAGACTAACTCTTGCTAAAGCTTATAATTTATTGGCAACCACTCATTAGATATTTTAGACAGACTAGCTCGAATTTTAGCCCCTTACAAAGTTATCTCCAACCTTGGACTTGATATAAAAAAGACACTGAATTTCTGAAGAAGTTCATGATAACCAAAGATTAAGTAACCCATGTAATGTCTCACACCTAATAAATATTGGAATCAGGAATCAGTATTTCAATAAACAACAGAATTTTAAGACAAAAGAATAAGGCAACTGGACTAGAAGAACTCAAAGGTCTTATTCAACAATAAAAAATAGTCTGTCTAAGATCTAAGTAGAATTTAGAAGCAAATTAGCAAGTGGGGAAGGATTTGAGGGATTGTTTAGTGGTAGAATAATAAGTTACCTGAATCTCAGTCATAACTAGTATATTTTGAAATAAGGTGGCCCTGTATTTAATTGTCCGGAATCAAAGAATAACACTATTATACCTAGAAGGAATTTTACAGATTAAATATTTTAACCGCACCCCCACCCCAATTTTACAATTGAGGAAGTATGTAACTGTGATGACTAGATTCATGGCAAATTTACTTAAAGTTGGCCCTTATTGCAGCACATTCTTTTCTGTGGCCTTATTATGCTTCTTTCATCTGCCATTACAAATGTTTCCTTTCTCCTTAAATTCCAATACCACTTCCCTTTCAAGAATGCATTTATCATGTCAAGTAATGAAAAAACTCAAGGTAGTTCCTTATGGAATTACTCTTATCACCTATTTTCAAATCAAAATCTCTCTCTATTATCTCCTAATCTTTACTCTTTTGCTTCAGCCCCTAACAAAAAAACAAAACAAAACAAAACAAAACAAAAAAACAGTGACTCTTCTTATTGCCAAGTCTAATTCCTCTGCTTTCTCTTTTTATCTTACTCCTTTCTTTCTCTTCCAGGAGCTTGTCCCTTTAAAAGAAACACTGGTGTCATCCTGGATTTCTCTTTATCTATTTAATGACTTCATCCATGTGAACTAAAAGTATGCCTAGGTCTACCTAAGTACTTTAGAAAAGTCATTGAAAGATCATAACATCCCTTAAGCTATTGTTCTATATATCTGTGTATCTAGGACAACATGATCTTTCTACCATTTCACAGAAAAATAGACATCTATGCTCTTGACTGCACTGTCTCCCCTCCCACCCATGTCTCAAACTCTTAAAATCTGGTTTGTATCCCATAATATGCCATAATTCACTCTTGTCAAGTTGATCAATGATCTTTTAAATTCTAAATCCAATGCCCTTTTTTCAGACCTCATCCTTCTAGACTTCCTTTTACATAATATTAACCTCCTTCTTTGACTTTCTGACACCTCTTGAACCCTACTTAGACCTTCCCAATCTATCTAGCAACTACTTTTTTTAAGATCATTATCCATTCTCCAGCCTGGAAGCATGGGTGTCCCATAGGGTCCTGTTCTGGCCCCTTTTATTATTTTTTCCATTTCTTCTTCCTCAGTGATCTACCAGTTTCTGTAGGATTCAGGTATCAACAAAGATGTAGGATAGTTTGAGGGAATGGTATCTATTCATTTAACTCAAATATATATATATATATACACACATACATATGTGTGTGTGTATATATGTATAAAATATGTATGGCTATACATACATACACCATATATGTGTACATGTGTATATGTCTATATCTACAGTTTATATACACACACACACACACATACACATATACATAAACATACATATATATTCATTCTACAACCTGGACTTCAGTTCCCTCATCTGCAAATAATTGGTTCTAAAGTCCATTCCATCTCTAAATGCATGATCGTCTAGACATCTCCACCTGAATATGCTTTAGGAATCACCAAAAAAAATCCAAAATGAAAATCATTATCTTTCTCCTGCCTCAAGCCAATCTTCCTCTAAATTTCCCCATTTTTATTGAGGTCATTAGTTTCCTTCCAGTAATACTCATGTTCTTAATCTCTGAGATATTCACAACTCTTCATCCTTCTCATCACCCATATGCAACAAATTGCTAAAATATGTTGATGTTATCTCCAAAATATACATTATATATCCTCTTTCTCCTCACTCCCATAGCTTCCTCCTTAATTTGAATCTTTATCATACTTCTCCTAGATTATTGTAAGTAGTCTCCTAATTGGACTTCTGAAATCCAGTTTCTCCTCCTCCAATCTAACCTCCATATAGTTACCAAAATAATCTCAAATCACATATGTCACTTTCCTGATTGAGAACCCTCGGTGGTTCCCAATTTCGCCTAGAATAAACTATAATATATTCTTTGACATTTTAAGCTATTTGCAATGTGTTTCTAATCTATCTTTCCAGACATTTTATATGATTCCCCTTTATGTAGTCTACTTTCCACTTCAACTGGCCTAGTTGTTATTCTCTGAATTAAACACTGGATATCCTGTCTCTATCTTTTTACATAAGCTGTCCAACACGCTAGGATTTCATTCTAATTTGTTTCAATGTTTGGTTTAGTTGTTAATTCTTTTGGACATTTTCCCTATTCCCCTACCTAGTGATTAGCATTCTTGTCCTCTTTAAGTAAACTTGTATATTCTTATTTGTTTACATGTTGCGTTTTCCAGTAGATTATATGGTTCTTGAAGACAATGACTGATTTTCATCTATAAAACTCCAACACATAGCACATTATGTATCTCAGAGAAGGCTCTTAAAAATTCATGTTGAATTTAATTGAAGATCAGAAGGTTACCTGGAAGTTGAATGGGTAAAAGCTCCCAGGTCACCAGCTTGTGAGTTCAGATTTCTTTGTGCTATTATTTTTGGTGTTGTTTCTTTCCCTTGTAGGTTTTCTCCCATCACTGTATCCAGAGTCTGGTTCAGTAATGTAGCTATAGAGTTAGTATGACAGAGCAGGGGCTCCTGGAACAAAGATGGGTTCTTTTGATGGGATCTCTTGTAGGAAATAATATTTCTCCTTAAAATGGCATTACTAAGCACCAGCCAATATATGCAATTTCCCAATTTCTCCTCTTCTTGACTGCCTTATTCATTCCCTTGTGTACCTACCTAATTGTCTATTATCACCTAAAGTATTAGTGGCATGCCATTCATGTAGCCACTGGAAGCTATTTCTTGCAAAAAGCCAACTAGATCAGAAGTAAGATGTCAGAAAAATTTCAAGGAGAGATCATTTCTTTCTTTCTTTCTTTCTTTCTTTCTTTCTTTCTTTCTTTCTTTCTTTCTTTCTTTCTTTCTTTCTTTCTTTCTTTCTTTCTTTCTTTCTTTCTTTCTTTCTTTCTTTTTTTGGTGAGGCAGTTGTGGTTAAGTGACTTGCCCAGGGTCACAGAGCTAGTAAGTGTTAAGTGTCTGAGGCCTGATTTGAACTCAGGTCCTCCTGACTCCAGGGCCGGTGCTCTATCCACTGCACCACCTACCTGCCCTGAGATCATTTTTATAAGCATGGGGCAGCACCCTGAGTTATGACTCTGGCTCACTAATCTGCATTCTATTTGTTTTTTCTGGGTTTCAGTATGAGTTACTAGGAGCTTGGCTTCCTGCAAGGGAGTGATATGTTCTCCATTGCTAGTTATTTTCTAGGAATGTCTCCTCTTGTCATGTTTTCAATTAGTTATTTTTTTTTTCCTAAAATACATTTATCTCTATCGTGCACGGGCAGGATTAATACTAACCTATTTCTGTTGGAGTAAAACCCATCCCTCTACTGCCACCTCTATTTGTGCCTTGGTATAGGAACTCTCTGTTCTTTTATTAATATTTTTGAGAGCACTTAAATAGCCCAGTGATGTTGCATTGTGTATTCAATGCTATCTATTCTGAGGACTATCTCTGCTCCACTATCACTTTTTCATCACTGAAATGACCATCATAGAATTCAGCTTAGCATTTCTACTAACATTTGAAATCCCTGCTGACCTATTGTTGCAAGGCCTGTATGCTTGCTGTTTCATCTTCTTGTTTATTTTGTACTCATTTTGGGGGTGCCATTTGTAAATGCACAACAGACAATGACAAAGAGGTCAAAATGGAACCAAATCAGTTTCTTTATCCTTCAGTTGTCACTGTCTAAAGCTGACTCATTTGGGATGAGCATGGGGACTAGGGTGATTTGCCAAGGTTGTTAAGAGTAGATTGCAGTGTTTTTCATGCACTGAATAACCCACTACATCTTCTTATTATCTTCTCAACCAAGTAGTATAGAAATCTGGGAAGCTCAGCATCCTTTACACTGACTGCTTGGAATCTATCACGTACCCTCAGTTGCAGTTTCCTCTCTCCTTTAACCTTAGTGCTACTGCTGAGAGCCAGCAGCTGGTTCACTGAGCTTGGAAGTCTGCCCTCACTAACACATTGGATGTTCCTGCTGTTGTCACCAAAGAGGTTCTTCTTGGCTCCCACACTCATGCACATCTGCTGGGATGGCATGGCTCACAAAGTTATAAGTAACATTCACTAAGCATCAAGCCAGGGTGGATCGGGGCTTGGTAGTCTTTCTCAAGGTGTCCTTATTCTTGGTCACCTTGAAGCTCAAAGGGTCGCAGAATGTTAGAGGATGAAACTTAACTGAATTGAGAGTTTAATCTAATTCTCCCATTTTGAACAGGAAATGCCTATAAAACACAGGATTTGAACTAGTTAACTCCATACAAAACAAAAATTTTATGCTATTTACTGTGGAAAGCCTACTAGATCAGAACAGAAGCAAGAAGCCAGAAAGTTTGCAAGAAGATTTTCAAGTTAAAAAATTTTGAAAGGAACTTCAAATGATATTTTCTCTGCTTATATAGGAAAGGAGGCTGGCATGTTATTATATTCCTAAAATTCCTACCACTCAAGAAGCTTAAGCTGGTGGATAGCTTGTACATGCTGAGCTACAGTAGGAGTAAAGCTCATCAAGTGGTCACCCTAAGTCAGGTACCAATATGGTGAGTTGCTTAGAAGCAGGTGGACCACCAGACTGCATAAGGAGAGGCAAAACAGCCCAGGTAGGAAATGGAGTAAGGCAAAGCTTCCATGACAATCATCATGGTGACTGGATCCATAAGTGACAACTGCATAGACAATCTGTTTAAGATAGATAAGCCCAGTTAAAAATAAGACTGGAAGCAGGATTGTTGATCTAAAATATTCATTCTATGAGGACTCAAGTAATACCAGCTTTGTATAAATCAGCCATGCCACCAAAATCTGAGCTTACAAACCAGATATAAATCACGTGACCCACTTTACAAAAAGATACTTTGCTTCTTGGAAGGATTCACTGCAAATTTCCTGTAAATAATGTTCTTACCTCTCTCTCTCCCTCTCCTCATCAAAATCAGTCAGTACTGAGGGCTCTTTGTGTGTAAGGACTAAAATCTGCATGCACTTACAGGGACTGTCTAGAGCCTCTGTTATACCCTAGCTTCCCCAGTAAACCCAACACCCACAGCCAAGGACAAATTATGTCACTGGTTATTTTGCACTCTTTTATTCCAGATCACTGAAAGTTTTTCTCAGAGTTACTCTGAAAGTAGATACTACCAAAAAAAAAAAAGACCTCTTGAGAATCATACTTCTGAGTAAGGCTAATTTTGTCTGTTTAGAGATAAGCACACGGTCTACCCTAACAAATGAGCTTGTTTATTCTGCTCCTTATTGGGTTTCCATATTAGTCAGTCAGTCAGTCAACAAGCATTTTTAAGTGTAAAGTATAGTAAGCTATGTGCCCCAAATTTTGCTAAGCACTGGGGATACAAAATAAAATTTAAAACAGTCCCTGGCCTCAAGAAGGTTACATTTAAATAAAGGCAGCATCATACAAACAACTCTGCAGAATATATACAGTGTAAATTGAAGGTAATCTCAAAGGAAGTAAGAGGGGAATTTGAAGGGCATGGGGTAGGACAGGTAAAGGCCTCTTGCAGAAGCTAGGATTTTAGCTGTCACTTGAAGGATGTGTGTTGTATGCCACTGGGAAAGGTGGAAGTCCCCTGCGCTTCTGTTTGCTTGTCTCTCTCTCAGCTGGAGAGAGAGTTTTGCAGTGCAAAGAAGCAATCAGAGGATCCAGGTTCAAATTCCACCTCTTATCATTAATGACAATGAGCCTTTGGGCAAGGTCCCACCTTGCTAAATCTCAGTTTCCTATCTATCTAAATGAAGGATTGGACTAGATGCCCTCAAACTTCTATCCTCTGCTTCAGAAATAGCTTTGGGGTATGTCAAGCTCATGCAAGTCTTATGTTTCTGAGGTCTACTTCATATCATCATTAGAGAAAGCAACCTGAGATAAAAGCGGGAACTTTTCACCTTTAGATCTTTGAAAGTCCAGATAAGGAGTTCTCTCTGTTTCTTAATGCAAGAATATGTGTTGAATGTGGATTCCCCAGAGGAAAGGACTTTTAATTTTATTATTTTCAAAAAAAAAAAGATTCTTCCTGTTAAAAACATGTACCCAAAATCCTTAGAAAATGAAAAAGACCAGGTCCTAGACTATAATTAGAGGTGAGGAAATTTGCTTTTAAACTGTTCAAAATTATTATCTCAGGTGGAGCCAAGATGGCGGAGGAGAGGCTGTGACTCCCACAAGCTCCAGACAAACCCGTCCATTCACGCCCAAATAATGTGGTAAAAATCAAAACCCAGAACAGCCTAATGCACATAAGAACAGAGGGAGACTATTTCTCCACAAAAGAGGGCGATTCTGATCACCTACTGATCAGGCTGAACAGCTCAGCGCGGTCCGGACCCAGACAGAGACAATGCTTCCAGCGCATGTCAGAGTCTTCAGCACCAGTAGCTTCTGAGGCTCTGATCACAGACTGGTGAGGGGGTTGGGCAGTAGGCCAGGGTGAAGTGGAGGCAGTATCTACTAGAGTTGGGGCAAAGTGTCCTGGGTCTGAACCAGTGGGCTGAATTGAGTGGTGGTGGCCCAGTGGGGGAGGGGTAAAAGCACACCAAGCTTCCGACCACAGAGAATCAGAGTTCAATCAGACTTCTGTTTCTGGGTCAAAGAGAAAGCGGCTGTCATTACTCACAAGCCAGGCAGGCTGAGAAGAAGCCCAATCACCCCCTGGGCCATGCTGTAGCACGAACAGTGTGTCCTGGAAGCAGCACTACACTTTAAGGAGTAAAAAGCCAAGAAATAGTAAGCCAGGATGAGTAGGCAGAGAAAGCAAAAGACCATCAAAAACTTCTTTGGGGGAAAGGTGGACCACAATACATCCTCAGAAGAAGAAGATAATAATAGGGTCAAAGCTCCAACATCCAAAGTTTCCAAGAAAAAATATGAACTGGTCTCAGGCCATGGAAGCTCTCAAAAGGGACTCTGAAGAGAAAGTAGGAGAGATAGAATGAAGATGTAGAGAAAGAGAGGAAGGAATGGAAAGAGAAATGAGAACAATGCAGGAGAGTCATGAGAAAAAAGTGAACAGTTTGAAAAGCCAAATGGAAAAGGAGATAAAAAAAAAACTGTCTGATGAAAATAACTGCCTAAGAATTAGGATTGAACAAATGGAAGCTAGTTACCTTATGAGAAACCAAGACACAGTAAAGCAAATCCAATTGAATGAAAAAATAGAGGGCAATGTGAAATATCTCCTTGGAAAAACAGCTGACCTAGAAAATAAATCTAGGAAAGATAATTTGAAAATCATTGGACTACCTGAAAACCATGACCAAAACAAGAGCTTAGACACCATCCTTCAAGAGATTGTGAGGGAAAATTGCCCTGATATTCTAGAAGCAGAAGCTAAAATAGAAATCGAAAGAATCTACCGATCACCTCCTGAAAGAGATACCAAAAGGAAAACCTCCAGGAATATTATAGCCAAATTCCAGAACTCCCAGGTCAAGGAGAAAATATTGCAAGCAGCTAGAAAAAAGGAATTTAAATACTGTGGAACTCCAATGAGGATAAAGCAAGATCTAGCAGCTTCTACATTAAAGGACTGGAGGGCATGGAATATGATATTCCAGAGGGCAAAGGAACTGGGACTACAGCCAAAAATCACATACCCAGCAAAACTAAGCATCATCTTTCAGAGCCAAACATGGAATTTCAAGGAGAAAGAAGACTTTCAGGCATTTGTTATGAAAAGACCTGAACTGAATAGAAAATTTGACTTTCAAATACAAGACCCTGGAGAAGCATAAAAAGATAAACAGGAAAAAGACTTCATGAGGGACATTAAAAGATCAAACTATTTATATTCCTACATGGGAAGATAATACTTCAAACTCATAAGAACTATGTCAGTAAGGATTTAACAGAGGACACAGGTCTGAACTGAATATGAAGGGATGTTATGTTTTGTTCTTTGTGGGGTGTCTTATGTCTGGGGCCAGATTTGGGCTTGGAGCCTCCTGGATCCAGGGCTGGTGCACTGTCCACTGTGCCACCTAACTAACCCATAATGACATCCTTAAAATAGGGTTGAGGTGTAGGAGAAATAGACTGGGAGAGGGGAAAGGGGAGAGATGGTCTGGGGAGAGGTTGTTCACATGAAGGAAACAAGAAAAAAGCTTATGGAGGGGAGGGGAAGAGGGGGAAGGAATTGGGGAGTGAGTGAACCTTAATATCATCAGAATTGACTCAAAGAAGGACTAACATACATACTCAAGTGAGTATAGTAATATATTTTTGCCCTGAGGGAGGGGAGGGAGATGATAAGGCAGGGGAGAGGGGAAGGAGGGAAGGGCAGATTCAGAGAGAAAGTAGTAAAAAGCAAAATACTTTAGAGGAAGGTAAAGATGTTCTGCATATTGAATTGCTTGATTTCATAGGGAGGGTTGAGGAGAGAGGGAGGAAGAAAATTTGGAACATAGAATTAGCTCAAAGACCTTAAACTCATCAGAGTTGGCTCATGGAGGGAATAACATTCACATCCAGTTGGGAGGAGTAATCTATTTAACCCTACAGGAAAGAATGAGGGGAAGAGGATAAGGAAGGAAGGGTGAAAAAAAAAAGGGAGTGCAGAGTAGGGGAGGGGACAGTCAGAAGTAAAACACTTTTGAGTTGGAATAGTTTAAAAGAAGATAGAAAATAGAGAAAATATCATGGGAAGGGAATAGGATGGAGGTAAATAGTAATGATGATTGAATATAATGGCAAAACATATAGTACCTACTTTGCTGGGCTAATATGAAGAAAATTCTTTGTCAAGTTTAAGGTACTTTATTTAGGTTATGATGAACAGGATACTATCAGAAAAACCTGGAAAGACCTACATGAACTGAAGCAGAGTGGAATATACTGTATACAAAATAACAGCAATAGTGTAAGATGATCTTCTGGGAAGCATGTGGTTATTTTCAGCAAGGTAATGGTCCAATATAACCCTGAAGGACTTAAGAAAATGACAACCCATCTACAGAGAAAGAAGTGATAGTATCTGAAGATAGATGGAAACACATTCTTCTTCTTCTTCTTCTTCTTCTTCTTCTTCTTCTTCTTCTTCTTCTTCTTCTTCTTCTTCTTCTTCTTCTTCTTCTTCTTCTTCTTCTTCTTCTTCTTCTTCTTCTTCTTCTTTCCAGGGTCACACAGGTGGTGGGTATTGGGTGTCTGGGGCCGGATTTGGGCTCAGGTGCTCCTGGTTCCAGGGCTCTGTCCACTGTGCCACCTAGCTGCCCCTGGAAACACATTTAAAAAAAAATTTTTTTTCTCTCTTTGACAATTCCTCAGTCTGAAGTTTTGGGAGTTTTTTGACTGTTTTCTCTCACAACCTAGCTAATGTGGGAATGTTTTCCATGACTACTCATGTATAACTGATTTTGAAATGCTTGAGTTCTAGTGGGTGGGGCGTGGGAATGGAGGAGGAAGAGAAGTTGGAACACAATTTTTTTTAAAAATTGATGTTAAAATTTGTTTTTACATATATTTTGGAAAATAAAATTCTATTGAATAAAAAAAAGAAAAAAATTATCTCCATAAAAACACAGAAAAAAGCTTTATGAAGTGAAAGAACAAATAAGCTTCACCTATCTTCTATGTATGCTTTTTGAAAAATGTTAACATTTAGACTAAATTCACCCGAACAAAAGCATATGTTTTTCTGTTTGCCAACACTTTCCTAAATTTTAAGTGAAATTGTTTCTTTGAAGGAAATGATGATGCTTGAAACGCTTATTCTTGCAAATTATGAATCTGAAATCAGCCATAAGTTAATCTATCCTTTGATTCAAAGAGCAGTATGGCATAGTAGATAGCACAATGAACTAGTAAACAGATAGTCTAGTTTCAGATTTTGACTTCTCCATGCTTGCTAGCTGTAGTGTCATGAACAAATCACTGGCCATTTCTAAGCCTCAGTTTCCTCAAGATTTTTGTAAGAAAGCACTTTGTATGCATATGTCTGTACATATATACCTATATAGGTACCCACATATGTATATAAGCTATATGATAGACAATTTTCTTCATTTTAGAACATCACATATACAGAAGTGGAGACATTCTTGTGTATAAGGTTGTAAATATATCTTTAATACTGAACCCTCATCAAAGAAATTTGATACAAAGATTATTTCCCATTTGACCACTTCCCTTCTTATAGTGTATGCATTTTTTTTGCCATCCAGCAGCTTTTCAGTTTCAAGTAATCATAGTTATCTTTTTTAATAGACTCTTGTGTAATTACCTGTACGTCTTGTTTGATTAAGAATACATTTCTTTCTCATAGCTGTGAGAAGTGTATAATTCATTTGTGTTTTCATTTTTAATAGAATGACCATAATATTAAAACTATGATGAACAGGATACTATCAGAAAAACCTGGAAAGACCTACATGAACTGAAGCAGAGTGGAATATACTGTATACAAAATATCAATTTAGACTGTTATGGAATATGGTTTAAGGTGTTAGTCTAATCTTGTCAGCTTACTTTCCAGTTTTCCTGGAAGATTTTATCAAAATAAGGAGTTCTTTTTCCCTAGTAATTTATGTTCTTTCTTTCTTTATCAAACACTGAATTATTGACTTCCATTGTTTCTGATTCTCCCTTGTCCAGTCTGTTTCACTGATCTACTGATCTTTTTAACAAATATCAGATGGTTTTGATGAATGTCGCACTATAATATAGTTTGCATTTTGGAAGAGCTATTTCCTATTCATTTCTATTTATTTTTATTTTCCTTGATATTCCATATCTTTTGTTTTCATAATGAATTTTGCTATTATTTTGTCAAGTTATCTAAAGTATCACTTCCATAATTTAATTGATATAATATTAAATATGCAAATTAACTTTGGAAATATTGTGATTTATATTATATTGGCACAGCCTAGCTATGAGCACTGAATATTCCTCCAGCTCTCAAAGTTATTTTTTTATTTCTTTAAGGAACACTTTGTAATAGAATCCATACAAGTCTTTTCTGTATCAATCCTCAGATATTTTTTGAATTAAGTAATTTTTTAGAATGCTATTTCCCTTTCCATGTTTGCTTCTTCTGGGTGATGATGATGAAAAAGAAGTAGGAGGAGGAGGAGGAGGAAAAGGAGAAAAAGGAGACGGAGAAGGAGGAGGACGAGGAGGAGGAGGAGGAGGAGAAGAAGAAGAAGAAGAATGATTTGTGGTTGGGCTCATTTTGTAGTCTGCAACTTTGCTGAATCTATTGTCTGGATTAGTTTCTTTGCTGATTCCTTAAGGTATTCTAAGTATACCATCATATCATCAGCAAACAGAGATTGTTTATTTCTTCTTTGTATATCTTTATCTCTTTGTTTTCTGTATTATTGCTATTGCTAACATGTCTCAAACTATATCAAATAATTATGGGGAAAGTAAATATCTTTTCTTGCTTTAAAAAAAAAATCCCTAAAGATAGTAACATTCTTCTTTTAATTGGTTTAGTTGACTCCACATTCAGCATTTCTAGATAAGGTTAATATCTTTTTTTTTTTTAAGTGAGGCAATTGGGGTTAAGTGACTTGCCCAGGGCCACACAGATAGTAAGTGATAAGCCTCTGAGGCCGGATTTGAACTGATGTACTCCTGACTCCAGGGCCAGTGCTCTATCCACTCTGCCACCTAGCTGCCCCCTGGTTAATATCTTTTAATATTGACTTTAATTTTTAGAGAAGAGCTATTGTCCTTCACTTAACACTTACAATCCTTTTTATAATGATGGCTTAAAATAAAGAAAATTGGTGATTTCAATGATTACCCACAGATGCTAACTAGATTGAGAATCATAAATAATCTTAGAGTATCTCTAGCACTCTAGGCCTAAACATCTCAGATTTAGGAATGTCTCTATGATTTGCATCATCTTCAAACATAACTCATTGACTCTTCTCAGCCTTCCAAAGCCAAACATTTTACAGTACTATTTATTTATTTAATTATTTCATTCATTCATTCATTCATTCATTCATTCATTCATTCATTCATTCATTTATTTAGTGTGGGGCAGTGAGGGTTAAGTGACTTACCCAGGGTCATAAAACTTGTGTCAAGTGTGTGAGGCCAGATTTGAACTCATTTCCTCCTGAATTCAGGGTCAGTGCTTTATCCACTCTGCCACCTAGCTGCCCCTAATTTTTATTTATTTATTTATTTATTTACTTGCTTACTTACTTACAGTTCAATTATACTGTGTCTTGTTTTTCCCTCCAGCATACTATACCATATAACCTCACTCAGAGAAGGAACTCTTTCATTTTTGTTTTTATATTCACCACACCTAACAAGTTCTTAAATAATGCTTATTGAATGATGATATGCTGAGGGGGGGGATTTTAGGTTGTCTTTGTGTTTTTAGTGCCTAGGGAGAGGAGAGAAAAGGAGGGGAGGGGAGGGGAGAGGAGGGGAGGGGAGGCGAGGTAAGGCAAGGCAAGGCGAGGCGAGGTGAGGGGAGCAGGGACAGACTTGTTACTTCACTGGCTTAGACAGAGATATTCACGAGAGGAAATTTCTTCCACCCATGCAGACTGGCAATGACCTCCAACCTGTAAGATCCCTGAGAGGTTATGAGCCACAGTCAGGACTTAAACCCAGAGATTACTGACTTTAATGCCACCTGGTAATCATTAAGTGCTTACTAAATGGTGATTATTATTATAGTAGGGTGAAATCCAAGATATTCTATCACTTTAAGACCCATCTCTAGTACTACTTGAAGCTATGATATTGAATTATTTTAGTGTTCTGGTTTTAAACTTCATGCTCAAAATTAAGTGTAAATCTAGATGATTATGGTCACCCCTCCTATTTTTCATTTACAAGTTAATAATTCAATGACAACTAGAAACCTTTCTTGATGGCTTTCTTCCAGCTAAATATCCTGCCTCATAAAAGTAGTATAAAGTGAGAAGTGTTGCTAGTACTTCTCTGTGGGAATGCTTAACCATGGGATGATTTCTGCCTTTTCTACTCATTCATGAAAATCTAAGATAGGGATGCTAGTATATTGTGTAACAAAATTTTATCTGATAAACTGCATGGAGGGACCAGTGACAGAGATTCAAAAAAAAATTGCTATACATAAGAATGAAAGAAAGAAAGAAGAGCAAAGAGAAAAAAGAAAAGAAAAGGAAAAAAGGATAACAATAGAACCTATCTCACAGTGTTGTTATGAGGATCAAAGGTGATAATAATTTGTAAATAGCTTAGCAAACTGTATTATTAATAGACAATCATCAGAACAATCTGGTACTTGTTAAGAAATTAAGTGGTAGACCAGTGGAATAATTAAGTACACAAAACATGGTAGTAAATTACCATAGTGCTCTAGTGTTTTATAAACCCGAAGATCCAAAATTTTGGGTCAAGAATTCACAATTTGACAAAAATTGCTGGGAAAACTAGGTGGCGCAATGGGTAGGGCACTGGCCCTGGAGTCAGGAGGACTTGAGTTCAAATCCTGCCTCAGACACTTGACACTTACTAGCTGTGTGATCCTGGGCAAGTCACTTAACCCCAATTGCCTCACCAAAAAATAAAAAATTTAAAAAAGAAATAAAGGGTAATACCATAAGCAAAGTAGGGGAACATGGAATAGTTTACCTTTAAGATTATTTAATAAGAGAAGAAATTATGACCAAATAAAAGATAGAGATCATTACAGGATGTAAAAAGGATAATTTTCATTATGTGAAATTAAAAAGGTTTTGCACAAACAAAACCAATATAGCCAAGATTAGAAGGAAGATAGACAACTGGGGAAATTCTTACAAGTTTCTCTGATACAGGACTCATTTCTCAAATATATAAAGAAATGAGTCCAGTTTTTAAGAAGACAAATTATTCCCCAATTGATAAATGGCCAAAAAATAAGAACAGCAAAGCTATCTATAGTTATACAAATAAAATGCTCTAAGTCACTATTGACTAGAGAAATGCAAATTAAATCAACTCTGAGATTACTACCTCACATCTATTAGATTGACTAACATGACATGAAAGGAAAATGACAAATTTTTGGAGGGGATGTGGGAAAATTATGATGCTAATACAGTGTTGGAGGTGTGAACTTATATAACCATTCTGGAAAATAATTTTCAACTTTGCCCAAAGGGCTATAAAACTGTGCATACCCTTTGATCCAGAAATACCACGACTAGGTATGTAATCTAAAAAGATTTTAAAAAGGAAAGAGACCCAGATGTACAAAATAGCAGTTTTTTTGTGATGGCAAATAATTATTAATTGAGGCAATGTCCTGAAATCAATTGGGGAATGGCTGAACAAGTTGTGGCATATTAGCATGAAGGAATACTATTTTGTTTAAATAAATGGCAATCAGGATGCTTTCAGAAAAACCTGGAAAGACTTTCATGAACTGATGCAAAATGAAGAAAGCAGAAAACCAGGATAACTGTGCACAGTAATAGAAATATTGAATAATGATCAAAAGTGAGTGCCTTAGCTATTCTCAGCTTATGATGAAAGATACTATTCACCTCCAGAGAAAGAACTAATTAGTCTGAATGCAGATGGAAGCATACAATTTTTTTTTTTTGCTTTGAGTGTGTGTCTGTGAGTATGTTTTGGTCTGTATTTTCTTTCACAACATGATTAATATTTAAGTATGTTTTGCATAACCTATATTAAATTGTTTGGTTTCTCAATGGGGGAAATAGAAGGAAAGAATTTGGAGATTACATTTTAAAAAATGAATGTTAAAATGTATTTTTCCATGCAATTAGGGAAAAATAAAATGTTTTTATTGAAATAATAAAGAGCTTAGCACAGTGCCTAGTACATAGTATAGTCACTTAATAAATCCATTAATCTGTCTTTCCTTCCTTCCTTATTTCCTACCTTTCTTTCCATTGGTTAGCATTGGCTGAGTCAGACTTAATGCTTTTGATGTCTAATAGATTATAGGACTTGGAGTCAGGAAGATATATGTTAAAATACTATCTTAGACATTAACTAATTGCATAACCTTAGATGTCACTAATCTCTTTCAGCCTCAGTTTTCTCATTCTTATAATGGTAATATAGTGGTACTTATTACACATAGTTTGTGAGGAGCTAATAAGATAATGTAGAGAAAACTCTTCACACATCTTAGAGTAATATATAAATGATATTATTATTATTCTAGAAATCACATGCTAAACAATGTATAATCTAAGAAAAGTAATATAATTCAATGTCTAGAGTCCCATACTTAGAGTGAGAAGGCCTAGATTCAAATCCTGCCTCTGACACACTGCCTTTGTGATCATAGTCATTTAATTTTTTTCTTATCCTCTATTTCAGAAAAATGATAATTAATATTTATATAGCACTTAATATGTGCTGAGCACTCTGCTAAAAGCTTTATAATTATTAACTTATTTGATCCTCACAAACACCCTGGAAATTACTTACTATTATTATCCCCATTTTACAGATGAGGAAAGTGAGGCAAATAGAGATTGTTACTTTTCCAGGGGCTCATAGTAAGCATCCAATGCAGGATTTGAACTCATCTTCCTTATTCCCAGGCTGGTGCTATTCAGGGCTATTAACATCTAGTTGCCTGTGGGAATTTTGTCATATGGTAGTTGTGAGCTCAAATGTGATAATATAGGTGAAATCTTAGATCACATTTTAAAGTCCTGTGTAATTATCAATTATTTTTTATTATTAAAGAGTAATCTGACAAGGTTCCTTGTCTTATCATTCAATTTAGATCTCAATTTAAGAGCTAGTAATTCACATTTATATGGTACTTTAAGGTTTAAAATTCTTTTCCCTCACAACAATCCTATGAGTAGGCATTTTGATTAGGTATTATGAGTATTATTATACCCTTTTAAAGATGATGAAATTGTAACTTGCCTGGAGTCATAAACAAAAATCTGTCTAGGTGGGCCAAGTTTCTATACAATTGTACAGTAGAAGAAATAGACCAGAAACACTTTTTGACTTTTAGTATAAACACAGGTATGCATATATAATTATCATATAAACTGATCTACTTATAAGATTTATTCCCCTTCACCAGGAAAATAAAAAGTTATTTTGGTCAAGGATATGCATGTACACATACACAAATACATACATGCATGCACACATACATATATACACATGTGTGTATATGTATGCATCACATGCATGTGCATGTATATTCATGTGTAGATATAGATGATGTATATGTATACACACACATATATATTATCCTCAGCTCCACATAGTAGGTGCTTATAAGAACTGGAATTTTATGCTTCATTGATATGTAGCATATTATTAGATTGAATGAATTACAGTTGCTTGATTGGTACTTGATTTCAGGTTTTAATCTGTCATTTACATTTGCTTTCAAGGTCAAACTAAAGCTTCTCCAGCTTTACCTCCTTGAGTTATTTGAGAACTCTAAAAATATGCTTCTCAAATTTCATGTAACTATGATGATGATGAAAGCCTTTATATAATGCTTGAAGATTTGCAAGGGGCAGCTAGATGGCACAGTGGATAAAGCACCGGATCTGGATTCAGGAGGACCTGAGTTCAAATTCAGCCTCAGACATTTGACACTTACTTAGCTGTGTGACCTTGGGCAAGTCACTAAACCCCAAATATATATGATCTGATCCACACAACCCTGAGAAAGTAGGTGCTCTGATTATCCTTATTTTAAAGATAAAGAAACAGGCAGGGAAACATTAAGTGATTTGCAAAAGATTGTACAAACTTGAGTCTTCCTGACTCCAAGAACAACTCTCTACCATTGTACCATCGAGCATCCTATAGCACTTACCAGTTTTAATACTCATAGCAATTAATCCAGCACTGCTCTATGAGACACCTTGTAAAGTGATTTAACCTATGGTCTTTGTGTATTCTGGTATCCTAAATAGAGCAGCTAGGTGATACAGTGAATAGAACACTGGCCCTCGAGTCAGAAATACCTGAGTTCTAATCTAGACTAACACTTATGAGCTGTGTGACCCTGGGCAAGTCACTTAACCCTATTTGCCTCAGTTTCCTCATCTGTAATATGAGCTGGAGAAGGAAATGGCAAACCACTTCAGTATATTTGCCACAAAAACCCCAAATTCGGTCAGGGAGAGTCAGACATGACTGAAACAAGTGAACAACAATCCTATCAGCCCAAATAAATTGGGCTAGTCCTTGAATGTATTTCATATACCTACACAGCATCCAGTACAGTACTTAACACACTGAAGATAATCAATAAATGTTAGAAAACTGACTTACTGGGATCCCCATTTCCCTTTGTTTCTTTATTCCACTGTCTCTGTTGGACAACTTCTGTTTTCCATTTGGAAATTCTTGACCCAATCTCTTAGTCTCTTATTTCATCAAATTTCTTCATTATTGCAAATCAAATCAACTCCTGTTTATTTGGTATATACAAAACTACTGTAAATGATTATCATGTAGATTTATGCCTGGATTATTTATGCTGGGACTATAATTCTTTCCTCAATACAATTTGTATCAAAGATGCTCATTAAAGCAAAATAGACCTTATTTTACGATAGCTTCTCTGTGCCCCATTCATAGAATTCCTCCAATTGTCACTTCTACAATAACAGCACCAGAGGCTGCTGGCTTCATGGAAGCCATTTTCCAGCTCACTTTTGGCCTTAATTCTTGCAACTTCCTTCTCCAGTTTCTTCCTTGATCTTTCCTTTGATGGCCCATTTGGTCACCTTCTATCCCTGACTTTATCCCCAAATATTGCAATAGACTTCTTCTTAGCAATATTCCAAGTCTGTTACCTTACATACCAGGTTCCAGGTCCATTGAGGTGTTTTGATATCAGGCTCAGCTTTCAAATCAAGTATTTATTCAGAATCTATTATAGGGGGCGGCTAGGTGGCGCAGTGGATAAAGCACCGGCCCTGGATTCAGGAGTTCCTGAGTTCAAATCCGGCCTCAGACACTTGACACTTAACTGGCTGTGTCACCCTGGGCAAGTCACTTAACCCCATTGCCCCATTAAAAAAAAAGAAAAAAGAAAAAAAGAATCCATTATAGGGGCAGCTAGTTGGTGCAGTGTATAAAGAACTGGCCCTGGATGCTGAAGGACCTGAGTTCAAATCAAACCTCAGAAATTTGATACTTACTAGCTGTGTGACCCTGGGCAAGTCACTTAACGTGAACTGCCCTGCAAAAAAATTAAATAACAAAAAGAAAATAAAAATAATCTATTATATGCCAAATGCTGTGCTAGGTGCTAATGATAAAAAGGTGAAAAAAAAACATGTACTGTCTACCCTAAATTACCTTAAGCCTTCTTAGGGAAGACATTTGTGCATCTATGTTTCTATCTATATATGTATCCACCTATCTACATATACATATGTTTGCACTTATGTATTATATATTTGCAGTAGTATGTATATACACATTTATATGTATGCACACAATAGAAAGGTATACAAATGTATATATATATATATATATATATAAATACACAAGTGTGTGTGTATATATAGAGAGAGACAGAGAAGCAACAGAGAAGAGAGAGAGAATCTTCATGGGAGAGGAATACTAACAACTGAGAAACCAGGAAAGTCTTTATGTAGGAAGCAACAGTTAAGTTTGACTTTGAAGGAAACTATGTATTCTAAATGACTGAGATAATGCAGGAGTCTGTTCCAGGAATGAGGAGTGACATGTAAATTCACTAAGAGAGAAGATGGGATGCCCCATATGAGGAACAGAAAGAAGGCCAAGTCACCTGGACTGCTCTATTTAAGGAAGCCATGCATATTCAGACCAAAAAGGAAGTTTGGAGCCAGTTTGTGAAAAGCTTTAAATGTCAAATGGAAGAGTTTTTATTTGATCCTTGAAGTAATAAGGAGATTATGGAGCAGATAAGTAACTTGGTCAGATCTGTGCTTTGGAAATATCATCTTAGCAGCTTTAGGAAGAGGGATTGTAGAGGAATGAGACTTAAAGCAAGGACACCAGCAAGGAGGTTATTGCAATAATCCAGGCAAAAAGTGATGGAGGCCTGAAGTCCGGTGGTTGTCCCAATTACACTCTATGTAGCACTCATTCATTTGGATGGGACTGGCTCAAAAGTGTCTTGAAGAGCTATATGAAGAAAAGAGTCACAAGGAAGCCCAGACATGTAGTAGAATGGGCATTAGGTTGAGAGTCCTAATACAGTCCTATCTTCCTGACCTTGAGAAGACACTTTCTTCTCTCTATACCTTGGTTTGCTTCTCTCTCAAATAAAGAGGCAAGGTGAAATAATCCTTTCCAAGATGCTCTGCAGCTTGATTAGTTTGACTTTAAATACTGTGCAATTAGTTCCTCTAGTGCAGGGGAAAGGTGGTTGAGACAGAGAGCCTTTTCTATTGGTGATCTGTTTATTCCACCGCTAACAAAAGGCCTTCTGACATCTAGCTCAGAGACGTGGAACCCAAATCCCTGACACTGTAACCAGCTGTTTTCTGTTACCCTTCAAAGAAACTAGGCTTAACTTTGAAGGTTAATGAGGGATTGCAATTAACAAGGAAGCCTGTGGAATCCCTTCCCATGAGAGTCGCAGGAACAGGCTTGCCAATGGCAGCTGACACCCATTGGCCAATTAGTGCTCTATACCCTGAACAGTGTTCTGGGAGCCTTCACTGCTCAGTCTACAGCTGCAGGCTCTGCAGAAGTCTTCCTCCTCCTGCTGACATCCTGTGCTTTGTGGACCCTTCTTTGGCTAATGGTTAAGTCCCTAGTTTCTCTAGCTAGATACTTCTCATCCATGTTCCCTGCTCTGTTGGTACTATAGACAAATCTCATATAGGCAGTTTTGAGTCTAGATAAGGTGTGTACTACCCATCATCTTTTTATTTTGTATGATGTGATGCAAATTCCCTTCTCTGCTATGATGGATTGATTTCCTGAGCAAAATCTGGACCCAGGACATACATTGCCCTGGTATCCGAAAAAAATGTGTGTGTGTGTGTGTGTGTGTGTGTGTGTGTGTGTGTGTGTGTGTGTGTTTGAGGGGGAAGGAGCATTCCAGGACTTTATTGTAAAACTCCAACTGCCATTAAGAACTCTCTGGTCCATCATTTGCCTTCTGAGCAGGACATCTCCCAGTGAGAAAAACCCAAGCTGGGTTCTGTTCTATTATTTACAAGTGTCTAGAAGATTTGTCTGAGGAATAAATTAAAGTTGTAATGTGCATGCATCCTTCCCATTCAATAAAGTTAGTCTCCTGGCAATAGGCATAAGAAAAACACTCCAGCCCAGCATTCATCCTAGGAAATCTTCAACCTTTGAACCTGGACCTTAGAGCTGATCACATTGGGGAGCACCCTCAATTTCTGCTCATATCCACATGCCTGTTTGTTTAGCTCTGACCTGATTGATTAGGAAATAAGTGCTTTTCAAGTCTACTGGGTAAATAATGAAACTTTATTAGTGATATATGTGACAAGTTTAACAATGCAAATTTGGGAGGATGTACTAGGTAATTCACTTGACTTTGGGGTAGGCGGTAAACAATGGAGGTTTTTAGAAGGAATAGTGTAGTTTGATGAGTCTTTTTAAAAAGGGACTCAAATTTAGACACATCTAGAGAGTGCCACCTTGTGGGTAAATGAAAGAAGAAATGATAGAAAAAAAATGCATTCAGACAATGGTCTTGTTATTAACATCTATCCATATACAATAGATTCTTAGTGCTGAAAGGGAAAGGCGAAAGGACATTTAGTCCAACTTGTTCCTGTTGTAGAACCCTAGCCCAGAGAAATCTAATGATTTTCCCAATGCTATACAATTACTTAAGACTAAAGTTAGAATGAAATTCCAGGTCTACTGATTTCCAATTCAGGCTTCTTTCCACAATGCCACAATGCCTCTCTAATGACCAATTTTTTAAAAATTCTCCCTCAAGAATTCAGCAATTTCCTAAATAATACTTGTAAAAGAACTTGTTTTCAGGGGGAAAATGAAACAGACTGCTAAAATATCAGACAGAAAGCCATGTTTTCTGCTTTCCCTAACCAACAAATCTAAAAGTAATAGGGGATAAAAAGCACATTCTGTGAGAGAAACAAAATACACTGTCTTTTCCGAATGTATCTATGCTTGCATAGTAATATATATATCTATGTATATATTTATATATATATATATATCACAAACATAAATGTATGAATATATATACATATCTACAATACATACATATATACACACATGTAAGTGTATATGTGTGTGTATGTATGAAAAGCAGCAATGGCATAATGAATAATGGGCCAGCACCAGAGTCAGGAAAAACTGGATTCAAGTACCCTTTCTGACCCATGCTAGCTAAGTGACTAAAGTCAAGGCACTTCATCCCTCAATGCCTCACACAACTTTCTAAAACTAATAGCTAATAACAGAACTAGCATTTATATAACAATTGGAGGCTTTATATTAATTATCTCACTTGGCCCTCACAACAATTCTGAGATGTAGATGCTATAATTATTCTTATTTTGCAGATGAGAAAATATGCTGAAAGATGTTTCACAACTCGTTCACACCTGTTAAGCATTGAGGTGGGATTCAAACTCAGGTCTTCCTGATTCCATGTCCAGCTATCTATCACTATTATTCTGTTCCAGATCTTACTAGAAGTTCCAGATCAATTTCCAAAGTTTCCAGAAGGATTTTAGGAACTGGAAGTTCTTTGCCCTAATGTTCTCTGTTCTCATTCTCTCATTCTCTTCCTCCCTCCCCCCTCTCTTTCCTCCTATACATACATCTGTGTTGTTCTTCAGTCAAATCTGGTTTTCCATGACCCCATTTGAGGGCTTTCTTGGCAAAGATACTGGAGTGGTTTGCCATTTCCATCTCCAGCTCATTTTATAGATGAGGAAACTGAGGCAAAACAGATTAAGTGACTTGCTCAAGGTCACACAGCTAGTAAGTGTCTGAGGAGGGATTTGAATTCATAAATATGAGTCTTCCTGATTCCAAGGCCAGCATTCTATCCATTGTGCCACCTTGCTGTCATGTGTATGCATATATGTATATATATATACATTAATATAAATATATAATTATATAATATCCATGCATACACACGTACCTATGTGTATATATATATATATACACACACATATAAGTGTAAACATGAGTAGTAATGCGACAAATCTTTATCAAGTACCTATTATATACAGTAGCAGACATATGGCATATAGCATAAATAGGAAGCAGCCCCAGTGTTCTTTGACTTTATAGTATAGTAGACACAGAAAAGAAAACCATAGCATCTCAAAGCTGTCCTGCAGACACTGTCCATAAATGATCTCAGATTCCTTGTGTAACCTGCTCTTTTTTTTCCTACAGTCTTTTCCTTCTTCATCCACCCCTTCCCCAACCTTCCTTCTCAGGTGCCTAACTTCAAAAACCTCAGTGTGAAATTGGCAGGTTTTTTAAAAGGAAAAAGTGGTTATGAACTAAATACAGCACTGCAGCAGCGCAGCTTCTGCTGATGGGAACATTTCACCAATACATCATACTAACATTATGCAGCGATGCTGCTCCAAGGGAACACTCCAGAATTACATCCCAACTCACCATCCCTTCTAGGGACTCACAGTTGTCCCAGTTTTTTATAAGACTGAAAATTCCTCCACTCAGGACCCACAAAGGCAAGCTTAAAAGTATAATAAAATACAAAAGAAAACATTGCCAGATCAATTTTAAAACAAATATTAAATTAATATGCATCTTTTATTGATTTTTCTTTTAATTCCTTAAGTTTGTCTCTTAAGGCATTAGTGCTTCCAGCTATTCAAAGGAAAGACAATATAAAATAAGGATGATTTCCCCCCTTAATTGTGATCAAGCAAAAACAGGCAGCATGGCATAGGGGATCAAAAGTGAATTATGGAGTCAAGAAGATCTGGATTCAAGTCTTGCTTTCTTATGCATACTAAGGGTACCACAAACTAGTCACTTACTTCATTTTTTTTTGTGACTCAGGCTATATTATAGATAAATTTCCTTTCTAAATTGATGGAAAGAGTATTTAATTCAGAGTCCCCTAAATTGATGAAATCTCAGGGCCAAGCCAATATAAAGAATAACCTATGTCTCTGTACTTAGGGGCAGCTAGATGATTCCATGAATAGAATGTTGAACCTGCTATCAAAAAAACTGGAGTTCAAATCTGATTTCAGACACCAGCTATGTAATCCTAGACAAGTCAATTAACCCCTATCTGCCTTAGTCTCCTCATCTGTAAAACAAATAATGGGAATATAAGCACCTACTTCCCAGGATTGTTATATAAGATAATAATTATAAATTGCTTTAACACTGTGCCTGGCATGTAGTAGGCAGTATATAAATGTTACTTGTCACTCCCCTTCCCCCTGCTCCTCCTTCTCTTTGTCTGCCAGTACCTTGCTACTCCAAATGCAAGGCAATGTCTAAGTCAAGTGCAAGGCAGTATCTAAGTCAATATCTGTTTTCCAAGTATAGAAATAAACAGTTATCCACATGAAGATACATGTTCTCTCCTCAAAATATCTTCTTTTGCTTTATAACATCTACCCTTCTATCCTCATAAACACTCTAAGAGGCTCCCATTCTACCTTAGCTCAAGTTTGTCCAAACTTTACCAATTTATATATGGTAAAGATATGTTCATTGGGACAGGTATAAACAGAGGTAAGGTGATTTGTGGAATATAATGCTTTCACCAGGGTCAGTGCCTTCTATCTTTCCTTTTGCTTCTTTTTTACTCCAAGAACATGTCTTTAATGTCTCTAACCCTTATTGATCACTTTATTTGGGATTCCAACATCACTTGTAACCTGTCCCAAACAATTTAACACTCACTTAGAGACTGTCTGGGATTGTTCATTGTTTCATGTATCTTAGACTTATCATGAAAACTAGAATGAGAATTCCTTGAAAACAGAGGACTCCCTCTAATCCTCTTTCTGCATCTACCACATTGCCTAGTACAGTGCTGCTTTGACTTCTCACTGTCCTGCCAGTTTATTTGTTTGTTTTAGTTCAAACAAATTAACTTGAATTGAATTATGGTTCTGTTCTTGGCCCTTTGCCTTACATTATTATTTTATATATCACTGGTATAAAGAAATAGAAAACATGCTTATCAAATTTAGGGGTGAAAAAATCTGGGAGGTCTAGCTTATATATTAAATGGTAGAGGCAGGTGTTATGAGATCTTGTAGACAAAACAAGCAAGCATTTATTTTAAAGTACCTACTATATGCCAGGCACTATGCTAGATACATGGAATAGAAATAAAAAAAATGAATAACCTCTATTCTCCAGGAGCTTGTATTCTTTTTTATGGGACAATAGATACATATATTATATTCAGATTAAGAATATAAAGAATAAATACAATATAAATCCAAGTTAATTAAATATAAGGACACTGGGGATTTTAGGAAAGGCTTACTTGGGTTATATCTTAAAAACAAGAAAGAGATCCTCTGAAGTTGAGGTGAGAAGAGACTGCATTCTTAATATGTATGAGGAATAGAGAGAAGACTAATTTGGTTACATAATAGAGTATATAAAAGAGAGTAAGTAATATATAATAAGATTAGAAAGATAGGTTGGGGCCAGAATTCGAAGGGCTTTAAAATACAAAAAGAGGACCTTATATTTGAGCCCTTGGAGTTTATTGAATAAGGGAGAGTCACTTATGAATAATCACTTTGATATCTGTGGAAAGTGTATTACTGTGGGAAGATATAAGGCAGGGAAGCCAATTAGGAAGTCATTACCTAGGAGGGCTAGAAGAGAGTTGATATTCTCCTGAACAAAGGTGGTATCCAAATAAAGAGAAAAGGATTCATATTCAGGAGATATTTTGAGGTAGAAGAACAAGATTTAGCAGTTAACCCAGTATATGAGGTGAGGAATAACAGGGAGTTGATGGTAATGTTGAGGTATCAAACTTGAAGAATAGAAGAATGATGGTGCTATGAGAGAGAGGGAGTGGTAAAGAGAGCTGGATTGGGGTGGCATCCTGATTCTCACGGGTGTGTGTGTGTGTGTGTGTGTGTGTGTGTGTGTAAATATGACCTCTTAATTAGACATATTGACTTTGAGATGCCCCTGGAACTTTAATCAACAATCATTTCATATGTTTTTACGACATGCTAGGTATTGGTCTAAACATTGGGGATACCAAGAAAAAGTATAAACAATTCCTGACCTTAAGAAGATTACATAAGTGTCAGAAAAATGGCAGGGCATGGTTTAAACAAAATCTATAAGGAAAAAAAAAGAAACAGGATTTCTGGTGGCCATAAAAATAATAAACCAATAGCAACAGAGAGAGAGAGAAAGAGAGAGAGAGACAGAGAGAGAATCAAAAAAACCAAAAAGATGAATTCTTAGTGTCCATTAAAAAAAGGTATAGTGTCAAGAATAATGGAGATAACAGGCCCAGCATACTCTACCCTGGTCAGATCATACCTATACTATTATTTTATGCTATGACACATTTTAAGAGGAACTTCAGCAAATGGGACTACATTAAAAGGAGTAGCAAAAGAATGGGGAGGATTGTAATTAAGTTTTATGAAAAACAATAGAGGAATTTGGAATTTTTATCTTGGAGAAGACATACAAACTTATATATCATTGTTCATATTAGTCATAGTGTGAATCATATGGATCTGTGCAGGTCCTGAGTGTAGACAATGTCTCCTGAAAGAGAAAGTTGCTAGCCTCTCTGGTGGTGCAGTCACTCTATAGGTGTACCATGGTGTCTGGCAAAATGTATATTACTATCACTCAAAACTGTTACGTTAGGCTAGAGTTTAATGTGTGTCTAAAGAAAAGGATCCCCTAGGGTAGGAAAGTGAGTTATTCTGTCTGTTTGTAGGTTCTGATTCAAGTCTTTTGTGTTTTCTCTTGAATTGGAAAGTACTAGTCCTAAGATCAATGGAATTATATTCTGGGTGTTTATATAGAAGTTGAAGATCTTTTCCTTCTTGTAGATACCTGTTTCCAGACAAATCGATGTGAGAGAACTTTTAATTGATGTATGAGACAAAAGTTTAAAGAGAATCCCATAGGATAATACTTGGTCTGTGTGAATCTTGAACTGTTTTTCTGAATTCTGGGATATACAAGTCCTAAATGAAAGTTTTTAAAAATACAGAACACATTGAACTAGAGATTAGAATTGAAGTTGAAATAAAGGCAAACAATAACAACTAGAGCAATCCAAAAGTGGTATAGGCTTCTTTAGGAGTTAAGAGGTTCCTCCTCACTAGAGATCTTCAAGTTAGAAATGGATGACTACTTGGATTTTATGTTGTAGAAGGTATTTTTTGTTTGTTTGTTTTTGGTTGGTTTGTTGTTGTTTAATCCTGGTTGGACATATTAAATTCTGAAGTTATTTATGCTGAAGAAATCCTGAAATTTCTGATTCTGAAGGAAAGACATAGTAATTATTTCCAAATGTGCTATTATGGAAATGGGCCTGAATAGTGTTGATGTATGTCAGTTACAAGGAGGTTGATGTTGACTGAATATAAGGAAAATCTTTCTGGCAATCTGAGTGGCCTAATAATGGAATCTTGAAGGAGGGATGTATCTATCACTATGTGTTCAAATAGAAGTTGAAAAACTAGGGGGAACTTCAGCAAATGGGAGAAATTATTGCAAGCATCCAAAATGAAGTAATTCAAATATCATGAAACCACAGTCAGGATCACACAAGACTTAGGAAGTTTCTATATTAGAGGAGGAAAGATCTTAGAATACAATATTACAGAAGGCAAAAGAGATATGATTATAACCAAAAACAACCTACATAGCAAAACTGAGCATAATCTTTCAAAGGGGGAAGATGGATATTTAAAGAAATAAAGGATTTTCAAGCATCCCTGATGAAAAAACCAGACATCCAAACACTAAATTTATAAGCATTTTTAAAAAGTAAAGCATAAAAGAAAAATAGTAAGGTTAAATGGAAACATGGTGCATGAAACACCTAAGAACATTATTGTTATTACACCAGTTAGAAGTATTTCACATAAACAGAGGGCATGAGATTGAGTCAATTTTATTGGGATGATCTCAAAAAATATGCAGGGGTAAGAAGGAGGAATGAACTGGGGAAAAGGGGAAGTGAGAGGAAGAATAGGGAAAATTGTCTCACATAAAAAAAAAGACATGCAAAGAAGAGCTTTTACAGTGAAAGGGTAAGTGGGGGTGGAAGTAAACACTTGAATCTACATTTCATTGAAATTGCGTCAAAGAGGGAAGAATATATAAATATTTAGTTGGGTATAGAAATCTATTCGACCCAACAGTGAAGAAAGAGAAGAAAGAGATAAGAGAAATTGGGGTATGATAAATGTGAGGAGAACTTAAAGGAGTCAGTTGTCAGAAACAAAACAGACAGGGGAAGCTAGGTGATACAGTGGATAAAGCACCGGCTCTGGATTCAGGAGAACCTGAGTTCAAATCTGGCCTCAGACATTTGACACTTACTAGCTGTGTGGCACTGGGCACATCACTTAACCCCATTTGACTCACCCAAAAAACAAACAAACAAGAAGCAAAACAGATTTTTGAGGAAGGATGTGGGAAAAAAGGAAGAGAAAATGATAGACATAATAAAAGATGGAGGTAAATACACAATAATTGTAACTCTTAATGTGAATAAGATGAATTCACACATAAAATAGAATGCATAGTAGAATGGATTAGAAAGCTGAACCTAACAATACATTGTCTTACAAGAGACACACTTGAAATAGAAAGATATGAATTTAAAATAAGGGGCTGGTGCTGAATGTATTATGCTTTAGCCAAGGTAAAGAGAGAGACAGAAAGACAGAAAGACACACACTGAGAGAGAATGCAATCCTGATCTTGCATAAAGCAAAAATATACATAATTAAAAAAAAATAATTGGGGAAACTACATTTATTTAAATGGTACCATAGATAAAAAAGATGTGTATGTGTACATGTACGTGTATGTTTATACACATACACAAACATGCACACACACACATATATGTATATATATATATGTATATATATATATACACACACATATCAATACACCAAATTCCTACAAAAAAGCCCTCTCAAATATGTTGTGAATTGCTTCAAATTTATATAAAAAATAAGATCCATTTTCCAATTGATGAATGGTGAAGTGACTTGAACAGTTTTCAGAAGAAATCAAGAAATCAATTTTATAGAGATATAAAAATGCTCTAAATCACTAATGATTAAAGAAATACATATTAAAATAATTTTGAGGTACCATCTCACATATATCAGATTGGTTAACATAACAGTAAAGGAATATAACAAATGCTGGAGGCGAATGTAGAAAAATAGAGAAAGCAATGCACTGATCTTGGAGTTGTGAACTCGTACAACCATTCTCGAGAACAATTTGGAACCATGCCCAAAAATCTATAAAACTGTGCATACTCTTTGGTCCAGAAACACCACAACTAGGTCTGTATCCTAACGAGATCAAAGAAAAAAAATCAAAGTACCTATACATACAAAAAATATTTAGAGCAGCTTTTTTATGGCAAAAATTGAAACTTGAGGGTATGCCTATCAATTGGAAAATTGATGAACAAGTTGTGTTATATGATTTTAATGGAATACTCTTGTATTATAAGAAATGATAAGGGAGGTGGTTTCAGGGGAAGAAAAACTGGGAAGACCTATATGAATTGATGTAGAGTGAAGTGAACAGAACCAGGAAACCATTGTGCACAGTAACAGCAAATTGTAATCACTGGGAAAGTCAACTGTGAAAGACTTAGCTACTCTGATGTATACAATGATCCAAGAGAGTTTTGAAGGACTCATTATGAGAAATGTTATCCATCTCCAAAGAGAGGACTGGTGAACTCGGCATTCAAATTGAAGTACACATTTTTACTGTCTTGATTTTTCTTGCTTTTTTTGCATGATTTCACATGAATAATTGATATCCTATTGCTTGCCTTCTCAAGAGGTGGACAAGGGACAGAAGGGAAGGAAATAATTTGAAAATCAAAATTTAAAGAAGAAATAATGTTAAAAATAATTAAGAAAGAAAAATAATTAGGCATAGTTCCCACATTGGGTGGATGACTAAATTAAATTATTGCTAGTATAGTTTCTAGCTTTCTATTAAATCCAATGTATTTTTTATCTCCCTCCTCTACTTTCTTCTCCTTGTATAACTTTGCCAGTAGAAAAATAAACTGATTGGAACTCTTTCTTGACAAGTCAAACTTTCTTGGAAAATCATGTTGTTTTTTTTAAAGAAAACATTGTCAGGTTTATAGTTTCCTTAAACAGGTGAAGTGTACTTTAAGTTTTAGGTACATAGTCTCCCTATCCATGCTGCTTCAATGGGCATGACTCTCTTTCAGCATTAGCAAGTCTTTGATCATTTCACAGAAATTTAGGAATTTAGGAATTTCATTGAATCATAGCATGTCAAAATTGGAAGGAGCCAACTCTGGGTCATTGATTCCCATGTGTCCCTGAACATCAAAACTGTTTACAATTATTACATCTAGTACTGATCCCGACTGTTCTCTGAGTTTGCTATGTGTCTTGATGTAAGGTTCTTAAATACAAA
This sequence comes from Dromiciops gliroides, assembly GCF_019393635.1. Lineage (NCBI taxonomy): Eukaryota > Metazoa > Chordata > Mammalia > Microbiotheria > Microbiotheriidae > Dromiciops > Dromiciops gliroides. The sequence continues at coordinate 105,945,342 of NC_057862.1, read as the reverse complement.
ACCATAAGGTTTTCTCCAGGTGTTAAATACTCAAAAACTGTTAGGACATCCAGTGTGTGGAAAGCAGAACCCTGCAGGGAATTTTTGAATCAAGTAAAAATAGCATTTTAAAAAGCACCTTGTTAGCCCCATCTGCCTGCTGGTCACACAGAATTCACAGCTGGCTCCTCAGGGTGCCTTGGTGTGAATGGTTACAAATCTCCACCGACTTTTCTCCATTAACATTTCTGGCAGGTCTGAGAAAAGAAAGTGCATGAATTGAACCTGAGGTGACAGAGAATACAGCTTTGCAGCAGAGAAACAACTCTGTTAATTTAATTACCTTTAAAGCAAAAACAGCTTGGAGGAGATACCTGCCTGTGAACTGATAATAAAGCATTTCTAGGGAACATATGTCTATGACAAAATGGATAGGGACAGTGGATAGGGGGATTTGGACGGCGAGAAAGACAATTGAGAAATTGCCTAGGATCTGATATTTAGGGGGTCTGCTATCCAATACTTAGAAAAAATGTAAAGTTGAGAAAAATGTCTTTAGCATTCGTTTCTACCCTTTTGGCAATGTAGTGGAGGGCATAAGGCGCTAAACTTGGAGACAGAAAATCTAGGTTCAAATCCCACCTTGGAAATGTGTTTAAGATATGTGATACTGGAAAAGATATTTAAACTATTTATACTTCAGCTTACCCATCTTTAAAATTAAAATTATTTGTTCCTTAATATTATGTCCAAATTGAAATTTATGATGCTATGATCTTCCCTTCCCCAGTGATACAAATCAAGAAGCAGACAGTAGCCTGTTACTCAACAGACATAACTGAGTTAGAAGGTGATAGCAGAGTGGGAGAGTTTTGGATAAATTGTTTTGTTTTGTTTTGTTTGTTTGTTTTGTTTTGTCATGTTTTGTATTAATTTATTTTTTACTGGGCAATGAGGGTTAAGTGACTTGCCCAGGGTCACACAATTGGTAAGTGTCAAGTGTCTGAAGCCATATTTGAACTCAGGTCCTCCTGAATCCAGGACTGGTGCTTTATCCCCTGTGCCACCTAGCTGCCCCCCTGGATAAAGGGTTAATTCACTCTACTCTCTATACTTTTACTCCCTATTCTGCAGCGTATTCCCTTGACTTTGAACTATCTGCTTAGCAACTGACTGGCCTACTTGTCTGAGCCACTCAGGTATCAACACCCCCACAATAGCCTTGCTAAAAAGCTGTCCTGGCTTTTGAATTACATCTGTTCTCTTTTCTAATGCTGTTTCTCTATACACAGAGTGAATATTGACCATTCTACCACATGGAGAATTCCCTGGTACCTGTCAGTCTTGTCTCAGTGGTACATGACAGAGATTTCTACTTTGCCAGGTTAAAAAAACACTTTCCCCATTAGTCATGAGTCCATCACCTTGACAAGACAACATGGAGGACAGGAGTGCCCTAACCATGTGTATGTGGGAGCTAAGAAACCATTATTTACTTGAGGAATGCAATGGCTAAGTTCAAAACCTTTATCTCCAAGACATCCTTATTCTACAATGGAATCTATTCTGTTGACTCCCTAGAGAGCCTTTAGGTGGTGGTGGTAGTGGTTTTTGCTTTGTAATACACCCTGAGCTTTCTCTCAAAAGACCCTCCCCATATACCTAAAGAGAGTATAAAAGAAAACCAAGGACACTATGAATGGGGACTCATCATAGGAGATATCTCCAAAAAGGGAGGAGCTCGTTGCTTGTAAACATGTTGGGAAAACACAAAGAAATAAACCACATGGAGAGATTTGTTAAAAAGTGGAGCTGTTTTGGAATAAGAAACATGGACATTCTTACTACCATCTGCTAACCCTAACATCTACCAAGGGGCAAAAGGCAACATTCTCTTTGTGTGCTCTGAATAAAGTATGCTGGCTCTTCTTGAATCACCTGGCTTAGAATGGTTTTGAATAATTCATATGGGAAGGCCTTCCCTACAGGGAACAAAAAACAAATAGCAGAAAAGCTCAGGGGACTGCCTTTTTCTAATTAAAATCCATTACTCCTCTGTCCAACACCTCTGTGCTCTTACTCTCTTGTGAAACTATACTATGAAGCTGGAAGGACAAGAGAAGTTGGAGAAGCAGGCCCTTTAGCAGCATTAGGAATAACCAGTCATCTATTCTTCTGATTCCTAATTCTTGCTGTTGAATCTGTTGTGGAGATGAGGCTGCTAATGATCTGCAAAAACTCAACCTCTTCCACCCAGAGGCAATTTTTGCCTTGAATTTCTGTTCTAAAGAAATAGTGTTTGGTTTCCTGTTTGAAAGCAAATTTGCATAGACACACACCCCTATATCCTCTATTGATCCCTTGCAAAATAGACCACATCTCTCTGTGTGTGCCTTTTATGATAGAAAGAAAGAAAAGAGGTGCTTTCCAATATCCACATAGAGAAATTGGCATTAGGACTAGAGCTTCCTCATTAAAAGGCCTAATTAAAACACACAACTTGGTTTTATGAAAAAACACACAATAAAACAGATAAACCATTGGTTAATTTGATTTAAATAAAAAGAAAACCAAATAACAAGCATCAGAAATGAAAAAGGTGAAAGCATGACCACTGAAGATGAAATCGAAACAATTATTATGAGTTATTTTGCCCAATTATATGCGAATAAAACTGACAATCTAAGGGAAATGAATAGATATTTTTTAAAAACTATATAAATTGCCCAGATTAATAGGAGAGGAACTAGAATACTTAAATCTGAGAAAAAGAAATAGAAGAAGTCAACAATGCACTTCCTAAGAAAAAATCCCCAGGACCAGATGGATTTCCAAGTGAATCCTATGAAATATTTAAGGAATAATTAATCCCAATATGATACAAATTATTTTTTAAAATAGGCAAGAGTCCTACCTAATTCTTTTTATGACACAAATATGGTTTTGATATTTAAACTATAGGAGAGAAAAAAAGAGAAAGAAAACCTTAGATCACGTTCTTTAATAAATATTGATGCAAAAGTTTTAAATAAAATACTAGCAAAAGATATCACAAAGATGATACATTATGACTGGGTGGGATTTATATGAGGAATCCAAAGCTGGTTCAATATTAGGAAAACTATCAGCATAACTGACCATAATAATAAAAATAACAAAAATCATATGATTTTATCAATTGATACAGAAAAATTCTTTGACAAATTACAACACCTATTCCTATTAAACACATTAGAAAGCATAGGAATCAAATGTGCCTTTCCTAAAATGATAAGTATTATCTATCGAAAAGAAACAATTATCTGTAACTTCAACATGATCTTGAAACCTTCCTAATAAAATCAGGAGTGAAGCAAGGATGTCCATTAATACCCAATTTGTTGTTTTTCAGTCATTTCAGTTGTGTTCACATCTTTGTGACCCCATTTATTGTTTTCTTCTCAAATATAGCAGAGTGATTTGCCATTTCTATCTCTAGCCCATTTTACAGATGAGGAAAATGAGCCAAATAACAAAGTGACAGGGTCATATAGCTAGTAAGTATCTGAGGCCAGATTTAAACTCAGGAAGATGAGTATTCCTGACTTCAGGTCTAGCACTCTATCCATTTAACCACCTAGCTACCCTACTATTATTCAATATTGTACTAGAAATGCTAGCTATAGAAATAAGACCAAAAAAAGAAATGGATGGAATAAAAATATATAAAAAGGAAATAAAATAATCACTCTATACAGATGATATTATGGTATACTTAGAGAATCTAGAGAATCAGCTAAAAACTGGTGGAAACTGATAATAATTTCAGTAACATTGAAGAATACAAAATAAACTCACATAAATCATTAACTTAAAAATATACTACCAAGAACATACAGGAGGAAGAAATAGAGAAATTCCATTTTAAATAACTGCATAAATAATAAAAATAATATTAAAATCAATAATGTAATAATAATGAAAATAAGTAAATAAAATAATGATAAATGGAAAAATAAAATAATAATAATAAAATAATACAATAACTGCAAAATAAATATAAAATATGTGAGTCTAACTGCCAAGACAAGCCACAATTATGAAACACTTTTTAGATAAAGACAATCTAAACAATTGGAGAAATATTAGTTACTCATGCATTGGCTGAACCAATATAAGAAAAATGACAATCCTACCTAAGTTAATTTACTTATTTAGTGCCATACCAATTAAATTAGAATACAATTACTTTATAAATCTAGAAAAAATAATAACAAAATTAATCTAGAAGAACAAAAGGTCAAGAATATCAAGAAATTAATGGAGAAAAGTTAAGGAAGGCAGTTTAGCAGTTTAAGATTTCAAACCATACTACACAGTAGTAATCATCAAAACAAATTGGTACTGGTAAGAAATAGAGTGTTATCAAAACACTTTATAATCACAAGAAAAAATGTTCTCAATCATTATTGATTAGAGAAATGCAAATTAAAATAACCTTAAGATATAACTTTATACCTATCAGATTGGCTAAAATGATAGAAGAGTAAAGTGACAAATGTTTTATGGGTTGTGGAAAAAAATTAAATACTAATTCATTATTGGTAGAATTATAAACTGATCCAACCATTTTGGAGAGCAATCTGGAATTACACCCAAAGTTATTAAACTACGTATACCCTTTAACCCAGCAATACAACTACTTAGTCTATTTCTGAAGATAACTATGACAAAAGGGAAAGACCCTGTATGTTCTTGAAGGTTAATAACAGCTTTCTTTGTGGTATCAAAGAACTGGAAATTGCAGGGATGCCCCTCAAATGGGGAATTGCTGAATAAGTTGTGATATATGATTATGATAGAATATTACTGTGTTATAAGAAATAATGAGCTCAATGGCTTTAGAAAAAAACATGGAAAGACTTGCATAAAATAATGAAAAGCAAAATGAGCAGAACCAAGAAAATATTTTGTACAGTAATAATAATATTGTTTTAGGAACAACTTTGAGTGAATACGCTCTTTCGACTATTATAAATACCCAAATTAACTATAAAGGACATATAAAGAAAGACACTATCTGCATTTAGAGAAAGAACTGATAAATAGAAATATGTACATAATAATTATATATTTATAACATACCTATTTGTGTATATATATAATGTATATATATGTATATATGATATACATATAGGTATATGTAATATACATATGTATATGTGTGTATCTATTGGTAACCATCTCTAAGATGGGGAGTGGAGGGAGGAAAGAAAAAAAGAAATTTACATGATAATTTTATTGTATATTTGAAAGTAATAGTAAGTCATGCATAGTAGATTTGCAGTTTTATGTGCAATCATCTTTTTTATTGTTCTATGTTATGGAAATGCTTGTTTTATTCTATAAATCAAAAATAAAATTTGAAAGAAAGAAAGAGTGGCAGATCAGTGGAATATATTAGGCACATAATACATAGGGCAGTTATGTGGTACAATGAAAAGGGCCAGCCCCAAATTCATGAGTTCAATTCTGGTCTTAGATACTTACTAGCTATGTGACCCTGGGTAAGTCACTCAACTCTATTTGCCTCAGCTTCTCATCTGTAGAATGAGCTGGAGAAGGAAATGCTAAAATATTTTAGTATATTTACCAAGAAAACCCCTTATGCAGTCATGAAGAGTTAGAAACATCTGAAATGACTCAACAACAACAACAATAACATGATACCCAATAGTAAATGACTATAATAATCTAGTGTTTGAAAAACCCAAAGATCCAACCTTTTGGGGTAAGAACTCAACATATGACAAAAATCACAAGGAAAAGTAGAAAGTAGTTTGGCAGCAATTAGGCATAGACCAATATCTCACGTTGTGTTTCAAGATAAGGTAAAAATGAGTAAATGATTTAGACATAAAGGTTAATATCCTAAGTAAATTAGGGAAGAATGAAAAAAATGTACCTATCAAATCTATGATTAAGGGAAGACTTTATGACCAAACAAGAGATAGGAGGGATTACAAGAAATAAAATAGTTAATTTTGATTATGTGGCATTAAAAAGCATTTGCACAAACAAAATTAATGGAGTTAAAATTAGAAAGAAAACAAAAGAAAGGAAAGAAAACAAAAAAGGGGAAAATGCAACTTTTTTTCTAAAGGCATTTCTCAAATATATAGGGAACTTATCCAACTTTATTAAAAATAAGGGCCATCCCCCAAGTTGATTAGTGGTCAAAGGATATGAAGTGGCAGTTTTCAGAAGATGAAATCAAAGCTATCAGTAGTCACTCAAAAAAATCCTCAAATCACTACTGATTACAGGAATATAAATTAAAACCAATCCTGAGATGCCACCTTACTCCTCTCAAATTGACTAACATGACAGAAAACAAAATTCCAGATTTTGGAGGGAATGGGGATGGGGGGGGGGATTTGGGACACTAATGCACTGTTTTTGGAGTTGTCAGCTAATCCAAACTTTTCTGGAGATCAATGTGCAACTGTAGCCAAAGGGTTATATAACCACTTATACCCTTTGACCCTGCAATACCACTATTAGGTCTGTATCACAAAGAAATCAAAGAAAAGGGAAAATGGCCTGTTTATACAACGATATTTATAGCAATTCTTTTTGTAATGGAAAAGAATTGGAATTCAAGGGAATACATATCAGTTGGGAAATGGCTTAGCAAGTTGTGGTAATTGATTATGATGGACTATCATGCTATAAAAAGTGATGAGAGAAGTGGTTTCAGAGAAACCTGTGAAGACCTATATTAATTGATACACTGTGAAATGAGCTGAACAAAGAGAACAGTGTACACAGTGAGAACAACGTTGCAAGGAAGATAAACTCTGAAAGACTTAGCTACTTTAATGAACAGAATGATCCAAGACAATTCTAAAGGAAACATGATTAAAATGTCATCCACCTCAATGGAGAAAACTATTGAACTCTGATTGCAAATTAAAACTTATTTTTTTTTACTTTATTTTCATTAACATTTTTTGTTTGTTTTTGTTTTATTTTGCAACACTGCTAATATGGAAATGCTTACCATAACCTCATATGTATAATTCAATTCAGTGCTTGCCTTCTCAAGAAGAAGGAAGAGGCATGAGAAAGAGAGAAAATTTTGAACTGAACATTTTTTAAAAGATTGTTTAAAAAATGTACATGTAGGGGCAGCTAGATGGCGCAGTGGTTAAAGCACTGGCCCTGAATTCAGGAGTACCTGAGTTCAAATCCGGCCTCAGACACTTGACACTTACTAGCTGTGTGACCCTGGGCAAGTCACTTAACCCCCATTGCCTGCAAAAAAAAAAATGTACATGTAGATTGTACTGTATAACCTATATAAGATTACTTGCTGTCTTAAGGAAGGGACAGGGGAGGGAGTGGGGGGTGGGACTTGGAATTCAAACTCTTAGAAAAGTGAATGTTGAAAACTATATTTACATGTAATTGGGAAGGAATAAAATACTATCGAGTAAAAATAATAAAAATGAAAAAATTTGGGAGCAGCTAGGTGGCACAGTAGATAAAGTACCGGCCATGGGATCAGGAGGACCTGAATTCAAATCTGACATCAGACACTTGATACTTCCTAGCTATGTGACCCTGGGCAAGCCATTTAACTCTCATTGTCTCCCCCCCCCCCAAATAAATACATGTAACTAGGAAATGTTTAATTAAATAATAACAACAATAACACAGTTGTCACATAAAGGGAGAATCATGACCCTAGCCTTTTCTTGACTTGCCCCTTATTTCTCTTTCCCCTTCTCTTTACCTCTTTAAGGAACAACAAATGATTCTGTATGGGATCTCACTATTCCAAGTGACTTTCTTACACAAAACTGTTAACTGAAGCCAGAGATTAAACCAGATGAATTGAACCTTGTGAGGTCGAGGAAAACTTTTCCAGTTCCCAGACACCTTTTTCAATTTAATTACATAAAAATATAAATGATTTCTCAGACAGAACAGTGCATTCCATCACTGGGCAGTGAATCCACCAGACATCCCTGCATACAAAGTGTACTTTACCTCTAAGCAGGAAACAACACAGAATGAGAGACTAAGGCCCAAGGCTTTTGAACTTGTTGTCCAGTGAGTAGAGCACTCCTCTTGGAGTTAGGAAAATCCTAGGTTCAGGTGACACCTCAGATACTAATTGTGTAACCTCAAGCAAATCACTTAACTTCTCTATACCTCAATTCTTCATCTGTAAAACAAAGGGTATAGAATTGATGCCCTCTAAGATCCTGTCAGGCTCTATGATTATGATCCTCAGCCTCCCCAAGTGAGTGACCCAGTTGGTCCTTTATCATCTCTATGTATGTCAATCCAAAATCTCTCTTTCTAGCCCTTTTTCTCCTATAATGTTCAAATCTATTCCTCCCTTGAAGGGATTCGTACATAGAGGACACACTAATAACTCTTACTAAATGTTCCTAATTTGTTTTGGCATTACTATAATCTCAGTCATTCAGTTTTGAATCATTCTTGACCATTCCTCTTTATTGCTTTTCCCATCCCCCCTCTCCCAATTCAGCTACTGTCTTACCCTTTTCCTACTGTCTCCACTTTGCTTCAGGTCTTAATGTTGTGTTTTGTTTTGTTTTGTTTTTTCAGCTGATCTATTGTAATAACCATGAAACCTGAACTCCTTGTTTTCAGGTTCTTTCTCTTATCTGTTTTTCACATAACTGCAAAAGTAATCAAGTACAAATAATGAATGTATAAAAGTCCAAATCTAATCACATAAGCTATATTCTACATAATTTAATAGGTCTTTATTGCCTGTTTAAAAACAAACAATCCCCCTCCTCCAAGCTCCTTAGCCTGGTCTTCAAGATCTTCTATACTTTTTCTTCAATCATCCTTTCCAACTTTCTTTCACATTCCTCCTCTTCATTCACTCTGTACTATAGCCAAATTGGAATATTTGTTCTACAGTTTCATCATGCCTTCTCCCAATTCTATGCCTTTGTTTATGCTTTCCCCAATGCCTTGAAAGGACTCTTACCTGAGATTTTTCCCAAGCTTCTTCACAATGCCTCTAGATTCAGCTCAGATGACAACTATTCAATAAGATTTTTCTTATTTGAGTAGTATTTTATTTTGTCTTACAATCATGTGTAAAGATTGGTTTCAACATTCATTTTTGTAAGATTGTGAGTTCTAAATTTTTCTTCCTCCTTTCCATCCTCCCCTCTCCAAGACACCAAGCAATCAGATATAACACACACACACACACACACACACACACACACACACACACAAACGTGTTATACATATTTCCATATTAGTCATGTGGTAAAAGAAGAATCAAAACAAAAGGGGAAAACCACAATAAATTAAAAATAACAACAACTAATAAAAAATAGTATACTTTGATCTGCATTCAATCTCTATAGTTCTTTTTCTGGATGTGGAAAGCATTTTCCATCATGTCTTTTGGAATGGCTTTTGATTATTGTCAATAAGACCTTTCTTGATTCTCTACCCATTCCCAGTCAAAAGTCATGCTTCTCTTCTTAATTTTCTCAGGACATGGCATTTTACCTCTTCTATGCATTTATTGATTTGTATAAGCCCACTTGATTTCATTCTTCAGGATGTATGGCTCTAGATCAGTAACCACAACATCATGGTTATGGTTATTGGTGATGAGATCTTTCTTCTGTAATTCTTCTGTATATTCTTTCCCCTCTTTTTTTTAGTGAGGTAATTGGGGTTAACTGACTTGCCCAGGGTCACACAGCTAGTAAGTGTTAAGTGTCTGAGGCCGGATGTGAACTCAGGTACTCCTGACTCCCAGGCCGGTGCTCTATCCACTGTGCCACCCAGCTGCCCCCTTTCCTCTCTTCTTAATCCCTTTTGTTTATGTTAAGTCCCTACTATTTTTGTCTTTTATCATGCCCATTTTTACATTAAATGTTCACTTGATATCTCTAATTTTCTTGAAGAGGTCTCTTGTTTTTCCGCCATTCTATTATTTTCTTCCTTTTCTTTGTATTGTTCATTTAAGAAAACTTAATTCTGCATTTAGTTAGATATATCTATTCCTTTCTCCTTTACCTTTCACTTTCTTTTTTTCCATAGGCCCCCATAAGACAGCCATTTTGTTTTCTCGCCCTTCTTTTTCTTTGGAAGTTTTTTTGTTGATGCCTTCTGTACAATATTCTATACTTCTTTCCATAGCTCTTCAGGTGCTCTATCTACCAAATCTAATCCCTTAAATGGATCCCTTATTCTACTTCATATTTATAAGAGATGTTATTTAGGTCATACCTTAAAGTCTGATGGATTTTTCTCCTTTATTCCACTTAATTCTGAATTTTGCAATAAGAAGTTCATAATCTGAGCCACAGTCAGCTCCAAGTCTTCTCTACCTTTGGCTACAAAGGATATATCAGTATGATTTCAGTAGTGCCTATCGGGTGATATTCATGTGTAGAGTTACTTTTGGGTTGTTTAAAAAGAGTGAATAGTAAGTTATTTCGATAAAACTCTATTAGTTTCTGCTCTGCTTCATTTTTACTCCAAAGTCCTATTTGCCTGTCATTCCAATTATCCTTTTTATTTTCTACTTTAGCATTCCAGTCCCCTATAATGATGAATGTGATATCTTTTTTTTGGATGATATTTCTAGATGTTATAGATCTTCATAGAACTGAACAATTTAGGCCTCATCAGCATCAGTGGTTGGAGCATAAGCTTGCATTTCTGTTATGTTTAATGGTTTTCTGTGGATTCATATGGATATCATTCTGTCATTCTTGAGATGATAAGCCAAAACTGCTTTTTTTCACCCTTTTATTGACTATGAGAGATACTCCATTTCTTTTAAGGGATTCTTCCCCATATTATTATAAGTTTTAATCACCTGAATTAAATTAAACCAAATCCCATCCATTTAAGTCCACTAACAGCCAAGATGTGAATGTTTAATATTCCCATCCTCTGTTTGACCATACCCAGTTTACGTTGGTTCATAGGTCTTACATTCTAGATTCCTATTATAAGGGGCTAAAATTCTAGCTAGTCTGTCTAAAATAACTAATGAGTGGTTGCCAATAAATTATAAGATTTAGCAAGAGTTAAACTTTTAAGTATTTATTAAGGAGAATAAGAATTTGGTGAAGAGAAAGAGAAAGGCCTAGATTCATCTATCTATCTTGGGGAGCTACAGTTTTCCTTCTCTGCTTTCCATGGGAGTCCTGGAAAAAAAGAGCGAGAGCACCAGCCTTACCCCCTCTTCCTCCCACAAGTAAATGTCACTTCCTGACACCAAGGAAAAGCCACATGTCTTGCCCTCAGGTGCCTTCTCCTCATGGCAGAGCCCTCCTACAGTAAGTCTCCAGCAGGTGGCATCATTCCAATCATTACACTATGCAATTTTGTTCTTTACAACATCTGGACTTTCCTTTCATCACCAGGCACATCAGCAGCTGAATTTCCTTTTGACTTTAGTTCAACTGCTCTATTAGTGCTTATGCTACTTATAGTTTTCCTCTGCTCTTTTCTGGTAGCATGTTGGACACCTTCTGATTTGAGGAACTCATCTTCTGATGTCATATCTTTTGTTATTTTAATACCATCCATGAGGTTTTCTTGGCAAAGATACTGGAGTGGTTTGCCATTTCCTTCTCTAGTGGATCAGCTTTTGTCAGAACTCTCTACTATAAGCTGTCTCTCTTAAGTAACCTTGCACAGCACAGCTCATAGTTCCATTGAACTACACAAGTCCCTCTGCCACAACAAGGCAGTGATCCAGTAAGACACACACATACACACACACACACACACACTATTCCCTCTTTGAACCAATTCGGATGAGAGTGAGTTTCAAACTTTACCTGTCATCACCCTCTACCCCGCAGTGTAAAAGCTCTTCCTTATGTGAAGGAATGTGAAGGAATTACATGAAGCAATTATGAGATAATTTTTCCACATTCCACCTCTCCCTTCCTCCTTTTCCCAATTCATTCCTCTTTCTTACCCCTTCAGGTTTTTTTTTCAAGGTCATCACATGTCTCATACCTATGCCCTGTCTATGTAGACTGCTTCTAACTGCCCTAATAATGATACAGTTTTCAGGAATTGTATGTATCACTTTCCCATATAGGAAAGTAAATAGTTTAACTTTATTGAGATTCCTATAATTCCTCCTTACTAGTTATCTTTTATTCTTCTCTTGAGTCATATATTAGAATGTCAAAATTTCTGTATAGCTCTCTCTGGTCTTTTCATCAGGAAAGTTTGAAAGTACTTAATTTCATTAAAAATCCATTTTCTTCCTAAAGGTTTATACTCAGTTTTGCTGGGCAGATGATTCTTCATTGTATTCCTAACTCCTTTGCTTATGCCTGTTCCTGACCTATTACATTCTGTATGTGCCCATTCATATAAGGTCAGGATGAGAATTCTATTGTATGTCTTATCTACCAAAAATTTAGTAGATTATCCTCATATCGATTGTCCTGCAGTGGCAGACTTCACCCCTTGCAATTTTTTAAAGAATCCCTAGAGAATAAAACAATAACAGTTACAGTAATAAATAACCCATTACATTAAGAATTTTAATGTCAGCATAGGAATAATCTACTAATTGACGCATTATAGGAAGATGACAAAGATAATAGTCAATATTACTGAATGGAAGACCCATTATATATAAAGGCCAGTAAAAGAATTTGTAGAAATAGGGAGTCAAAAGGAAGAAAAAATAAATTTACTCATTACCAGAAATGTATGTATAAATTTTAGAAACATTTTAATTACATATGTGATTATTGATATATTTATAGATCCCATATCTACATTAGGGCTTTCACCTAGGAGGAAAGCTGGTTGGTTATGCTAACTGTGTATTATCCTCTGACAATACTCCCTATATACTTTCATGCATGGTGGTGGCCACTTGATGAACATCTTTATGAGGACAGATTTAACTGCATCTCCAAATAGGGCTGCATTCATTGCACAGCTGAGGGAGAAAATGTGAAGTGATCTCATTGCATTTAGCCACAGAGCAGGTTTTCCCCCACACAAATCATAACACTGTCAACTGCATCATCTTGAAATCCAATTATACTTTCATATTTTAGAAGCATGTATTTTGTGTGTTTGTGAGAGACAGACAGACAGAGACTGACAGAGACAGAGAGACAGAGACATAGAGACAGGCAGAGGTATAAGAGAAACATAAGTAAAAAAATCTTAAGACCTTATGAGAATCTGCTCTATGTGTGACAGAATATTAGAATTGGATACTATCTCAAATATCATCTCACCCAGGGCTTCTTCTAAATTTTCAACTCACAACCCCTTTTTGCCAGAGAAATTTTTTATGAGACCCCAGGTATACAGGTAAACAAAATAGGTATACATAGCCTTTTACTGTTGCCAAATTTTTCATGAACCTCACATTCAGATATGCAACACCATATGGGGTCATGACCTACAGTTTAAGAAGCTAGGAGCTAGCCCAACCAGAAGCTATTCATGAATTCTTTCTATCCCAAATGTGTCACCCTTTTGTTCCTTATTTCTAGTGTGAGTGCATGAATTCCCTCCAGAGTTTACTTTGGATTATTTTGAATAGAGCTGATTGTCAAACAGCTATCCTAAGTTGCTGAAAGCTGCTTCTATGAAACCCTCATGCAGAGGTGAGGTTTCCTAGATCTGCCTTCTATGGCTTTTCTGACTACTCCTCAGATGTTCTCCAGCTTGATGCTTTTCTTAAATAGGACACAGAAACCTGACTATAGCATTGCACAGGTGGGAAGACCATGGAAGAATACAGAGGGACTATCACTTCTGAAGACTCATTGCAGTCTGAAAGTGCATTCTTTTTTGGGCTGCCATATTACATTGCCTCATATTACAGTTGTAGTCTATTAAAACACCAAGATTTTTTTTTTCAGATTAATTACGGTCTAGCCATACATCTTCCAATTCAGCTCAAAAACAATGTTAAATGCCTGCTAAGGTTAAGACACTTAATAACTTCTAGAAATACAAAGATGTAAAATAATAAGGTCTTTGTCCCTCAAACCTTTTTCTCTTCCTAACCTCCCTTTTCCTATCAAGGACACCAACTATCCTACCACTCATTTAGGCTCATGAATTGAGTATAATCTTCAACTCCTCACTTACTCTCTCACCCCCCCACATAGAAATCTGTTGTCAAGTTCTCCCAGTTCTACATTTTAATATCTCTCCTATACATCCCCTTCTCTCCTGTGACACTAATATCACCCTTTTGTGAGCCCTGTAACACAACACTCTTAAATTATTTTCATACCCTTCTGCTTGTTCTGCCTGCAACTGGTTGTTCACCCTGCATCAATCTTCTTCCCACTCCAGTACATCCCCCACTCAGCTATCAGAGTGATCTTCCTAAACCTCAGATGTGACTATATCTTTCCCCAGTTCAAGAAACACCAGCCATTACCTGTTGCCTCCATAATCAGATAGAAAGTATTTTATTTGGTCTTGAAAGCCCTTAACATATTGGCCCCTTCCTTCCTTTCCTGTCCTTTTATATCACATACCTCTCCACATTCTCTAGGATCCAATGACACTGGCCTCCTTGCTGTTCCTTGAATATGACTTTCCATCTCCTAGTTTTGTGCATGTTTCCTGAAATTCCCCCTTGCCTTAAATGAGCTTAATGCTCATCTCGGCATCCTGGCTTCCCTGAATTTCTTTAGATGCCCACTGAAGTCCCACCTTCTACAAGAAGTCTTTTCCAGCCTCCCTGAATGCTAATTATTTCTCTCTGAGCTTACCTCCAATTACTTTGTGTATATATGTTGTGGGTATATAATTGTTTGTATGTTGTCCCTGCAATCATAAGGTTATCTCTTTGAGGGTAAGTACTATTTTTGCCTCCCTTTGAATCCCTAGCTTGGCACAGTGCCTGGATATATTATGTCCTTAAAATATTTGTTGATTGACCGACTTACATTCAAAGAACTTAAAATTTATTAAAGGAAATAGGCACTTATGTGAATAAGGATGATAGGAAGTAGGAGGTAATAAGAAAAAATGACAAAGAACTAAAAGCAAGTATCAAAGGGGAAAGATCACTTTCTGTACTAGTAGAGGGAGGATCATTAAAGCTTTTATTAGAAGAGATAATATCAAATTAAGGTCTGGGAAAAAAGAAAGCCTTCAAAAGATGAGGATGAGGAGATGTGGCATTTCAAGTATGAGTTATAGTCTTTGGGAAGATGCAGAGGTAGACTAAGCAAAATTATACTAGAGGACATATAGCAGCCCATTTTGATTGGAACACAGTGTGTATAAAGGATTTTGTGTAAGAAACCTGCAAAGGTAGGTTGGAGTCAGTGAATCTTGTCATTAAAGTTCTTCCACAAAGAGTTTCTAGTTTTCTTACAGACAACAGGAAGCCCCTAAAAAATTCTGAGAGTACTTGATTGTCAGTATCATCTCTGTGTGTTAAGGACAATGTAGCCATTAAAAAAGAGAAGAAAATCAGACAATCATTCGTTGAAGGTCAGACATATTTAAAAAGCATATAATGAACCATGTACTAGGCAACCCTCTAAGACTCTAATTTGAAGATAAGTTGTCAAAGTAGCCACAAGTAATTGCTCCAACAGGGTATGACAAAGTCCCTCTACAGGGGGAGGTATGAGTTAAGGAGCTGATTTTTATCTTTCAAAAAGATGAAGATATCCTGGAGATCATGAATTCTAGAGAATAACCAATTGAGAAATGATTAATTCCATGCTCAAGGTGCTCTTCTCAAATGAAGGAACTGGAGGGACTCGTGGTGCAAGAGTTGCTGAAGAGGTATGAATTTCAGAGTTGATTTCACATTGCTAAAATGAAGCCTGCATATACACCAAAATATTTAAAGCAGAATTTTTTTTGTTATAACAAAGAACTGGAAACAAAGTAGATGACCTCTGCTGTGAAATAGCTAAACATATTATGGCACATGAACATAATAGAAACTTTATTGTGCTATGAGAAATGAAAAACATGATGAATGCAGGGAAAGAACTATGAAAGCTGATGCAAAATGCAGTAAGCAGAGTTAAGAAACCAATCTACACACCAATTAAAATCATCAGTAGGATGAATAACCACAATGTAATCAAAAGTGAAAATTACAAAGGATAAAGCTGGTCCTAGAGACATGATATTAGATTACCTTTGAGTGGTGCAATGGATAGAGAACTGACCCTTAAATTGGGAGGACCTGAGTTCAAATCTCACTTCAGAAATTTACTAGCTGTGTGACCCTTGACAAGTCACTTAACCACAACTGCCTTAAACATAAACAGCCATCTCCAGTTGTCCTGATGTATTTCTTGCAACTGGACCCAGATAGTTCTGGAAGAGAGTGAGGCTGCTGAGTTTGTAAAACCCTCCCTCACTTAAATCCAATTCAATGCAAGTCATGACATCACCTTCCAATGCTTATGGTCAACTTCCAGAAAGGAGAAACAACAAGGAAGGCCCACTGGTATGAAATATTTGATATAGCTTCAGATTTTGTAAATATATTGACCAATTTCACTGATTATTTTTCCCTTCATTTTTTTTTTCTTTTAAAAAATCATAGTTATAAGAGAAGGTTTCCTGGGAGGGATATAGAGGGAAACCTATATGATATAAAAATAAAAAAAACAATTAAAATATATTTTTAAAAAGAAAATAGGGCCAGCTAGGTGGCACAGTAGATAAAGCACTAGCCCGGGATTACGGAGGACCTGAGTTCAAATCCAGACTCAGACACTTGACACTTACTAGCTATATGACCCTTGGCAATTCACGTAACCCTCATTGCCCTGCAAAAAAAATTAATAATAAAATAAAAATAAAATAAAATAGGCTGGTCTACTATCTTGCAATGGCTAGGAGTTGATTTCCATTCATCCAGATTTCTTCTGTTTGTTTATTCATGCCTTGACTCATCAGAATTCCCAGAGCATTTTCTTTATCCTTTTCTTATAGTACTCTTCACATTTCCTTTGTATTATAATTATATATGTTATTTCCTTTTGTTGTTGTTGAATAATTTTAGTCTTATATGACTCTTTGTGGCCCCATTTGGGGTGTTCTTGGCAAAGATACTCGAGCAGTTTGCCATTCCATTTCCATCTCATTTTATAGATTTGAAAACTGAGACAAACACGGTTCAGTGACTTGCTCAGGGTCACACAGCTATTAAATATCTGAGTCTGTACTTGAACTCATGAAGATGAGGTTTCCTGATTTTAAGCCCAGTGCTCCATCTACTGCACCACCAACTGCCTCTTCTGCTCCTCTACTAAACGATAAACTTTTCAAGGGCAGGGAGGTCTTTTTTTTAAACTTTGTGTTCTTATTAACACTTGGTACATAGTAGGTGTTCAGTAAATATTTGAATAGATGAATGAATAAATGATGATGTGGGAAGGGATGGCCCCAGTCTCATCAGCAGTCTAATCATCAATTCATTAGTATATAGGCATGGCTAAGAAAAGAATCATGCCAATGAATGGGTCAGGTCTTTGTATTATACTGGGACATTTAAAAGGGAGGAGACACTGCATAAATGTTTCACAAACCAAATGATAAAATATTGATTCGAATTTCACAATTAATCCTTGTAGCTGCCTTAGCTTTGAATAATTTAGTCAAATCTATCAGTTGACTTGTTTGCTCCTTCCCCATGATTGAGTAGAATAGCTTTCTGGGGAGAAAAGAGTACAGTTTTTAACTCAACAACATCATCTTAAATTCCATTAATTACCCATCATGGTAAATATTAACTCCTTGGAAGTACTCAGCCTAACTTCTGAGGCAGTTTTTTAAAGCTTCAAATTATCACCCAAACTCTGAACCTCTCTGTCTTCTCTCTTGCCTCTACTTCAAGCTAAACATGCATATGGTTAGTACATGCCTGTCTGCCTTTATCCTTTATCCAAAGCTTGGAAGGTTTTGAGTACCAAGACCCCATCTCATTGTTGGCCTGTAGCTCCTAACTATATGGTTCCATTCTGAAAGTCAATTTCTATACTAAGCCCAAGCTCATATTAAACAAAAAGTAGAGTGATTTTTTAAAAATAAAGAATCAAATTATATGCATTTAAATGTATATCTGTATATGTATACATATACAGACTTATACAGGGTAGCAAAAGCCATGAATATTTAATAACTCCCTTATTTTTTGTTTTTAATTTACCATACCATAGCATCATATACCATATATAGACAAAAATGAATCAACATTACACAAGAAAAATCATATTTCAAAAATGGCAAAAAATAAAGAAAACATAATTTTCAAAAAGTTATCAAAACATCAGACCCCTTCATGACTTTTGGCCCACGTTGTGTATTTTTGTGTATTTATATATGTATATGAACAAACACACATATGGACAAGTTTCTTATTGGTCCAGGTAAGTGTAATAAATGCCACAAAAAAGGTACAAGCAAAATAGTATGTCAGGGAGATTTCTTCTGAGTGGCTGACTGTGCAAAGGGAAGGTTTCATGGAAGAAATGGTATTTTAAAGAGGGATAGGGTCCATTAGATCCAGATTAGGGGAAAGGAAGGGTATTCCAGGATAAGGGATTATGTGAACAAAGACCCAGTTAGAGATCTACAGTCCAAATGCCTCAGTCTGACATTTCAGATCCCTAACAGTTCACCAATATTTTCAGCTTTATTTGACCCTAAATGTACTCCAGGAGGAAAAAAAGAATTTTATTTTTCCCCCCTTGATACTGTTCTTAGTTTTCTTCAAGGCTCAAACCAATGCCTTGAGTTATAGTTATTTGAGTACACTTTTGTAATTCTTCTAGACTGCATGCTCCTTGAAAACAAAGGCTTTTTCTCGATTATCTTTATTTACCTCATGGTCCCCATCACAAGGCCTTGTGTCCAACAAATTCTAGCTGCTGCTTTAGTTACCAGGAAGTTGGAGGGTTTCTTCAATCCCTCCTACTTCTTCCTAGTTTGCATTCATAGAGTATAGGACTTCAAAACAAATATTTATTTATATATCATTCAAATTTATTTTGTGTGACATTTTCGAGAAGCCTTAGGATGAAATATAAAAACTACAGCTTTGGGCTTCCTAAAGGAAACTTACAAAAGTTCAATAACCCTAAACTATCCTGTGGATTGACTGTAGTTCATCCATATCGACTTCCAAAAGGTACAGCCTAAGGTTCCCATGCTGCCCCTCTACTGACACATTCAGCCTTCACACAGAAGCCATAATTAGTGCATCCTCACCAAAATTAGTGTCAGTGCAGTTTCTAAATTCATCAAAGCCACTTCCTATCTCAGATGCCTTCTGGCTACTTACTGAGCCCCCTAAAAACCTGCAAGCAAGAAATCCAATTTGTAAATTCCCCAGTAATGGTAAGAGATGAGGAAAGCAGAGTATTTGCATCTGTCTTTCCCTCTACTGACCCTGCTTTCTTCAAAAACCTAACAACTTCATTTTTTCCCTATGCCCATAGTCCCTCATTTTTGTCCTCAAAAAAACCTAGGTTTGACATTTTTATTCATCTCATTATGTAAGATAAGGAAAGGTTAGGCATTCAAACTACCATTTCATTGTCATTGAAATAAAGAAACTTCCTCTATAGATGCCTGGATACCTTCTCTGGGACTTAAAGCCTTAGAGAATTGCCTTGAGCACAGAATGGTTAAATATAGGTCCAGGATCTCATACTTGTTATATTTCAGTGGTGGTTCTTGGACTCAGTTTTATTTGCCTCCAAGACGAACTCTCTATCCCATGTATAACAGACATTCCATCAGGTTAAAAAAAAAGGACGATGACTTGTCTAAGGTAATAAAGCAGATCAGTGTTATCCCTAGAACTAGATTTCTAGCCTCTATTAAACAGTACTTTCTGTAGCTTGACAGGCTGGCTTGTAGCATCCCTAGATTTTTGTGTATGTACTGCCGCCCTCTCCTGGAATATAGGGGACCTGTTTTTCTTCCTCACTGAGTTAAGATCATCAATTTTTTTCATGAAATCTTTCCAGTGCTTGTCAGCCCGTCACACATTACTGACCCTATCAGCAGTTGATCCACTGACCCTGAAACCTCTGAAATCATTGGCAATTATCTAGCTCCTAAGTCATCCAGACCATCAAAGCAGTCATTTTAATGGCTGGCAATGACACGCGTGATTTTTATGGCATTTACACCCCAGAGCCCAAACAGAAAGGATGGAGCAGAGAGGCAAGGTCTGTTGTTCATTCGGGGGTGAAGGGCAATGGCTACTGATGGTTCCAAATGAGACCAGAACAGTCACAGCATGCTATTCCCCAACTGCACCCCCCCCACACACACAAAAACATAGAATCCAGGTGCCTGAAACAGCAGCACACTGCAGAGAGGACCCCCAATGACACTTCTCCTTTTCCCCTGCTTCATCTTCAAGAGGAACCATGCATCTCCTAAAACAGGATCCCAGGGGAATGGGCAATCTATGCATGAACAGCTGGAGAAATCATTTTATATCAGGCTGGAAGTAGACAGGGAATCCTGCAATTGATCCTGATAGGATTCCTCTCATTGTATGATGGACAGCCCTTCTGACCAGCTCAATTCATTCACTGGAACAGGGCCAAGGCACAGGGCAGACACTGTAGTGATCCAGGCGAGATTCAATCCTACTAGAGTCTTATTCTGTTGACTCCAAACCCACACCACCAGTCTACCTGCAATTAAATTGTCAGCCAACCCAGGATTCATTTATCCTATTTCCTCCTCTTTCTAGCTATCAACAATGAATTTAGATTTGGCCTATTGATTCTCTATCACATAGCTCTTACCCAAAAGTTAATCCATCCCCATCTGCCAGAAGACAAGATAATTAATACAAAGAAGAGATGCAGGGTATGGGATCATTCTTAGAGGAGAAGGTATAGACAGAGATAGCATGATGTGTTAATGTGTCGTTGCCAAAACCTGCCATAACTTGTGATGAAACGATTAGACAGCATTTGGAAAGGTGACGATTGCCCTTTCTAAGGGAAGGTGACCCAATGGTGGCTCCCTGGAGCTTCACAACAGATGCTGGGCAGGTATTCTATAGCAGAAGATTATGGTGAACTGTCATTCTTTTCCCAGGGAGAGTAGCAAATGCTTCTAGGGATTCTGTTAGTGTGAGCTGGGTGACACAATCATTAAAACAATAATAATATTTAACATTTACAGGGAACTTTGTGGTTTATTCTTAACTTAATTTTTAATTGACAAAAATTCATTCTCTCCTGTGCAAAGCAAAGAGAAATAAAACCCTTGTTAAAAATATGCAAACTAAAGCAAAAACAAATTCCACATATACATACACACATACATACTAGACATGTGTTACATATGCGTATTTATACATGTAACAATTGGAATGACGCCACCTTCTGGAGACTTACTGTAGAAAAGCTCTGCCATGAGGTGAAGGTCTCTGAGGAAGTGACGTTTGCTTGTGGGAGAAAGAAGGGGGAGCCTGGCACTCTGACTCTCTCTGTTTCCTGTGGACTCTGGCAGAGAGCGGAGCTAGGAATTCTCCCTCCCTTTAATAGGTAGAGGAATCTAGGCCTTTCTCTCTCTCTACAAAATTCTTATTCTCCTTAATAAATGCTTAAAAGTCTAACTCTTCCTAAAGCTTATAATTTATTGGCAACCACTCATTAGATATTTTAAACAGTATAACTATAATTTTAGCCCCTTAACATACAATATGTATACAATATATCATATAATATATTGTGTGTACATGTGTATATTCATGGACTTGCATATTAATAGATGCAATATGTTTTATATACACATGTAAATACAGTATGTATGTGTCTGCTCCCTCTTTATAACGCAGATGGTGGTGAGAGAAAGATAATGTGCTATCGCTATGTTAAGTAACCAGTGCTCTAGGTTTGATTCAATTTCCTTCTGCTGTGCTGACCTTGTAGAGAGCACTATCTCTTTTCTATCCTTAGTCAAGAGCCCAATCATAAGTGTTTATCTTTCTTTCCTTTTAAACTCATCATCATAATTCAATAGAATTTGTTTTGTTTTGGATTAATTCCTCTCCTTAATTAAACCTCCTTTTGTTCCCACTTCTCTCTCTTCTACCTTTTCCTTTTAGAGTGAAATCTATTTCTATACCCAATTTTATATAGGTGTGTATAGTTTCCTTTCTTTGACCAGTCAGATGAGAGGGGTTCATGTATAGCTTGCTTGCCACTCACCTTCCTCTTTGTGTGGTCTTTGTGTACAGGTAGTACATTCAAATTTATGAGATTTCCCCCACACTTCCTCTGCCTTTTATTAGTTAGAATATACTTTATCCCCTCCTTTCCTTGTTATCTTAATATCATCTAAACATAACAAAAACCTCTACTCCCTGGCCTTCTATATGATTGGATTCCCTCTATACAAATAAATGGATGTTGAATATGTTCTGAGGGGTCATGTATAATTTCCTAAACTTACAATGTAATTGTCCATCCTTGTTTATTTCTCTATTATTCTTCATTTGTATTTACCTTTTTAGATTTCTTTTTTACTCTGTGTTTGTATTTCAAAGTTTCTGTGCTTCTCTTGTCATTTAATCATGAATACTTGGTAGTCCTCTATTTTACCAAGGGAAATACATTTTTCACTCTAGGCTTAAACTCAGTTTTTTTGGTTAAGGTATATATACATGGTTGTCAGATAATTTATTTTGATTTCTAAAATACCATATTTAAAGCTCTCTACTCCTTCAAAAGAGAGGTGCAATTGAAAGAGTGCTGAGTCCCTCAAAAGCAACATTAAATCAAGCCTCTAAACAGAATCTGGAACTACAGAACCTACAAAAAGAGCGACACAATCCTGTTACTTGAGATAATTTAGAAGACTTGAGGAAAGGTCTGTCTCACCTGGGTGAAAGGGGAGGGCGGCTCAGCACTACTCATCTCAGCTGGAAGCTCACCTCAGCAAAGCTCAGCTCAGTGGGCAGTTAGTCGCTGCTGCAACTTGACACAGCTGAGAGTGGGGCAGCTGAGAGCAGTAAGAAGCTTGCAACAGTGAACCCTATGCCCCAGGAGCAGACTTCAACTTTATAAGTTTAAAAATAGCCTACAACATGAGCAAGAAACAAAAAAGGACCCTTACCATTGACAAATTCTATGGTAAAAGAGAAGCCCAAAATTCAAAATCAGATGAGTTGGTCAAAATGCCTACAAGTGAAGACTCAAGTGGGAAGATTATCTTGTATCAAGACCAAAAAGCCTTCTTTGAAGAGCTCAAAAAGGCTTTTAAAAATCAAATAAGAGAGGTAGAAGAAAAAAGGGAATGAGAAATTATTGGAATGATAGTTACACTGCAAAAAGAAGCACAAAAAATGACTGAGAAAACAATTCCTTAAAAAATACAATTGGCCAAATGAGAGAAAAAAAAATTGACCAAACAGAAAAAGAAGTGCAAAAGCTTACTGTGGAAAATAAGGCCTTAAAAATTAAAATTGAGCAGATGGAAGCTGATAACTCCATGAGACAACAAGAATCTGAGGAGCAGAATCAAAAGACTGAAAAAATAGAAGAAAATGTGAAATACCTCATTGGAAAAACAACTGACCTGGAAAAAAGGTCCAGGAGAGATAATTTGAGAATCACTGGACTGGCTGGAAGCCATGATCAAGAAAAGAGTCTAGACACCATATTCCAGGAAATTATTAAGGAGAACTGCCCCAAAATTATAGAATCAGAGGATAAAATCATCATTGAAAGAATCCACAGAAAACCTCCTGAAAGAGACCCCAAAAAGAACACTTCAAGGAATATTGTAGACAAACTCCAGAATTATCAGGTGAAGGAGAAAATACTCCAAGCAGCCAGAAAGAAATCATTTAAATACCATGTATCCACAGTCAGGATTGCACAGGACCTGGCAGCTTCAACATTAAAGGATTACAGGGTTTAGAATATGATATACAGGAAGGCAAAGGACCTTGGATTACAACCCATGATCAACTACCCAGCAAAACTGATCATTCTCTTTCAGAGGAAAAGATGAACATTCAATGAACTAGGGATCTTCCAAGGCTTCCTGAGAAAAAGACCCGAACTGAACAGAAATTTGATCTCCAAATACAAGACTCTAGAGAAATATGAAGAGGTAAACAAGGGGGAGAAAAGGGTTGTTCAATGATGTTAAACTTCTTGAATCCATATCAGTGAGGATAATACTTTTAACTCTTGAGATCTGTATCTCTGTAAAGATATTATTATTAAATCAACTTTGATGTGATGATATAAAGAAACTTAAGGAGCAGAATAAAATAAGACTAGGGGAGGAAAGGAAAGGGAAGGTGGAATGGGTTTAATTATATCATATGAAGTGGCACAAAAAGAACCCATTACAACAGAGGGAAAGAAGGGAGGGGTGGGCATTGTTGCAACCTTACTCTCATCAGATTTAGTTCAGGGAGGGAATAAAATACACTCCCATTTGTATAAAGAAAATTAGCTTACTTTTTAAGGAAACAAAAGGGAAAGGGGGAAAAGGGTGGTATTGATAGAAGGGAGGGCACAAGTGGGGGGGGGAAGGAGCAAGAAAAAGAAGGGCAGCTGATAAAAGGGAGGGCCGATTGAAGGAGGTAGTGGTCAGAAGCAAAACACTGGTCAAGTGGAATAGGGTGAAAGAAGGGAAAATGAGTACCAACAAAGGGGAAAAGAAGATGGAGGGAAATGAACAGGGAATTTTTAATTCTGAATGTGAATTGGATGAACTCTCCCATAAAATGGAAGCAAATAGAGTGGATTAAAAATCAGAATCCTGTGGGGCACCTAGGTGGCGCAGTGGATAAAGCACCGGCCCTGAATTCAGGAGTACCTGAGTTCAAATCTGGCCTCAGACACTTGACACTTACTAGCTGTGTGATCCTGGGAAAGTCACTTAACCCTCATTGCCCCACCAAAAAAAAAAATCAGAATCCTACAATATGTTGTTTACAAGAAATACATTAGAAGCAGAGAGATACACACAGAATAAAGGTAACAGGTTGGAGCAAAATATATTATGCTTCAGCTGATGTCAAAAAAGCAGGGGTAGCCATTCTTATCTCAGATAAAGCAAAAGCAAAAATAGATCTAATTAAAAGAGAAAAGGAAGGAAACTACATCTTGCTAAAAGGTACTATAGATAATGAAGTAATATCAATACTAAACATGTATGCACCAAGTGGTATAGCATCCAAATTCTTAGTGGAGAAGTTTAATGAGTTACAAGAGGAAATAGACAGCAAAACTATACTAGTGGGGGATCTGAATCTTCTCATCTCAGAATTAGATAAACCTAACTGCAAAATAAATAAGAAAAAAGTCAAAGAGGTGAATAGAATACTAGAAAAGTTAGATATGATAGATGTCTGGAGAAAATTGAATGGGGATAGAAAGGAACATACCTTTTTCTCAGTGTTATGTGGAACATATTAAAAAGTTGACCATGTAATAGGGCACAAAAGCCTCATAGTCAAATGTAGAAAGGCAGAAATAGTAAATGCATTCTTCTCAGATCATGATGCAATAAAAATTACATGTAATAAAGAGCTATGGAAAGGCAGACTGAAAATTCATTGGAGGAAACTAGACAATCTCATCCTAAAGAATGAGTGAGTCAAAAACCAAATCTTAGAAACAATCAATAACTTCATCCAAGAGAATAACAATAATGAGACAACATACAAAAATCTATGGGATGCAGCAAAAGCAGTGCTTAGCGGAAATTTTATGTCTCTAAATGTTTACATGAATAAAAAAGAGAAAGAAGAGATTGACACATTGGGCATGTAACTAAAAAAGCTAGGAAAAGAACAAAGTAAAAATCACCAACTAAATACTAAATTAGAAATCCTGAAAATCAAAGGAGAAATAAATAAAATTGAAAGCAAGAAAACTATAGAACAAATCAATAAAACTAAGAGCTGTTTCTATGAAAAAGCCAATAAAATAGATAAGCATTTAGTTAATTTGATTAAAAAAAAAGAAAGAAGAAAACCAAATTACAAGTATCAAAAATGAAAGGGGTGATTTCACCACTAGTGAAGTGGAAATTAAAGCAATAATTAGGAGCTATTTTGCCCAACTGTATGCCAATTAATTTGACAATCTAAATGAAATGGATGACTATTTACAAAAATATGAATTGCACAAGTTAACTGAAGAGGAAGTGAAATCCTTAAATAGGCCCATTTCAGAAAAAAGAAATTGAACAAGCCATCAATGAACTCCCTAAGAAAAAATCTCCAGGGTCAGATGGGTTTGCAAGTGAATTCTACCAAACATTTAAAGAACAATTAATTCCAATACTATATAAACTTTTTGGAAAAATAGGTGAAAAAGGAGTTCAACCGAACTCCTTTTATAACACAAATGTGGTATTGATACCTAAATCAGGCAGAGCCAAAACACAGAAAGAAAATTAAAGACCAACCAATTTCCCTAATGAATATTGATGCTAAAATCTTAAAGAAAATATTATCAAGGAGACTGCAGCAAGTTATCACCAGGATAATATACTATGACCAGGTGGGATTTATACCAGAAATGCAAGGCTGGTTCAACATTAGAAAAACTATTAATATAAGCAACCACATCAATAACAAAACTAACCAAAATCATATAATTATTGCAATAGATGCAGATAAAGCATTTGACAAAATACAATACTTGTTCCTATTAAAAACACTAGAGGGGGCAGCTAGGTGGTGCAGTGGATAAAGCATCGTCCCTGGATTCAGGAGGACCTGAGTTCAAATCTGGCCTCAGACACTTGACACTTACTAGCTGTGTGACCCTGAGCAAGTCACTTAAGCCCCATTGCCCCAAAAACAAACAAACAAACAAACAAAAAACACTAGAGAGCATAGGAATAGGTAGAGCTTTCCTTAAAATAATAAGCAGTATCTACCTAAAACCATCAGCAAACATTATATGTAATGGGGATAAGTTAGAGGCATTCCCAATAAGATCAGGGGTGAAACAGGGATGTCCATTATCACCTCTATTATTCAATATTGTACTAGAAATATTAGCTATAGCAATAAGAAAAGAAAAAGGAATTAACAGAAGTAGAATAGGAAAGGAGGAAACAAAACTCATTCTTTACTGATGATATGATGGCATACATAGAGAATCCTAAAGAATAAACTAAAAAACTGCTTGAAAAAATTAACAATTTTAGCAAAGTAGTAGGATATAAAATAAACCCACATAAATCATCAGCATTTCTATACATGACCAACAAAACTCAGCAGCAAGAGACAGAAAGAGAAATTTCATTTAAAGTAATGGTAGACAATATAAAATACTTGGGAGTCTACCTGCCAAGACAAACCCAGGAATTCTATGAACACAATTACAAAACATTTTTCACACAAAATCAGATCTATGTATTCGGAAAAAAATATAAATTGCTCATGGATAGGCTGAGCTAATATAATAAAAATGACAATTGTACCTAAATTAATTTAGCTATTCAGTACTATACCAATCAGACTACCAAAAATTTATTTTATAGAGCTAGAAAATAAAAACAAAATTCATCTGGAGAAACAAAATGTCAAGAATATCAAGGGAATTAATGAAAAAAATTGCACAGGAAGGTGGGCTAGCTGTACCAAATTTGAAGCCATACAATAAAGTGGCAGTCATCAAAACTATGTGGTACTGGATAAGAAATAGAATGGTGGATCAATGGATTACGTTAGGCACAGGAGACACAGTTGTAAATGACTATAGTAATTTACTGTTTCTTAAACCCAAAGACTCAAGCTTCTGGGAAAGGAACTCAGTATTTGACAAAAACTACTGCGAAAACTGGAAGATAGTATGGCAGAAACTAGGAATAGACCAACATCATACACCTTATACAAAAATAAGGTCAAAATGGGTTCAAGATTTAGACATAAAGGGTGATACCATAGATTAATTAGGAGAGAAAGGAATAGTTTACCTCTCAGATCTATGGAGAGGAAAACAATTTATGTCCAAACAAGAGATAAGGGAATATTATGAAAAGTAAGATGGAAGACTGATTACATTAAATTAAAAAGCTTTTGTATAAAGCGAAGCAATATAGCCAAATTAGAAGGGAGGCAGAAAACTGGGAAATAATTTTAACAGCCAGCATTTCTAATAAAGGCCTCATTTCTAAAATATATCAGGAACTAAATCAAATTTATAAGAATCCAAGTTATTCCTCAATTGAGAAATGGTCAAAGGATATAAACAGGCATTTTTCTGATGAAGTCAAAGTTATCTATTGCCATATAAAAAATGCTCTAAATCACTACTGATCAGAGAAATGCAAATTAAAACACCTTTGAGGTACCACTTGACACCTATCAGATTGGTTAATATGACAAAAAAGGAAAATACTAAATGTTGGAGAAACTGTGGAAAAGTTGGAACACTAATACATTGTTGGTGGAGCTGTGAACTGATCTAACCATTCTGGAGAGCAATTTGGAACTATGCCCAAAGAGCTATAGGACTGTTTTTACCCTTTGATCAAGCAGTACCACTGCTAGGTATGTATCCCAAAGAGACCATAGAAAAGGGAAAAGGACCCACATGTACAAAAATATTTATAGTAGCTCTCTTTGTGGCAGCAAAGTATTGGAAATTGAGGGAATACCCATCAATAATGGAATGGCTAAACAAGTTGTGGTATGTTAATGTAATGGAATACTATTGTGCTGTAAGAAATAATGAGCAGGAGGAGTTCAGAGAAACTTGGAAGGACTTATATGAACTGATGCTCACTGAGAGGAGTAGAACCAGGAGAACATTGTACACAGTAATAGCAACATTGTGTGATAAACAATGGGGATAGACTTGGCTCTTCTCAGCAGTGCAAGCAACTATCCAAAACAGTTTCAAAGAACTCATGATAGAAAATATTCTCAACATCCAGAAAAAAAGAACCATGAATTATGAATGCAGATTGAATCATTCTGTTTCTACTTTTGGAGTATTTTTTTCCTTCTTGTTTGAGGTTTTCCCTTTTTTGCTCTTATTCTTCTTTCACAGGATGACTAATGTAGAAATATGTTTGATGTGACTGTACATATACAACCTATATCAGACTGCTTTCTGTCTTGGAGAGGAGGGAGGAAAGGGAGGGGGGAAGGAAAGAAAAGTTTAGAACTAAAAATCCAGTGTAAACAAATGTTGAAAACTATCCTAATATGTAATATGGAAATGGAAAATAATAAAATAATTTTTTTAAAAAGAGATAAAAAAGAGTGCTGGGCCTAGAGTCAGGAAGACTCATCTTTCAGAGCTCAAATCTGGCCTTAGACACTTGCTAGCTGTGTGGCCCTGGGCAACTTATTTAACCTTGATTGTCTCAGTTTCCTCATCTATAAAATTAACTGGTGAAAGAAATGGCAAACCACTCCTGTATTTTTGTTAAGAAAAACCTAAAATATGTCACAAAGAGTTGGGCATGAATGAATGACTGAATACCATTTACTTAAAATGGTGCTTTGTGAATCTTGTGTGATTCTGAATATAACTTCTCAGTTCTTGAATTCTTTATTTCTGAAATGAAAGATTTTGGCTATAATGTTCCTGTGTTCATTTTGCTATTTTTGGAAAAGACTTATTGTTTCTTTATATTTATACTTTAACCCCTGTTTTTAATAAATTTGGACAGTTGAGAATGGTGCATTTGGAGGTTTGAAGAGGAATGAAAAGGTTTGAAAGAGGTACTGTGGAGTGTGGGATAGAAGTTGATAAAGGATGTCTAGTAGGATTGTCTACCAACAATGAGGACCCAATTGAGTTTGTATAACATAAATTTTTCATGGACTCAGAATAGTTGCATTCTTTTCTCCACCTTCATTCAGAAGAATCTGTGTATGATAGAGGGTGACAAATGGTGGTCATGATGCAAGCCTGAGGCTAGCTCGGCATAATTAACAATGTAATAATAGAACTAGAGATTAAAGAGAGTAGGAGGGTATACAGATGGATTGGTCCAGAAAGAGGTTAGAATGGGGACAAGAGGAGAAAATGTATAGTGCAGAGGAGATGGCCTAGGAGAAAACTGAGGGGTCAAGGGACTAAAGACACAGTGAGGATGGAAAAGCTAAAGGAGAGTTGAAAAGTCCTATGGCTGCATAAAGGGATTTTAGAATTATTTCACATGGAAGCTGTACATTTGAGGATAATGATAAGATTAAGGGTAAGATCATCTTTGTGTATGGCTAAGGTTGGGTGGAAGAGTAGCTTCTTGGAGTTTGGGAGGTTGAGGAAATGAGTGGTTAGGGTATTTGAAAGAGAATCAATATGTGTGAAGTCTCTTTGTATGAGGGCAAGAGTTGGGGAGGAGAGAAAAGTTGTGAGCTAGGTATTGTTATGCTGTTAATCCTTCAGTTTCTTTTTTGTTTTTTAAAAAAGTTTATTTATTTGATTATTTATTTAGAATTCTCCCTGAGTTACATTTAAAAATTAATTTTTTCATATTTATTTGTTAAAATTTTGTATTCGCAATTTTCTTCCTCCCACCCTCCTCACCTCTCCCTAAGAAATCAAGGAATTCAATATAAGCTATGCATGTGCAGTCACAAAAAACATCTCCACATTAGTCAGGTTGTGAAAGAAAACAGACAAAATAACTTTGGAAAGAGGAACTAACAAAAAAAATACTTCAATCTCTATTCATATACCATCAGTTCTTTCTCTTTAGATGGATTGCATTTTTCATACTTCCTTCTGATAGCATCCTGCTCATCATTTCTTTCACAATTAATATTGCTAATTGTATTACCCTCCATCCTATTCCCTGCCCTGGATATTTACTGTTTTCTCTCTTTTTTCACCCTATCCCTCCACAAAAGTGTTTTGCTTTATACTGCCCCCTCACTAAATCTGGCCTCCCTTCTTTCCCCTCTCCCCCCTTACCCCCTTGCCCTCCCACTTTTCCATAGTGCAAGATATATTACTATTCCCATTTGAGTGTGTATGTTATTCCCTCTGATGAGAGTAAGGTTCACTCACTCCACCACTCCTTCCCCACTTTCCCCTCTACTCCATAAGCTTTTTCTTGTTTCTTTTGTGAGTTACTTTACCCCATTTCACCTCTTCCTTTCCCTTGCTTCCAGTGCATTCCTCTTACCCGTTAACTTTATCTTAAAGCTGTCATCATGGGACAGCTAGGTGACACAGTTCACAAAGCACCAGCCCTGGACTCAGGAGGTCCCAAGGCCAAATCCAGCCCCAGACATAAACTCCACCCTCCCTGCCCCACAAAAAAGGATAAATAAAAATAATGTTTTATAGATATCATCCCTTCATATTCAATTCACACCTGTGCCCTCTGTCTAAATTTATTCCTGTCATCTGTCCTAATACTGAGAAAGTTCTTATGAGTTAGACATATAGTCTTCCCATGTAGGAATGTAAACAGTTTAACCTTTTAACATCCCTCATTATTTCTATTTCCTGTTTACCTTTTTTTATTTTGTTTTGTTTTCTTTTGGGTTTTTTTTTTGTTTTTAGGCAATGGGGGTTAAGTGACTTGCCCAGGGTCACACAGCTAGTAATTGTCAAGTGTCTGAGGTCGGATTTGAACTCAGGTACTCCTGAATCCAAGCCTGGTCCTTTATCTACTGCACCACCTAGCTACCCCTCCTGTTTACCTTTTAATGCTTCTCTAGGGTCTTGTATTTGAAAATTGAATTTTCTATTCAGTTCAGGTCTTTTCATCATAAATGCCTGAAAGTCATCTTTTTCATTGAATTCCCATTTTTTCCCTGAAAGATTATACAAGGTTTTGCTGGGTAGATGATTTTTGGCTGTAGTCCCAGTTCCTTTGCCCTCAAATATCATATTCCAAGCCTTCTGATCCTTTAATGAAGAAACTGCTAGATTTTGTGTTATCCTGACTGTGTAGCTCCACAGTATTTGATTTCCTTTTTTCTAGTTGCTTTCAATATTTTCTCCTTGACCTGTGAGTTCTGAAATTTGACTATAATATTACTTGAGGTATTCTTTCTGGTATCTTTTCAGGAGGACAGGTGGATTCTTTCAATTTCTATTTTACCTTCTGCTTCTAGAATATCAGGTCCATTTTCCCTGACAATTTCCTGGAAGATAATGTCTAAACTGTTTTTTTTTTTTTAGTCATGGTTTTCAAGAAGGTAGTCCAATGATTTTCAAATGATCTCTCCTGGATCTATTTTCTAGGTCAGCTGTTTTTCCAAGGAGATATTTCATATTGCCCTCGATTTGGATTTGCTTTATTGTGTCTTGATTTCTCATAAAGTCATTAGCTTCTATTTGCTCTATCCTATTTCTTAAGCGCTGATTTTCTTCAGAGAGATTTTGCACCTCCTTTTCTATTTTACCCATCCTTTATTTTCAAAGAGGACAAATGCCATCATGGGTGCATTAATGAGCATGGATGAGATGTGAGTCAGAGTGAAACAATGTAATCAGCCTCTCTGAATCTTCCAGAGTCATCAAAATCCAGTGGTGGTACAAAAGTCAAGAAATCCAGTGATGACCTGGCATGTAGTGAATGAACTTTGTGTCACTGATATCTGACCAAGCTCTAAGCACTCTACAGAGCCTGCTTCAGCCACCTTCATGGCTCTTGGAACAAATTGTTCTCATCCACCTATTCCACTGGGGTAAGTCTTGGGGAAGATATCGCTTTAACTCACTGACAGGTTTGAGGACTATTGGTTACCCTTAGTGTGGGTACACATATCAGCCAAGATGATTTTATTGCAGAATGGCCACTGTGAATACTACAGCTTCTTGGAGCCACAGGTGGGAGGTGACAAGTGGACACCAAAGTGGTTGAGGTAAGTACTAAATTCATTGAGAAAGAATAGTGACCTGAGAGTTGGTAGACAACTCCTACTAAGATTTTGATTGGGTGGTAGATATGAATATCATTGGCCTCAAAGGAAAAGAAATTACTGAGTGAAGAAGGGAAAGAACCAAGAAGATGCAATAGGGAGAAATATTCCAATTCCCTTATCTCAACCAGTGAACTGAGGAGATTAAGTGAATATTTAGCTAGAAGGGGAATGGATTGTATATAGTCTATTTAAAAATTTCATTGAGAATGTTGCTTGGTTTTGTTTCTCTTAAGCTATAGTATTAATTCCCTTCTTTTTTTTTTTCATGGGGCAATGGAGGTTAAGTGACTTACCCAACGTTACACAGCTAGTATGTGTTAAGTGTCTGAGGCTGGATTTGAATTCAGGTCCTCCTGAATCCAGTGCCAGTGCTTTATTCTTTGTGCCACCTAGCTGCCCCTTAAAGTATAATTTCCTTTCCACTTTTGTCTTCCAACCATACATATTTTATCCAATTTCCCCTCAGTGCTCTAATTTATTTTCCTATACTTTCCAATAACACTCTCATTTCTCTTATAAGATCATTTTAAACTTTTGCTCTCTCACTTCCAGGAATTCGAGTTGAATTTATGTCCAAGCAATATTTTTCTTTAAAGCTTTGCTTAAGAGATGTTTAGAGCCATTCTCTTCTTCTGGATTGGTGGATTGGGCATCCCTGACACAATAATAGCTTTTAGTGGTAGAATTATTATTTTTTTTTTTACTTTGCTTATTCTTGGTATCTTACTCCTTGACTTCAGACTTTGTATTAAAGCAATGCTCTACCCATTTCTAAAGGAAAGAACTACATTTTGCTCATTCCCTTTTTGTGGCCTCTTGTGGCCTCTTGCTTTTTTCTCATGGAATAGAATATCTTTTTTATTCTAAGATCACAGGAATAGCTCAGTTTGTGCACCTGAAAATTTTCAGTATGCTTCAAATGTTCTCATCCAGAACAAAGTCTGAACATTGCTCTCCTAGTCTAAGGTCTGCAAGTTCCTGACCTGGATTTGTATTTGAGAGACATAATTGTGGGCTTTCTCACAGATTTAGTAAATTGTTGCTAGACCCAGTCACTTTCAAGCCAGCTAGAAAGCTCTGTAGCTTCAGAGTGAAAGAATTGCAGGACCTCCTTTGGTCGGGGCATTTGCCCTGTTTATTCTGCTAAAGGCTTCAAACTGAGCTCGAAGATGGATTTCTACTTCTTCAGGTTAGAGTGACACAGTAACTGCTAAGTTTTGTTCTTGTTGCTTGCTCAATGCACAGCATAGGCTGTCAACTCCTCAGCCTGAACTGCCACCCTTAGGTATACATACCCAACTCGATCCACACTGCGATCTGGGACACATTTCTGAGATATGAATGACACAACTGCCAGTTGGTACCTAATTGTCCTCTCTAATCAAGGTCAGGGACTTCTGTCCCTTGATCTGAGATACTGTATTACTCTGCTACACAGCCTTGGGTAGAGTTTTGTCTAGTCCCTGATTCTGTAGGACACGCATGATTAGACATAGTCCTGACATCTGCAGATCTCTCTTTCTGTATAAGTTTGCCAGTCGGGACTGGACATGTTACTATGCTTTTTAAAACTGGATTTTGTTGGGAAATGCCTAGTGCATTTTCCACATTTTTTTGTGGAAGTTATAAAGGCACATTTAATTTTTCTACTTCCTTAAAATCTTCCATCTTGATTGTTCTCCAATTCTTTGTAAATTTTTTATCATTTTCCCATACATTCTCTCCTTTGACCATTATAACTGTTGATACCAGCAGAGATATTATCATTTTCATTTTACTTCAATTAAATCTAACAAATTGTTATGATGCACATATATGCCAATGCACTGAGCTTGACACTAAAAATATAAAGACACAACAAGAGATCACTATTGCTTTCAGGGTACTTACATTATCATCAATGTCAGGGCTTCTTAAACTTTTGTCACTAGTGACCCCTTTACACATGAGAAATTTTTACACAACCTTGGGGATATAAGTATATAAAATAAAGATGCAAATCAAACATTTACTTCCAAATTTTTCATGACCCCCAGATTTAGCTATGTGACTCCACATGGGGTCATGATCCACATTTTAAGAAGCCTTGATCTATGACATATTTTCTAACTGTGAATGTTCCCCAAGGTGTTGTTTTTTCTTATCCTCTCCCTTCCTGATGCAACTCACACTCATCTTCTGCACAAACCCTTTTGTGGTCCCCCAACTGCTAGTGCTCTTCCTTTCAAACTACCCTGCATTAAATTACTTGGTACACACTCATGTTTATTCACTTTATATTTATACTGTGTACATGCATATATATGTATATATAACATTTGTATATTGACAGATAAACACATATATTCACTTGTTTTTTTCTCCAGTAGTGTATAATCTTCTTGTATATGGGGATTGCTCCATTCTTTATCTTTTATCTCTAGCATGTACCACAGTCACTTGGACATAATTAGCAATAAATAAATTCTTGTTGATCATTATTATTAATTGATAAGATAGAGATGCCCATTCCAAATTTGTCATAATATATTTACAAAGAATAAAGGCCTGGGGCAGCTAGGTGGCACAGTGGATAGAGCACCAGTCCTGGAGTCAGGAGGACCTGAGTTCAAATCTGGCCTCAGACACTTGACACTTACTCCTGTGTGACCCTGGGCAAGTCACTTAACCCCAATTGCCTCACAAAAAACAAACAAAAAAATAATAAAGGCCTAATCGCTTCAAGGATTAGGGATGGTAGCATGGGTGAGGTTGACCTTACAAGATGAAAGAAGATATAATCTTTGCTTTTTGTAGAGGGCTACAGTCCCAGTGGGAAATAACATACACATACTCATGCACAAAATACCTTTAAGAAAATGTTTCTCAAGTCAGAGCTAATATAGTACACAATGAATACTTATCACTTGAACTAGAACATAGGAAAAGAGTTATCAGATTTAGTCATGAAGTCTTCTTGAAGAAAGTGAGCTCATTGATCTAGGTTTTGAAGAAGTTGGTGGGAGTGGAACAATGACTATAAAATAAAAACAAAGATGACACATATAAAGGAATAGAGGTAATTTATTTTTTATTATTTTTTATTTTTTGTGGGATAGTGAGGGTTAAGTGACTTGCCTAGGGTCACTCCACTAGTAAGTGTCAACTGTCTAAGGCCAAATTTGAACTCAGGTCCTCCTGAATCCAGGGCTGGCGCTTTATCCATTGTAAAGTTGCTATCTAGCTATACTGTCTAAATATACCTAATGAGTGGTCACCAATAAATTAGAAGCTTTAGCAAGAGTTTAGATTTTAAATATTTATTAAAGAGCATTAGGATCTAATGACCAGGGAGAAAGGTAACAATCTAACTATTTCTAAGAGACCCCATTATCTGACCTGCCATGGCGAGGTGAAAAAAAAAAGGACCCAACACTTCTTTCTTCCTCCCAGAAGCCTCTTGTCTCACCCAAAACATCAAATGTCACTTTCTGATGCCAAGGAACTGACCTCCCAAACCACATGGCTTGCCCTCAGACTCCTTCTCCTCATGGCGGAGCTTTCCTACAGTACCTCTCCAACAGGTGGCATCACTCCAATTGTTATGCCATTGCACTACCTAGCTACCCCTATGGGTGAGTTTTAACAAGTGCTCTACAGGAAACTGGAGATACTGTTAAATGAAAGCAGAAATCAATGCACGAAGCTTGATTTTCTTAAATTAAACATACTTTTACAGCTGGATACCTTGGGCTACTTACCTCCTATCATCAGGGGATTGAGAAAGGAGGCTGTATCACACTCACATATTTAGTATAATTTAAATATATCAAGACCAGAATGAAGATAGGATCAGGCCACACTTGGAATTTCCATTTCAAAGACAAATAATGCCAACATGGGGAGATATTTTATCCAAATCTATGGGGGAAGAGAAAGGAGAGATGTACAATAATAATAAAAAGAAGACATTTACATGTTTTACACTTTTGATTAATATTCTGTACTCTGTCAAGTATGCCCACAAAATGCAATATACCATCTGGCAAAATTGAGCCTCAGAAAGCTTGGGGGGCTAATGTTTTATAAATCTCTAACCTCCAAAATTCTCGAGTCTCCAAAGCATCAGAAAATATGAAAGAGAACCAATGAGCTGAATTTTCATTTAACTTTCTGACTCATAAAATTGCCTTAGTGATAACAATTAGGTTGCAACTATACAAATAACCAGCATAGCAACTTATACATAGAAAGAACTTATTTTTTTAATTGAGTGGAACCTAAATGGCAATAAATGCAAAGAATAAAATGCTTTAATATTTCAGTTAATCTGTGATCTCATCTATGTGGGTCTTTCCTTCCACAGTATTGATTGCAACACATATAGACTTCTCAGTGCTAGGCCTCTTATTCACAGCTTCCAGTAAACCCCTGACATAAGGTTTAACCAAAGTCTTCAGGGTCTTTTTCTATTACTCTTGGCTTTTGCATGAGTAGAAGTGGAGCATACAAGATCCCCTCTTCTCTCAATATATAACTGGTCAAACTTCTTTTCTAGACATATATTTGGTTGATATATGGTATTTCATACCATATTTAATACATTGATCATTTAATTGGCAAGATCCTAAAGCCTATCCATGTTTACTGTGTATTTCTCCATAACATGTTGCATCAATTGTGACTATTTCTATAGAGACTGTAATATCCCAAGGTTTGCAACTACACGACAATAGGAGAAAAATACCATAGTTGCCTGAACCTGTGATTTCACAGGTATAAAATGTTTCCTATAAGGGAACTTCTATCAATGCATAATGACAAGTGTTAGAAAATGTATCATCAGGGGGCAGCTAGGTAGCACAGTGGATAAAGCACCGGCCTTGGATTAAGGAGGACCTGAGTTCAAATCTGACCTCAGACACTTGAAACTTACTAGCTGTGTGACCCTGGGCAAGTCATTTAACCCTCATTG
Organism: Dromiciops gliroides; assembly: GCF_019393635.1. Lineage (NCBI taxonomy): Eukaryota > Metazoa > Chordata > Mammalia > Microbiotheria > Microbiotheriidae > Dromiciops > Dromiciops gliroides. The sequence goes on along the minus strand of NC_057862.1, from coordinate 105,907,498 downwards.
CCCCACCAAAAAAAAAAAAAGAAAATGTATAATCTTAGATATTTACTTGAGGCCCTAAGAACTTAATTAACTTATCCGGAGTCTTAATAAAATAGCCAATATGTATCAGAGGCAGGGCTTGAATCTAGGTCTTCCTGCCCTTGGAAGCTGGCACTCTATCTTCTACTCCATGCTGTATCTCTACTAGAAGAATACTAGGAAGGAAGGAAGGCAGGAAGGAAGGAAGGAAGGAAGGAAGGAAGGAAGGAAGGAAGGAAGGAAGGAAGGAAGGAAGGAAGGAAGGAAGGAAGGAAGGCAGGCAGGCAGGCAGGCAGGCAGGCAGGCAGGCAGGCAGGCAGGCAGGAAGGAAGGAAGGAAGGAAGGAAGGAAGGAAGGAAGGAAGGAAGGAAAGGAGGGACAGAAGGAAGGAAGGAAGGAAAGGAGGGACAGAAGGAAAAAAGGAAAGAAGGAAGGAAGGAAAGAATTTAGGAAAAATCATCTTATGCTTTTCTTCAATCACAAACATTTACTTAGCATCTGCCTAGGACAAGGCAATGAATGGAATCAAAGATGAATAATGTATGATCCATGAGCTCAACAACAGTTTAATCTACTTGGGGAGGATGAAACATTTACACAAATATGTCTTATATAAAGCAACTGAAACATCATGAACAAAGTGCCATAGAAATGCAAAATAAAATAGTATTCACTTCCATTCTGAGGTGATCAATGAAGATATCTTAGAGGAGGTAAAATTTAACTGGACCATTAAGGTAACTAAAAGGATGGAGCACACTGTAAGCAGAGAGGAGATTATGCAGTATGTTTAAGGAATAGCAAGTAGTCCAGTTAGGCCAAAAGAAAGGGATGGTATTAAGAAAAAAATGGGAGATAAGACTTGAAAAATACTTTAAAGTAAGAGCATAGATGACCTCATATGACAACTTAAGACTTTTGACCTTAATCCTTTATGAAAAGGAAAGTTATCAAAGGTCTTTGAGTAGGGAAGAGCATTGTTTCAGGGCAGTGTCCTTCAGAGAGATTCCAGAAGAGAATTAGGGCTCTTTTAAATTCATTTCAATTAAGAAACTTTTATTGTGTCTGATCTTTTTAAGGCACTGTGTTTGATGGGAGGGATATAGAAAAAAAACAACAAGATACAATCCCTGACCTCAATGAGCTTCCATTCCACTATTGTCAATACAACACCAAATTCTAAGTATAATATAAAGATGAAATTTATGTAACCAGATGAATAAGTTAAAACAAAATAAAACAACAAAATAAAATAGTTTTTTTTTATTTGTGTCTTTTCCCTTTTTGTCTCTGTCAGGAAATATTCAAACTAACCATTTTCTCTTAACTGAATGCCTGTCTCAGCACTGTATAGTCTAAATGCATCAAGTTTAGACTTGTAATTCTAAGGCACTTGTAATTGTAAGACAATGTCAGGTTGTGTAGATGGGGGCTGTGGGGAAGACTCCATGGTATAAATGGTTCATTTGGCCACTAGCTGATAGTGAATATTCTCAATGAGCTCTAAATGAGTCAAATATTCATTATGCAAATGAACAGAACCAGACTAAATTAAATGGGTTTAGTTTAGCCACATCATTTCAAGGAGATAATTTGGGGGTTTCAGGCCTTAGGGCTCAGAGTTATGGAAGTCACATTATGTTGCACTTGATAAATAATAAAACATCTCAAACTGAAATTAAATAGCTCTGGGCATGACCCAAAGTGGTTACTAAGAGCTAAATTTCCAGGAATCTAATACTGGGATCTTGAAAAGCTACTGTTGACAGCCCTGTTGCATTCTGCTGTTTGCCAGAAGGAAGTCAGACATTCAGTTCAGCCTAACTGAGTTCTGGGACAAATGCTGACCCCAAAAGCTTTCTGCATGATCTCTCTGACTTCACAAATGGCTTTGCTTATAGATCGATAATATATCCCCCTCCACTTCATGATCTAAGGGAATAGGCAGGTCAAAACAAGGGAAACAATATAATTTCTAATAAAATCAAAGAATAAGAGCTGGAAGAGTCCATAGAGGTCATCTAATTCAATCTCATCAACTTATAAATGAAGAAACTGAGACCCAGAAAGGTATAGTGATTCCCCCAAAGTCACACAGGTCGTATGTGACAGAGATATAATTTGAATATGTCCTCTAGCTCCAAATCCGGTGTCCTTTTACCTATATTACTATATCTTTCTTAGGACGAGATCCCAGCTCTGCCACTCTAAATTTGAGTGACTTTAGAGGAGAAGCTTCAATTTTGGGGGTCGGTTTCCTTGTCTGTAAGATGATAGATTGATCCAGATCAGCTGAAGGAAAAACAAGTATTACAAGAGAACCTTTAGTTATCCATGAATATAAGAAATTACTCTACTTGCTAGGGTAGTATGCGTTCTCCGTTTTATTGACCTCTAAGATTGCTTCTGGCTCGAAAGTTCCTATTACTACTTCCTTTGAAGAAAAGGACTATGGGAGTAAAAATGGGGTAGGGAGAAGAAAGACAAAGTAGAGGAGATGTAGTCTAAGGATAACTGGCTATGCTGGAAAATTGTGAACAATTTTAGGCAGACCACTGAGAGAAGAATTTCCTTCATGGAAACCATATAGAAGTGGTTATCTAATCTGCCAAGGCAGTGAATGAAATCAATCCTTTAGGGTAGTGGTTTCAAATCCAAAAAGAAAGGAAGACATTAATCCATAAATATAGATTCCCTCAGGGTGCCTACTGACTTCATTTTAAAATGTGATGTTATTTATGTTTTATTGTATTTTTATTTATTTTCTTAAATATTTTCCAATTACATTTTAATCTGGTTCTAGCTGCACCAGTGAGTGTTGCAGGGTAGGCTATATACCCTATGTGTTTGATACATCTTGTTTGTTGGTTTTTTTTTTGGGGGGGGGTTGATACCTCTGTTTTAGGGAAAGCACTAAACAGAAGACTACAAAATGAACATTTTATGACAGTATACAGTTATCAGCTGGATTCAATCCAAGGTACAAGACTACCTTTACCCTCTCACTTTCATTCTTCTACCACTGAGGAACATATCCTGAATGGTAAAGACTCAGCTGAATTAAGGAACCTTTACTAATGCTGTCTCCCCAATAGTGATGGGGCACATATAAAAACAGCTTCCAGGGTTCTAGTAGCTATCCGGTGGAAAACTGCCCCACTGTGACCAAATCCTTGACAAAGACAATAGCAAAACTATTCTGACTAGTCAGGTAATGAGGTGCATATTGTAATCACTGATGTTGAGGTGCCTGAGGCTGTTGGATTACTTTAGCTCAGGAGCTCTACGATGCAGTGGTTATGATGATTAGGTGTTTGCACTAATTTTCACATTAATGCTGTATGCCCACAGCAACAGAAGTCTACCATCTTGCCTAAGGAAGGAGCAACTGTCTCAGATTGGAAATAGAACGAGTCAAAGTTCCCAGGATAATCAGGAATGGGATAAGGCCCATAAGTAGTCCCCACAAATGCAGCCTAGAAGTGATGAGACCTGGCCTTAAAATAGACAAATAAATAACAATGAATAAATGAAAAAAAGAATTGTCAAACAATTAATAAATAAATAGACAAACTACACTGTGAGTACAGTTGCATGATTATTTTTACTTTTCTGTAATCTTCTAGAAGAAATGAGAGGGTCTTGTAATTTTTAGAGCATTTTATTATACCTAAAATTCTATACATAAAACTACAATTACTCTCTTATAAATAACTAAATACACATTCACCCTATCTTTTCCAGGGCTGAGATTCAAAAAGAAAGCCCGTATTTCTCCTGTAAATCTTATTCTCATCTCAAGGAAACTTCTAAAAAAATTGGGAGGAGAAAAAAAGGTCATTGCTATTCTTACAAGCTGGCTTAAAAGTATTACTATAAAATAATTGCATTTCCAGCCTAATCAAAGATGTATTTAGTAGAATTGGTAAAAGCTTAAGGCTACATATTCATCAGGGCACTCAGAGAATTAGGCATTCAGCTCATGCTACCCTTCACTAGAATCACAGGCCTAATTCCCCCAAATCCTACTAGGGACATCTCTGGCTGCTTGGTGTTGAGACTCTAAGATAAAAGTGCATAGAGGCCAACTGAGGCTTAAGTCCTAGGCTGGACCCAGGGGGAGTTTTGTCCCTGGCAAGCATAGCAGTTATAGAACTTTCCCAGTCTCACTCAGGTCACTCTATCAAATGACTATTTTCAAAATATGTTTCCTCATGTTGTAGCCTCTATAACAAGGTGAGAAAGTCTGGGAATCCACAGAAGAGAAGACTAGGCTCAGTCTAATAGGGTTACTCTACTCAAATTTAATTGCTAGCTTCAAATGTATCTTAGAGGGGAAAAAATGAACAGTGACCTTCCAATTATGATCAGGACCAAAGCAGAACAGGGAGAAAATGCCTTAACATTGGAGCAGGAGGGGCAGCTAGGTGGTGCAGTGGGATAAAGCACCAGCCCTGGATTCAGGAAGACCTGAGTTCAAATTTGGCCTCAGACACTTGACACTTAATAGCTGTGTGACCCTGGGCAAGTCGCTTAACCCTCATTGCCCTGCCCTGCCCCCCCAAAAGGAAGTAGGAATGATTTGAGTTGGACATTAAAAAGAACTTAATAGTATAGCAAATAAATCGCTGGGGAAAAAAGGACTAAAAGAACCTTTGACTCTTTAAAAAGAATTAAAGGCTATTTCACTTGAAAATATTTATAAATTTGTGTCTCTGAAGGCAAGGGTAATGGGTCTCTTTGGGTACCTTTCTGATTATTTATACAGATCTCATTCTCACCCAATGAATGAGAGAAGTCATCTATCATAGAAAAAGGGGGTATGACACATCAACGCATGCCTGGGTTATTACAATAGCTGTCTGTTTGGTCTCCCTTCCTCAAGAGTCTCCCCATTCCAATCCTCTACTCAACTTTCAAACTGATTTTTCTGAAGTACAAGCTTGACCGTGTCTATCCCTCCTAGTCAATCAACTCCACAGGCTCCCTATTACCTCCAGGATTAAATTTTAAAATCCTCTTTTGGGTTTAAAGGCCTCCAGAGAATTGTTTCTCTCATCCTTTCCAAACTTCTTAAACCTTACATCCCTCTTCCCTCTCCTGCTCCCCTACTTGCTTTTCCCTTTTCCTCACACTAGACATAACATCTAAGTATCCTGACATTTTTTTTGTGGGGCAATGAAGGTTAAGTGACTTGCCCAGGGTCACACAGCTTATAAGTGTCAAGTGTTTGAGACCCAGTTTGAACTCAAGCCCTCCTGAATCCAGGGCCAGTGCTTTATCCACTGTGCCACCTAGCTGTCCCCAGTATCCTGACATTTTCATTTGCCATCTCCAGTGCCTTAAACTCTCCTCTCTCTATCTTTTGACTTCTGTGGCTTCATTCAACTTCAATTAAAATTTCCCCTTCAGCAGGAAGCTTTTCCCTTTCTCATTAATGTTTCTTCTGTTTATTATCTCTAATTTATCTGGTACATATCTTGTTGGCAGGTAGTTGTTGGCATGTTGCATATTTGACTCTAAGTTCTTTAAGAACACTGACTGCCTTTTAGATTTCTTTGTATCCCTAGTGCTTGACACAATTCCTAGCACATAGTAAGGACTTAATAAATGATTGTTAACTGTCTGATTGACACAGAACAAAGCTGGACAGTCTTGCCTTTTTACAGATGAGCAAGGTAAGCCTAGAGATGTAAAGAGAGTTAGCCAAGGACCTACAGTTAGACATCCAGAAGCACTGATGAGCTTTCCCTAATAATAAACAGAAAACTGCCTGTGGTGGCCCTAAGCCCTTACTGCTCACCTTAAATATGAACCAGGTGCTAAGGCAGGCTAGATTTTTAGACATGTTCCTGTGATTTGCTCAGTAACTTCCAACGTGAAGTGTATGGATAACCAGATTCTTGGCAGCAATTCCGGTCTATACACTTTATCTAGGGCCAACAGCTCATTAGTGAATCAATTCAGTTCTTCCCTCTCCTGATTAAGGGGAGGCCTCTTTTCTCTCTAAGGGAATTAAAATTGCCTGCCTATTTGCACCTCTTGTGAAAAGCTTTTGCTTAAACACCAGCTTGCTGCAGGTGAAGTGCATGTATTTTTGAATCTGAGAGTTAATCATCATCCAATTATCACCTTAGGTATTGCTTGAGAACTTTGTTTGCCTTGCTAGCCCTGCACCTGATGTGTTACTGAGTGCGGGTCCCTCTGTGTAACGAAGGGAGTTTCCTCCCTCAAGTCAGGGGTCCTGCCCTACATTTCTTAACAGAGCTGTTAGAACAATCAAATGGTCTGTGGAAATAGATGTGGAACAGATGCCAAGGAAAATGGACTCCAACACACAGTGTCAACTTAAAAGCCTCTGAGAGGAGGAGAGAGGTAGAAGAACGGGGCCTTGCAATCTGAGATAAATAATAAAAAGAACACATTTGTGTAGGGTTTTAGTATTTGCAAATCTCTCAACTGAACACGAATCTTATGCTCTAGCAATTACAAATAAAGTATTATCTCTTTTTTACAGATGAGAAAATTGAGGCTCAGAGACATTAAGTGACCTTGTCGGTCTTTTTTTGTTTGTTTGTTTGGTTTGGTTTTCATAAGATTTTGACTTCCAAATTTCTCTCTTTCCCTCTATTCCCTCCCCCTTCCCCAAGACAGAAAGCAATCTGATACAGATTATATATGTGATTATATTAAAGATATTTCTTCATTAGTCATGTTGTGAAAGAAAAATCAGAACACAAGAGAAAACCTCAAAAAAGAACAACCAAAAAGTAGAAACAGTATGATTCAATCTGAATTAAGAATCCACAATTCATTTTTTTCTGGAAGTGGAAAACATTTTCCATCATGAGATCTTTGGGATTGTCTTCAATCATTGCACTGCTGAGAAGAGCCAAATCTATCACAGTTGATCATCACACTATGTTGCTGTTACTGTGTATAATGTTCTGTTTCTGCTCACTTCACTCAGCATATATATATATATATATATATATTTACACATATACATACATATATATACATATACATACACACACACACACACACACACACACACACACACACACACAGCACTAGTCCACTTAAGATTTTCCCGGTTTTTCTGAAATCTTCCTGCTCATCATTTCTCACAGCACAACAGTATTCCATTACATTCATATACCACAACTTGTTCAGTCATTCTCCAATTGATAGGCATTCTCTTGATTTCCAGTTCTTTGCCACTACGAAGAGAGCTGCTATAAATATTTTTGTACATGTGGGTCCTTTTCCCTTTTCTACAATCTCTTCAAGACACAGACCTGGTAGTGGTATTACTGGGTCAAAGGTTATGCACAGTCCCATAGCCCTTGGGGCATAGTTCCAAATTGCTCTCCAGAATGGTTGGATCAGTTCACAATTACAACAACAATGCTTTAGTGTTCCAATTTTTCCATAGCTTCTACAACATTTATTAATTTCCTTCTTTGTCCTATTGGGCAATCTGATAGGTGTGAGGTGGAACGTCAGAGTTGTTTCAATCTTCATTTCTCTAATCAACAGTGATTTAGAGCATTTTTTCATATGACAATAGATAGCTTTGATTTCTTCATCAGAAAACTGCCTGTCCATATCCTTTGACCACTTTCAATTGGGGAATAACTTTCTTCTTATAAATTTGGTTCAATTCCCTATATGTTTTAGAAATGAGGCCTTTATCAGAAACACTGGCTGTGAAAATTGTTTCCCAGCTTTCTGTTTCCCTTCTAATCTTGGCTACATTGCTTCTGTTTTTACAAAAACTTTTTTTAATTTAATGTAATCAAAATCATCCATTCTGCATTTCATAATATTCTCTATCTCTTATTTGGTAATAAATTGCTCTCTTCTCCTTACTTCTGAGAGGTAAACTCTTCCTTCCTCTCCTAATTTACCTATGGTATCACCATTTATGTCTAAATCTTGAATCCATTTTGACTTTATTTTGGTATATGGTGTAAGACGTTGGTCTATACCTAGTTTCTGCTGTACTATCTTCCAGTTTTCCCCAGAATTTTTCTCAAATACTGAGTTCCTATCCCAGAACATGGAGTCTTTGGGTTTATGAAACAGTAGATTACTATAGTTATTTACTACTGTGTCTCCTGTGCCTAACCTAATCCATTGATCCACCATTCTATTTCTTAGCCAGTACCAAATCATTTTGATGATTGCAGCTTTATAGTATAATTTCAGATTTGGTAAAGCTAGCCCACCTTCCTGTGCATTTTTTTCATTGATATTCTTGACCTTTTGTTTTTCCAAATGAATTTTGTTATTATTTTTCTATCTCTATAAAATAATTTTTAGGTAGTTTGATTGGTATGGCACTGAATAAGTAAATTAATTTAGGTAGAAGTGTCATTTTTATTATATTAGGTCAACCTATCCATGAACAATTGATATTTTTCCAATTATTTAGATCTGATCTTATTTGTGTGAAGAGTGTTTTATAAATTGTGTTCATGGAGTTCATGGGTTTGTGTTGGCAGGGAGAATACCAAGTATTTTATGTTGTCTACAGTTACTTTAAATGGAATTTTTTTTGCTATCTCTTGCTGCTAAGCTTTGTTGGTCATGTATAAAAATGCTGATGATTTCTGTGGATTTATTATATATCCCACAACTTTGCTAAAGTTGTTAATTGTTTCAAGTAATTTTTAGTTGAATTTCTAGAATTTTCTAATATACCATCATATCTGCAAAGAGTGCTAGTTTTGTTGCCTGTTCTAATTTCTATAATTCTATAATTCCTTTTTCTTTCCTTATTGTGAAAACTAACATTTTGAACGCAACAATATTAAATAATAGAGGTGATAATAGACATACCTGTTTCACCCCTGGTCTTATTGGGAATGCCTCTAATTTATCCCCATTACATATAATGTTTGCTGATTGTTTTAGGTAGAAGATGCTTATTATTTTAAGGAAAGCTCCACCTATTCCTCTGCTCCCTAGTGTTTTTAATAGGAATGAGTACTGTATTTTTTAAAAAGCTTTTTCTGTATCTATTGAGATAATCATATGATTTTGGTTAGTTTTGTTATTGATATGGTTGATTATGTAGATAGTTTGCCTTATGTTGAACCAGCCTTCCATTGCTGGTATAAATTCCACCTGGTCGTAGTGTATTATCCTGGTGATGAATTGTTGTAATATCCTTACTAATATTTTACTTAATATTTTTGCATTGATATTCATTGGGGCAAAGCTAGGTGGTGCAGTGGATAAAGCACTAGCCCTGGATTCAGGAGGACCTGAGTTCAAATCTGGCCTCAGACACTTGACACTTATTAGCTATGTGACTCTGTGTAAGTCACTTAACCCTCATTGCCCTTCAAAAATACAAATATATATATATATATATATATATATATATATATATATATATATATATATATATATATATATATATGTATATATGTATATATATATGCACACACACACACACACACACATATATATATTCATTAGGGAAATTGGTCTATAATTTTCTTTCTCTGCTTTGGATCAGCTTGGTTTAGGTATCAACACCATATTTGTGTCATAGAAGGGATTTGGTAGAACTCCTTCTTCAACTATTTTGCCAAATAATTTGTTTAATATTGGAATTAATTGTTCTTTAAATGTTTGGTAGAGTTCACTTGTAAACCCTTCTGACCCTGGGGATTTTTTCTTAGGGAGTTCATTGATGACTTGTTCAATTTCTTTTTCCAAGACAGTCTTATTTAAGGATTTTTTCTCTCTTTTTTTAATCTAGGCAGTTTATATTTTTGTGAATATTCATTCATTTCATTTAGATTGTCAAATTTATTGGCATACAGTTGAGTAAAATACCTCCTAATTATTGCTTTAGTTTCTACTTCATTGGTAGTGAATTCACCCCTTTCATTTTTGATACTGGTCATTTCTTCTTTCTTTTCTTAAATCAAATTAACCAAAGGCTTATCTATTTTATTTATTTTTTTCTCATAAACCAGCTCTTGGTTTTATTGATTAATTCTATAGTGTTCTTACTTTCAATTTTATTAATCTCTCATTTGATTTTCAGGATTTCTAATATGGTATTTAATTGAGGATTTTTAATTTGTTATTTTTCTAGCTTTTGTAGTTGTATGCCCAATTCATTGATCTCTTCTTTCTCTATTTTATTCATGTAAGTATTTAGAGGTATAAAATTTCCCCTAAGAACTGCTTTGGCTGCATCCCTAAAGTTTGGTATGTTGTCTCATTATTATCATTCTCTTGGATGAAGTTATTGATTGTTTCTCTGATTTGTTGTTTGACCCACTCATTCTTTAGGATGAGATTATTTAGTTTCCAATTAATTTTCAGTCTATCTTTCCATGTCTCTTTATTATATGTAATTTTTATTGCATCATGATCATTCTCAATTCTCTCTCTCCTCTGTTGGTACTTCTTTATATTCTATCACCCTTTTCTCCTCCATCACCTACCAAGACATAATTTTAGGTTCTTCCTTTTTATTGAATTTTAATAAGAAACTAATAATCTAAAATGTATATATACCCATAGGGCATTGCATTTTACTACTAATTATATGAGTTGAATACATTTTAACAGAGGAATTTCAAGCATTAAACTGCCCAGTAAGGAGGAGCAAATGTAACAGGGTGATGAGACCTTCTCTAGAGATTCTAATGCCCTACATTACTTTCTTTGGCTCAACATATTATTGACTCTGGCATAAATTTGATATTTGATTTGCTTTTTAAAACAAATCCCAATATTGGATGAGGAAGGTAAAAAGGTTGGTTTGACTCCAGATATATCAGATGGATAAACTTTTATCTTTAATCTGGTTTATAAATATGGAATATAGCTTAGCATGAAAACTTTCTTTTCTTTAGATCCAAAACATGTGGGAAAATAAGTACAGATTTTACAGAAGACAAAATCACCTGTGTATAATTTCTTTTTTTTTTTTTTTAGTGAGGCAATTGGGGTTAAGTGACTTGCCCAGGGTCACACAGCTAGCAAGTGTTAAGTGTCTGAGGCCGGACTTGAACTCAGGTACTCCTGACTCCAGGGCCGGTGCTCTATCTACTGCGCCACCTAGCTGCCCCCTGTGTATAATTTCTTATAGAGTTTTTAATTATATTCTTATTGCCATGGTTCACAAACAGAATAATAATATAAACTGCAGCCAAGGGAGAGACTTTGCCACCCATCCACCACCACCACTAACTACCCTGGCCAGGAGTCCTAAGATACTTTATCTCCCCTTGCCCTTATCCAATTCAGAGCAAATGCGTTAAAAGAATTCTTTTTCAACATACAGAGTCATGAATTAAGTCTTTCTGGAAAACTCAGGAACCATCAGTACCACTGAACAAGTTAATTTACTGAGGGACTCCCTGCTGCCCAGGAAACTGAAGGATCTTATCCATGTGGACAACTTGCTTTTCCAGTCAGTAAGTAGAAACCTGGAAGACTTGTTTTACCTCCCTTGACTGAGCATTTTACTCCCAGAGAGTGTTCTAATGGCCATGGAACATCAAAGTATCAGGTTGAAGAAGAAAAGACAACTCAGGTATTTGAAACTGCTCTATGCATCATTCTGCTCAGAGCCTCTTTCCTCCTATGGCACTATAATAAAGAAGACATGATAATAGCAATGGGATAGGGATAGCTAGCTATGCCTTGAACTATTAAATGAATTGTTTTTTTGTCTAAACTGGCAGGGTTATGAGAAACAATGACACTAATAGGATTTTGTCCTTTTCTCCTGATACATTCTATACTTTCTCACATTTTCCACCTTCTTCCTCCCCACAGTGTTTTTGTTTGTTTGGGGTTTTTGTTTGTTTGTTTTTATGTGTCTTATAAGGGAAGATATCTTCCTCCTGAGAGTAGTACCGATGTAGTGCATTCTCTTTTCTCTGATTTGGAATCTTCCTGACTCAGCTGAGATAATTTCTTTTTTAAATCTGACCCTTTGCAGATGGCAGATCAATAACTAATTTGAAACCTAAATCACCAGACCTGTTTGGATGGCTTGTAAACAACAGCAGTGATCGAGGGCAATAGGAGATCTCATGAAGAACAAGAGACTACCCCAGTACTGAATAATATCTATGAACTTGCATGAATTCCACTGGCTTCCTTGTTATTGTCTTTAAAAAGGGTTTCTGAAAATTGTATGATTTTGTGAAAATAGAAACTGATCTCCTATGAAAGAAAATGTTTCATCACGGAATCTATTCTACCTCTCTATATCCATCCCTTTTTTTCACTTTCCCTTCTCTTCCTTCTCACTCACATCCAACACAGTTTAAGAAGAGTTCTTGACCTTTTTTGTCTCATGGACCCCCTTTGGCTGTATTTTGAAACCTACTTAGAATGATTTCTTTTTTAGTAATTGTATTAAAGGTTATTATTATTGTTATTATTAGAGGTTAATGAAATTAAAGGTGTATCTTTTCCCATCCAATTTCTTGTCCCCTTTGAAATCTATTCACAGGTCTTTTGTCTGGTCCATGGACCCCACAAACTTGCTAGAACAATAGAGTGAATTAAAATCCTAGAAGAAAGAAACAATAGAACACATTTCAAAATCTCTGAAATCAATTTGAATCAATTCTTTCAGGATGGTTGGATAAAGTGGGTATTAGAAACAACTATAGTAATTTTATTGGGTTATCCTGAATGCTTCGCAGTTGTTGTTTTTTAAAAAATTCAAAAAGTACAGACAGAATATCACAGAATCATAGTACCTTAGAGATGGAAGGGACCTCAGGGTCTGTCTAGGCCAATCTGGCACTAAAGTTTTGACTACCAATATATATCTGAAAATAAAAATACAAATTTTGCTCTAAATCTTAATGGAAGAGGAATTCACTTCATCCTGAGGAAACCTTTCTTTTCACTTTTGGATTATTCTAATCGCTAGAGATAGTTTTCCTTATACTAGATCAAAATTGTCCTCTTTGCAACTTCCTCCTTCTCCTCACATTTCTGCCTTCTAGGACCAAATAGAAATATAATCCTTCTTTCACACAATCTCCTGATTTGAGGCCTTTTTAATGGTTGTCTCCCAAACCTGAAACTCACGTCTCCCTCCACACTTCTGCCTCCTTGATTCCCTCAAGTCTCAAATAAAAGTCTGACCATCTACAAGATTGCCCTAGGCCTTCTTAATTTTAATTTCTTGCCTCTGAGATTATCTCCATTTTATCCTCTACATGTTTTGTGGGTACAATGTTGCTTGCATCCCCCATTATATGTTGTGATTTTTGAGAACAGAGACTGGTTTTGGGGCATTTGGGGGTTTGCCTTTTTTGTATCTGAATAGCAAAAATTCCCAGTTCCTTCAAAAAAAATCTTATATGGCATGAGTTTGAGGACTTTCACCATCCTGGTAACGCTATCCAGTAGCAATACACAAAATTGAAAATTGTTTCAGATATGAACTAACCAGAACAAGGCATACTGGGAACTGTTGCCTTCTTACTCCTGGATACTATGCCTTTATAAATTCAACCTCTAGAAATAATACTTCATGATCATGATGATGATGATGATGAGTCCAACAATATTTCAGCAAAGAAACACCAAAAACATGAAATGGAAATGTTTGGGGAATAATGCAATATCAGAATACTGCCACCAGAAAAAACAGAAGGGTCATTTTAAGGATCCCAACTGGACTAAGAGGTGACAAATCCTTATATTATGAATACAGACCTCAAAATATTTTAAAACACTCAATCATACTAAAATTGGGACATTATCATAGCATAAACTCATGTCCACTATCATTTAGACATAATACTGATTCATAAAACTTAAGAAAAATATTTTAATAGTTGTTGCCATACCAAATATTCATAGTCCCCAAACTATGAGATAAGAAAAGCTTTCAAAATATAGAGAAAGCCAAAGAAATGAAATTCATGTGGGAACAGGATGAGACATAAATCATTCCTATCATCCTGTCTGTTATCGGAGTTGCATTTCGGGTGCTTTCATAGAGCCTACAGATGACAGACTTACATCCTAATACTTACAGTCATTTAAAAAAAAGCAGTTATTTTATTATTCTCTAAAATAACACACAGATTAAATTTAAAACAATAAGACTATGACTTGCCCCACATATGCTTTTTATCTGAACCTCATAAGGATGAGATAGAATGTTGAATATCTAGCACAACACTTGGCACAGTAGATAAGATTTATTGGTTAATAATTATAGCTACATAGAAATAACACCATATGGAGAATGTTTTAATGTTTGCAAAATACATACATTGCTTCTTTCAGTCCTCATAATCATCTGTGAGGTATAAGCTATTATTATCCCCACTTTACAGATAAAGGGGATTGAATCTGACCTTACTCTCATCAGAGTTGGCTCAAGGAGGGAACAACATACACACTCAATTGAGTGGAGTAATCTATCTAACCCTGCAGGAAAGTAGCAGGGGAAGGGAATAAGGAGAAAGGGGTAAAAGAAGGGAGGACAGAGTGGGGGAGGGGCATTTAGAAGCAAATTACTTTTGAGGAGGGATAGGGTAAAAGAAGACAGAAAATAAAGTAAATATCATGTGGAGGGAATAAGATGGAGGGCAACAGTTAATCGTAACTGTGAAAATTTTTTGAAGCAGAAGCAAGAGTAATGTAAGATGATTATGATGATTGATTGATTGATGGATGGATTGATGATGATTGGATGAAGAAGAAGATTGATGAGGATTTATTGATGATGAGGAGGATTGACTGGTTAAGATGAGGATTGATTGATGAGGAAAAGTATTGATGGATAATGATAGATTGATGATGATTGATTGATGATAATGATAAAATGTACAGTACTTTGCTAGGCTACTGTGAAGAAAATTCCTTTCGGGTATAAGGTACTATATAAATGTTATCTATTCCTGTTGTTTCAAGAATAAACCTCGTGTTTATTGTAAGGAAATATCTCTTTAAAGTACTTTACAAATGTAGTTTACAATAAAGAAATGATGAGCAGGATGCTATCAGCAAAACCTGGAAAGACCTACGTGAGTTAATGCAAAGTGCAATGTACTGTATACAAAATAACAGCAATATAGTGAGATGATCAGCTGTGAATGACTTTCTTTCTTCTTTTTGTTTTTCTTACTTTTTAAAAAATAAAAGTCTTTTATTATTTTCCAGTTACATATAAGGATATTTTCAACATTTGTTTTCATGGGACTTTTAGTTCCAAATTTTTCGCCCACCCTCCCTTCCCTCCCTCATCCCCAAGACAGAAAGAAATCTGATATAGGTTGTATATGTGCCATCACATTAAACATATTTCTGCATTAGTCATTTTGTAAAAGAAGAATCAGAGCACAGGGGAAAAACCTCAAAAAAGAAGGGGAAAAAAACCAGCCCCAAAGTAGAAACAGTATGGTTCACTCTGCATTCATAATACACAGTTCTTTTTTCTGGTTGTTGAGAAGATTTTCTATCATGAAGTTCTTTGAAATTGTTTTGGGTCATTGCACTGCTAAAAAGACTCAAGTCTATCACCATTGCTCATCATAAAACGTTGCTGTTACCGTATACAGTGTTATCCTGTTCCTGCTCCTCTCAGTCAGCATGTAATTCCTTCCAGCTTTCTCTGAACCACTGCTCCATTTCTTTTCACATTGATTTTTAAAAACTTTGTGTTCCAAATTTTCTTACTCCCTCCCTCCTTTACCCTCCCTATGAAATCAAGCAATTCAATATAAGTTATACATGTGCAGTTATGCAAAACATCTTCACATTATTCAGGTTGTGAAAGAAAATAGACAAAATAACTTTAGAAAGAGGAGCTAACAAATAAAATTATACTTCAATCTGCATTCAGATACCATCATTTCTTCCTCTGTTGATGGTTTGCATTTTTCATACATCCTTCTGCTCATCATTTCTTTCACAGATGCTATTGGTAACTGTATTACCCTCCATCTTATTCCATCCCTTGATATTTACTCTATTTTTTATCTTCCTTCACCCTATCCCTCCTTGAAAGTGTTTTGCTTTTTACTCCCTCCCCCCCTCCCCTTATCTCCTTCCCCTCCCATTTTCTCTCAGGGCCAAATATATTACTATACCAACATGAGTGTGTATGTTATTCCCACTCTGAGCCAATTCTGATGAGAGTAAGGTTTACACACTCCCCCAATTTTTCCCCATCTTCTCCTCAACTCCATAGCTTTTTCTTGTTTCTTTTATGTGAGCTACTTTTCCCCAGTCCACCTTTCCCTTTCCCTTTCTTCCAGTGCATTCCTCTTAACCCTTAACCTTATTTTGAAGATGTCATCATGGGTTAGCTAGGTGACATAGTGGACAAAGCATCAGCCATGGACCCAGGAGGCCCCGAGCCCAAATCTGGCCCCAGACATATGCCACCACACCCTGCCTGCCCCACAAAGAACAAGGATAAACAAAAATTAATGCTTTACAGGTATCATTACTTCATATTCAGTTCACACCTGTGCCCTCTGTCTAAGTATATTCCTTTCAGCTGCCCTAATACTAAGAAAGTTCTTATGAGTTTGAAGTATTATCTTCCCATGTAGGAATGTAAAAAGTTTAATCTTTTAATATCTCTCATGATTTCTTTTTCCTATTTACCTTTTTATGTTTCTTTAGTGTCTTGTATTTGAAAGTCAAATTTTCTATTTAGTTCAGGTCTTTTCATCACAAATGCCTGAAAGTCCTCTTTTACATTGAAGTCCTATTTTCCCCTGAAAGATGATACTCAGTTTTTCTGAGTAGGTGAGTTTTGGCTATAGTCCCAGTTCCTTTGCCCTCCAGAATATCATATTCCATGCCCTCTGATCTTTTAATGAAGATGCTGATAGATCTTGTGTTATCCTTACTGTAGCTCCACATTATTTGAATTCCTTTATTTCTAGTTGCTTGCAGTATTTTCTCCTTGACCTGGGAGCTCTGGAATTTGGCTATAACATTCCTAGAAGTTTTCCTTTTGGGATCTCTTTCAGGAGGTAATCAGTGTATTCTTTCAATTTCTATTTTGCCTTCTGCTTCTAGAATATAAGGGCATTTTCCCTGAGAATCTCTTAGAAAATGATGGCCAAGCTCTTATTTTGATCATGGTTTTCAGATAGTCCAATGATTTTTAAATTATCTCTCCTGGATCTATTTTCCAGGTTAGGTGTTTTTCAAAGGAGATATTTTATATTGCCCTCTTTTTTTTTTTTATTCACTTGGGTTTGCTTTACTATGTCTTGGTTTCTCACAAAGTCACTTGCTTCCCTTTGTTAAATCCTAAATCTTAGGCAATTCTTTTTTTTTTCTTTTCTGGTGGGGCAATAAGGGTTAAGTGACTTGCCCAGGGTCACACAACTAGTAAGTGTCAAGTGTCTGAGGCTGGATTTGATCTCAGGACCTCCTGAATCCAGGGCTGGTGCTTCATCAACTGTGCCACTTAGCTGCCCCCAGGCAATTATTTTCTTTACAGAGCTTTTGTATCTCCTTTTCCATTTGGCTTTTTAAGCTATTGAATTTTTTCTCATGACTCTTCTGTATCACTCTCATTTCTCTTTCTTCCCTCCACCTCTCTAAATTGTCCTTCTATCTCTCCTACTTTCTCTTCGTTCCCTTTTGATTGCTCCCATGGCCTGAGACAAATTCATAAGCTTTGGATGTTGGAGCTTTGACTTTGTTATTATCTTCTTCTGAGAGTGTATTCTGGTCTAACTTTCCCCCAAAGAAGCCTTCTATTGTCGACTGTTTTCTCTGCCTACCCATCTCTACCCGGAAGCAAATGTCCGATTAAAATCTGATTCTCTATGGTCAGAAGCTTGACGTGTCTGTGTCCCTCCCACATTGGGTCACCACCACTCAATTCAGCCCACTGGTTCAGAACCAGGGCACTTTGCCCCAGCTCTATCAGAGACTGCAGCCACTTCACCCCAGCCAACTACCAAACCCCTTCACTGGTCCACAAGCCAAGCATCAGAAGAAGCCCCCAGTGCCAAAGACTCTGAGGTCCTAGAGGTGCAGTCTGTTCCAGGCTGGGTCCCACATGCTGAAACTCTCTCTCAGCCTGAACAGCATGTGATCCCAGTTGCTGTCTTTGGCTGGAAAATAGTCTCACTCTGTTCTTATGTAGGTTAGGCTGCTACGGGAGTTGTCTTATGATATTATTTATGGAGTGTTTGGATTATTTATTGGGATCTTGAGGAAGTCACAGACTTTGCTCTGCCATCTTGGCTCCACCCTCGACTTGGTTATTTTCAGCAATGCAATATTCCAAGACAACCCTGAAGGTCTTATGAAAAATGTAATCCATCTACAGAGAGAGAACTGATGGTATCTGGATACAGAATGAAGCAGACTTTTTTGTTAGTTCCTTTATCTGAAGTTTTGTTTTTGTCTGTTTTCTTTCACAACCTAGATATTGTAGAAATGTTTCGCATGACAGCTCATGTATAGCTTATATTGAGTTGTTTGAGTTCTTGGGGGAGGGAGGGAGGAAGAGAATTTGGAACACAAAGTTTTTAAAAAATGATGTCAAAATTTGTATTTTACACATAATTTGGGAAAATAAAATTCTAAACACTGAAAAAAAGAAATGATCATAGAAAAAAAATAAAAATTATATATATATATATGTATATATATATATATATATATATATATTCTGTAAAACAAGATATTCCCTAGTAAACTTTAAATTCTAATGTCCCATGTGGCCTAAATGTGCTTATGCTTGCATATGTGTATTTGTTTGCCTTGTTATTTCTTTGATTAAACAGTGAAGAAAGGATCCTTATAAAACATTGAGAAGGCAGTTGAACTTTCATAAGAACTGAAGAATTGAATCTTAGAGTAAAGAGAATATTTTCAACCAAGGTAAAGTGATGCATAACTTCAAGCAGCATTGAAAAACTTCAATAGATTGTGATGATTTAGAGAGGAAAAGGAACAGATTCTTCAAGGTATTAGAATGAAATGCCAATAGTTTATAATAAAAAAATCATGACTTATGAAAATCTGATTAAGAAGTTTATCATCAATAAATTTCCTAAATCATTTTAGAAGGAAAGCAGTATGAATCACAGAAAACAGCATGCTATGGAACTCCTATAGCCAAATACTTCATAGGTATTATTTATAGGTGCTAGGCATAGAACAATGATTATACACATAATTTCTTTTATTAAGGAACCTTAAAACATTTTTCCAACATTGTACATCAATGTCCTGTGACTAAAACTAGAAAAAAATAGCCATTTATCTAGAAGACATAGTCTATGTGACCTAGCTAGAGCCTGTGCATGATCCAATTCACATAGGAAAACTGGTCTAAAAAAGATTCCCTGCACAAATACACTTAGAAACTTCCAGGTAGGAATATGGCAAGCACCCAAACTCTTGGATGCTAATTGTGTATAACCCTTCAGAATGTTGAGATTTTCTCTACTCTTCCAGGAAATTATCTCCTTGGCTTCTCATAGTAATCTTTCTACGAGTAAATGAAAGGATCTATAAGTATAACTCCCTCTAGAGTCAAGAGACTTTATTTTCCTTCTAAATATGCGTTAAACAAATTGGTGAATGACCAAAGGATATTAATAGGGAATTTTAAGGAAGAAATCCAAGCTATCAACAGCCATATAAAAAAGTGCTCTAAGTTATTGATAGAGACATAAAAGTTAAAACAACTATGAGGTTCTACACATATCAAACTGGCAAAGGTGACAAAAAGAAAATGACAAATGCTGGACAGGTTGTCAGAAAATAGGTACAGTGACATACTATTAGCTGAACTCTGAATTGGTACAGCTGTTCTAGAAAACAATTTGGAACCATGCCCATCGTGTGTATAGACACACATACACACATTCATTCATAGTTGCATATATATTATATTCTTATACCTATATAATACATATACATATATGCATATATGTATACACACACATATGTAGAGAGAGACAGAAACAGAGACAGAGCTAATGCAGTGGGAATATTTTGCTGCTTAACCAGGCAGATTTTACAAAGTTTTATTGTTGTTCTAAGTGTGCAGGGAGGGGAAGTTGGAGAGAAAATAAATACTTGTTAATTTACATATATATGTGTGTATCTACATATACATTTACACATACATATACACACACCTACCCACACGTGTGTTATAGAACACAAAAGAAACAAATTTCCCAGGTTTGGAGTTCTAGGTGTAATGAATATTGGGTGGGTGATGGGGATTTTAGTGACAAGAAGTGGGGAATTATAAACCAAGGGAGAAGATAGAATAAGAAAGTTGAAGCTTGGTTAACCAAATAACTATTAGAAAGTGAGTC